>NC_044034.1:25927146-26227146 GCF_901765095.1 Microcaecilia unicolor
TGTTTATATCCTTCTGTAGGTGCGATCTCCAGAATTGCACTCAGTACTCTAAATGGAGACTCACCACTGACTTGTACAAGGGCACTATCACCTCTTTTTTTTCCTGCTGGTCATCCCTTTCCTTATGCACCTGAGCATCCTTCTGACTTTGGCCGTCGCCTTTTCCACCTGTTTGGCCACCTTAAGATCATTAGACACAATCATCCCCCAAGTCCCTCTCTTCTTTCGTACACAGAAGCAGGTCACCCCCTATATTGTACCGCTCCCTGAATTCTTGTGACCCAAATGCATGACCCTGCATTTCTTAGCATTAAATCTTAGTTGCCAATTCTGGGGCCATTCTTCAAGCTTCGCCAGATCCTTCCTCATGCCATCCACACCCTCCAGTGTGTCCACCCTATTACAGAGTTTGGTATCATACACAAAGAGACAAACTTTAGTCATCCCTTCCGCAATATCACTCACAAAGATGTTAAAAAGAGACGGCCTGAGGACTGACCCCTGTGGTACAACACTGAAAACATCCTTATCCTCAGAGCAAGCTCCATTTTCCACTACCCTCTCCTTCCAATTAACCAATTTTTAACCCAGTCAGTCACTTTAGGTCCCATACCGAGGGCACTCAGTTTATTTATCAGTCGCCTGTGCAGAACTGTGTCAAAGGCTTTGCTAAAATCCAAGACACCACATCTAGCACACCTCCCAAGTCTAACTATTTGATCACCCAATCAAACGAATCAATCAGGTGAAACCATGCTGCCTCGGGTCCTGCAGTCCATTCGATTTGAGAAACCTCACAATCCTCCACTTTAGAAGTGTTTCCATTAGTTTGCTCACCACCGAGGTCTGACAGGTCTCTTATAAATCGTAATCAGTGAGTCATTTGGAGGGGCTGGTTATAGTGACACCCTAGCACTGTTATATTTGTGCAGAGATATTTTTCTCCTGGTAAAGGGCCACTAAAACAGACATGTTATGAGAATCAGGTGCTCAACATTCAGAGTTTCTAGCTATCAATTTATTTACTTATTTATGACATTTATATTCCACATTAAACATGAATTAGGTTGAAACCTGGGAGTATTTATAATCTTTTTTTCCTGTGCTTAGATCAAAAGAAAAAGATGGCATGTGGGAACTTTGCTCCTTTTGTTTTGTGGATTGCAGTGGTATATTTTAAAAATGCACTTGATTTTTTTTTATTACTACTGGTTAAAAGACAGATATTGAATAATAAGAGCAGTGCTAACTTCATGCAGTAGTCCAGAGTCAGTCTAAATGTGTCAACATTGTCCAGTTCAGCACACTATTAGCAGCCAAGTTCATACAAAGTTAATTATGTTCAATGGAAAATAAATCTGTTGGCTCAGGCTTCTTGCTACGTGAATATTCCATCACTGTTTCATTATTGATACCAAGTATTACATATTAAGGTAATTTGCTTTAAACTTTGTTTTAATTCATTTATCCAGCCCTTACATGCACATGGTTTTGCTTTTTAAACCTAAAGGTATAAATTGTGTTGTTATTTGTTTTTTTTATTTACTTTACTTGTTTTGGACTGCTTTGGATCCTGCTGATCTGTACATCTGCTGTCTGGAATTTTGGAGCATGGAAATGAGAAAATAAAAATTAAATTTTGGATGTACTCTGTAGAAGTTGTCTAATTCTGTAGTGTGTGTATGTGATAATATTTGAGTAACTGTCTATACTGGCTATCTTGAAAGGATTATATAACCTTTGGATGCATGACTAGGGACACAAACATAAACTTATTTATTCAATATCACAATTCCTCATGTACAGCCAGAAAACAACCTTTTGGAGTGGAGAGTGTTCACAATGAGCTCCTTTTATTATCGACCAGATAGAAGAGGTAAGGGTTTTCAGTTTTGGCAGGGGCTTATAGCCCATTTGGTTATGTTTAAACACAAGAGATCTGCATGAAACAACATATTTATTTTTATTTGACTTATAAAACCACTTGTCCCTGAAACATGCCTAACAATAGAATAATCCATTTGTGTATTTAAAATGTAAACTTCTACAAAACAGATGCAGATGTGATTCCATGTGCCCCAATGAAAGTAGAGTTTAATTTTACTTCCATTTAATTTCAGTATATTCCATCTTCATAACGCCAGGCTTCCCAAGGCAGATGACAACAGTTAAGATGAACCCATCAAGAAACAGGATATCCTCCCCGAAATCTCACCATCTGTATTCTATAGAACAGTGTAGAAAAATTAGCACAAAATACAGAGATTATAATTGCAGTTTCTACCAGCTATAATAATTTTTTAAGCTGTTCTAGTGATGTTCAATTTTTATTTAATGATATTTATATCTAGATATGGGAAGCTTTCACATAAATTAAATAGCTGGCAAATAAGTGAAAAAGAAAACAAAATCTTTTGTCCTCCACCCTTTAAGGCATTGCCTATCCAACTGGAACAGCTTTAGCTTTTTACAGATGGACCGTGCATTTATTTTTAATAATCTTTTGCTATTGTTTTCAATAGCGTTTGCTATTGTTTTGGATGAACTAAAGCTCCGCCTACTGGCTTCAGCCTGTTTAATGGACTAGATAGGAACACTGTTTTCTTCAACCTCCTTGGTGCCAAGGTGCAAGGCCTGTGTGCATCTCTCCAAAGGGAAACCAGGGAGGGTGGGGAATTGCGAAACCGGGGAGGGTGGGGAATCGTGAGAGATGTAACCCGTTTCCTCTCTTATCAGCAACTAGTAGCAATTGTTAAAAAGCTATTGTGCATGTAATTTAACTTCTTAATTCATATAACTGGAAGACTATGAAACCTGATTACCTGCTGTTACCATCTGTATTACCTAAGGGCAAGCCTGAGGCATCATGCATTATCCTGGCAAGATACCGTAGCACACACAAACTTGCAGAATAGTGGGCAATAAATATAAAATACAGTTTATTTACCTTTTTATAGTAAGGAGAATGGATGGCAATTCCCTGCTGAGCCTCATATAATTGCACTCTGAATCTGGGCATGAACAGTAAGGAATGCATGCCAGGTATTTGTAGCTTGAAACCAGATTTATTAAAGCATGCCAGTACTCACTAGGAGGCGTTAAAATATGCATTATTACAGGGCTCCACAAATCCTGGGTGCCAGGCTGCCACAGCCCTAAGAAATTAAGAAATGCTAAGCCTCCCTCATTAGCAGGCAGATGATCAAAAGCCCAGTGCTATTCCAAACAGCACTCTAAAAATAGCACTGGAACAGCTCGGGGCTTTACCAGACCTATGATCAGAGATAATTGCATGCAAATTTAAGTACGCAATTCTCTCTGATAATGGGGTAGAAGTGCGGGAGGATTGTGCCTATCCTCCCGCACTTCTTTGACAGGTCTGGGCTGTCAAAATCCCAGACCTGTCAAACACAGGGGCTGGAGGTCCAAGGGACCACCAGATCCCAACTACCCCCGCCCAAGTCAAGTAAAACGGGTGCTGGAGGCCCCCCCGACCCTTCCCCCCAACACAGGTTCAGGGGGCGCTGGAGATCCAGTGGGTATCCAGGCCCCCCTAACCTGCCCCAGCATCCCTCCAATGTCCTTGGTGGCCCAGTGGGCCGCAGGTAAGGAACTCCGACCTGACTCCCCTCCCCCAACAGCAGAGGAGGGCTGCAGGTCCGGCGGACCTCCAGGCCCCCTGCCCCTCCCCGACACAGGTTCAGGGGGTGCTGGAGATCCAGAGGGTCTCCAACCCCACCAAATTCCCCCCAACATCCCACCAATGTCCCTGGTGGCCCAGTGGGCCACTGGTAAATCCCCCCTCCCTTATATGGTGTGAAGCCCCACTCAGCGCATCCCAGAATACACTGGGCAGGGCTAGGCACTGCCATTATGCAGGCGGCACCAATGGAAGAGGAGGGAGGCCACCTCCCTCCTCCAACTGCACGGAGGAGGGTAGGGAAGGGACGCTAGACGACCAGGTGGGGGGGGGATTTACCCGTGGCCCACTGGGCCACCAGGGACATCGGTGGGATGCTGGGGGGGGGGGGGGGTTGGGGGCTGGAGACCAACTGGATCTCCAGCCCCCCTGAACCTATATTAGGGGGTCGGGGGGGACCAGAGGTCCGCTGGACCTCCGGCCCCCTGTTGCTGGGGGGAGGGTCGTGGTTCTTGCCGGGGCTGCTGCATTGGGGGAATGGGGGCCAGCTAGCATGCAAATGCATGCTGGACAGTGCTCACCATTCCTCCCCAATGGCCTGCAAACCAATCTTTGGCGCGCTGGTCGCTGATCATTGAGGATGAATAGGTTTAGCATGCATTTGCATGCTACTTGCGCTAAGAGCCCTGTTTTGCATGCAAGTTGCGTTCAGAGCCCGCGAATGCATTGTTTCACACGCTCGTGGGCTCTGATCATGGGGCGTTAGCAAACGAAGGCGCTAGTATGACGCTAACAGCCTCTATCACCTGCGTTTGCTTCTAATCATCAGCCCATAGGAGTGGGTCACATTCATTTGAAGGCTGTTACCTCGTTCTCTTGTTAGAGTCTTAGGGGGTCTTTTACTAAAGCCTAGCTCGAGTTATCCTCATCCTCCTCGACCTATCCGCCGCTTTTGACACTGTCAATCACAATTTACTTCTTGCCACACTGTCCTCATTTGGGTTCCAGGGCTCTGTACTCTCCTGGTTCTCCTCTTATCTCTCCCACCGTACCTTCAGAGAACACTCTCATGGTTCTTCCTCCACCCCCATCTCGCTCTCTGTTGGAGTTCCTCAGGGATCTGTCCTTGGACCCCTTCTTTTTTCAATCTACACCTCTTCCCTGGGCTCCATGATCTCATCTCATCTTTATGCTGACGACACCCAGCTTTATCTCTCCACACCGGACATCACTGTCGAAACCCAGGCCAAAGTATCGGCTTGCTTATCCGACATTGCTGCCTGGGTGTCCAACCGCCACCTGAAACTGAACATGACCAAGACCGAGCTTATTGTCTTCCCACCCAAACCCACTTCTCCTCTCCCTCCACTCTCTATCTCAGTTGATAACACCCTCATCGTCCCCGTCTCATATGCCCGCAACCTCGGAGTCATCTTCGACTCCTCCCTCTCCTTCTCTGCGCATATCCAGCAGATTGCCAAGACCTGTCGCTTCTTCCTCTATAACATTAGCAAAATTCGCCCTTTCCTCTCTGAGCACACCACCCGAACTCTCGTCCACTCTCTCATTACCTCTCGCCTTGACTACTGCAACCTACTCCTCACTGGCCTCCCACTTAGCCATCTATCCCCCCTTCAGTCTGTTCAGAACTCGGCTGCACATCTTATCTTCCGCCTGGACTGATACACTCATATCACCCCTCTCCTCAAGTCACTTCATTGGCTTCGGATCAGGTACCGCATTCAGTTCAAGCTTCTGCTACTAACCTACAAATGCACTCGATCTGCAGCCCCTCCTTACCTCTCTACCCTCATCTCCCCTTACGTTCCTACCCGTAACCTCCGCTCTCAAGACAAATCCCTCCTCTCAGTACCCTTCTCCACCACCGCCAACTCCAGGCTCCGCCCTTTCTGCCTCGCCTCACCCCATGCTTGGAATAAACTCCCTGAGTCCATATGCCAGGCCCCCTCCCTGCTCATCTTCAAATCTTTGCTCAAAGCCCACCTCTTCAATGTCGCCTTCGGCACCTAACCACTATACCTCTATTCAGGAAATCTTGACTGCTCCAACTTGACATTTCGTCCTTTAGATTGTAAGCTCCTTCGAGCAGGGACTGTCCTTCTTTGTTAAACTGTACAGCGCTGCGTAACCCTAGTAGCGCTCTAGAAATGTTAAGTAGTAGTAGTAGTTATCTGCAGCAGGGCCCATAGAAATAACATGGGCCCTGCTGCAGATAACTCGAGCTAAGCTGTAGTGAAAGATCCCCTTAATGCTAGTGCAAAGCTTCTAACCACTGCAAGCCTAAAAGAGAAAAGCTAAGGGGCACCACTATTAGAAAAGTACTACTACCTACACAGCAACTGCACACAAACACGTGAGAGGCAACGCCTGCTCAAACTTATAATCTATTCAAGACACAAACAGGACAAATAAGATTAGGGAGTTATGCGAACCATTGAAACATTGTGGATATTAAACGGGCAAATAAGGGGTTAAGATTTAAAAGCAGTCTCTGAAAAAATGGGATTTGAGCCTGGAATAGGGCCAGAGATGGAGCATGACATACTGATTCAGGAAGTCTCTTTCAGATGTACCCATACAGCAAAATGAAAGGAACAGAGAGTCTGGAGCTGGCGGTGGAGGAGAAGGGCACAGACAAAAATAACATACCTGATAATTGGAATTCCCGAGGAGGGGTGTAGGGAGAGATGAGAGGAGAGAAATACAGAGGAGCCTGCAGAACGAATGCACTTGCAAGTCAGTAAGAGAAGTTTAAACTGTATGAAGAAACAGAGAGCCAATGAAGTGATTTGAGAAGAGTGACGTGAGTGCAGTGACATTTTCGGAAGATAAATCGCCCGGCAGAACTGTGAATAGGTTGAATGGGAAAGAGATCTTTTCAGTGGGAGTTCTGTGAGCAGTGGCATAGCTAAGTGGGGCGCCAGGGGGAGTGGCCGCTCCCCCAAACGGAGTTCTGCCAGCGCCTATTTTGTTTCGTCCTGTTGCAGTGAAAATGTGCGCCGGCGCCGACAGAGGTCCGCTCTTGCTCCCCCCGCACCGTCAACTTGCCTCATCCTGGCTCGGCTTCTGTCCGTGAGGAGCAGATTGCCCTAGTCTAAGCAGGAAGTGATAAAGAGTGTGGATATGAGACAAATTTTGGTGATCTTATAGAGAAAGAAACAACAGGACAAAACAACACTGTTCAAGAACAGTGCTGGGCAGACTTTTACAGTCTGTGCCTTGAGAAAGGCAAGGACAAATCAAACTTGGGTATACATATAGAGTATCACATACCATGTAAAATTAGTTTATCTTGTTGGGCAGACTGGATGGATCGTACAGGTCTTTATCTGCCGTCATTTACTATATTACTACTACTACTCAGTGCAATTTTTCTAGCAAAAAAGGTGCCGGTACTCAAATGCTAGGCCACCCTTCAGGGGTGGGGTGATCACTGAGGGACCCACCCCACAATGGCCAGGCCCCCTGCAACCAGTCATAGAATCTATGACAAGGCAGAATTGGTGTGTAGAGCCTGAGCTCTTTCATTAAAACTTGTGGTCCATGGGTCAATTTTAGCAGGCACTGGAAAAGGTGCCGGTACTCAGTACCCCCGAGTATCCCCTCAAAATGCCCTGCTACTACTACTACTACTTATCATTTCTAAAGCACTACTATAGATTTTAGCAGTCTGTTGGATGTACATAAGTACATAAGTAATGCCACACTGGGAAAAGACCAAAGGTCCATCGAGGCCAGCATCCTGTCCACGACAGCGGCCAATCCAGGCCAAGGGCACCTGGCGAGCTTCCCAAACGTACAAACATTATATACATGTTATTCCTGGAATTGTGGATTTTTCCCAAGTCCATTTAGTAGTGGTTTATGGACTTGTCCTTTAGGAAACCGTTTAGCCCCTTTTTAAACTCTGCCAAGCTAACCGCCTTCACCACGTTCTCCGGCAACGAATTCCAGAGTTTAATTATGCGTTGGGTGAAGAAAATTTTTCTCTGATTTGTTTTAAATTTACTACACTGTAGTTTCATCGCATGCCCCCTAGTCCTAGTATTTTTGGAAAGCGTGAACAGACGCTTCACATCCACCTGTTCCACTCCACTCAATATTTTATATACCTCTATCATGTCTCCCCTCAGCCATAGTAACATAGTAGATGACGGCAGAAAAAGACCTGCATGGTCCATCCAGTCTGCCCAAGATAAACTCATGTGTATACCTTACCTTGATTTGTACCTGTCTTTCTCAGGGCACAGACCGTATAAGTCTGCCCAGCAGTTTTTCCCGCCTCCCAACCACCTGTCCCGCCTCCCATCACCGGCTCTGGCATGTCTGCCCTCCCCTATTTTCGCCTCCGAACCACCAACCCCTCTTCCCCCCACCTGCTCCGCCACCCAATTTTAGCTAAGCTTCTGAGGCTCCATTCCTTCTGCACAGGATTCCTTTATGCATATCCCACGCATGTTTGAATTCCGTTACCGTTTTCATCTCCACCACCTCCCGCGGGAGGGCATTCCAAGCATCCACCACCCTCTCCGTGAAAAAATACTTCCTGACATCTTTCCTGAGTCTGTCCCCCTTCAATCTCATTTCATGTCCTCTCGTTCTACCGCCTTCCCATCTCCGGAAAAGATTTGTTTGCGGATTAATACCGTCTCTTCTCCAAGCTGAAAAGCCCTAGCCTCCTTAGTCTATCTTCATAGGGAAGTCGTCCCATCCACGCTATCATTTTAGTAGCCCTTCGCTGCACCTTTTCCAATTCTACTATATCTTTCTTGAGATGCGGCGACCAGAATTGAACACAGTACTCAAGGTGCGGTCACACCATGGAGCGATACAACGGCATTATAACATCCTCACAGAGCAGAGAAAGATGACCCCCAAGTTATTAACTGAAGAGACAGGAAGAATGACTATTATCCACATAAATAGAGAATGGGGGAAGACAAGAGGTAGGTTTATGGGAAAGGATAGAAAATTCAGTCCTAATCATGTTAAGTTTCAGGGTGGAGGCAGTTTGGGAAATGAGAAGGCGAGAGGTAGTTTGAAAGGAGTAATTCCATAATTGCTATGTTTCACTTTTTCTTAGTTTCTATGCTGCAGAAATGGGACGAAGCAACATTGGGTCTTTTTTTTTTTGGCTTCTTTTCATTGATTCCCCCCCCCCCCCCCCTCCCCCGTGCCAAATTTCATCCTATGCTGATTCATTTTAGGAATGTTATGTTGTCCCCAGATGGACAGACTTTTCTCAACCCCTTTTGTATAATTCTTTCCAACTTGTGTTGGAATAATCGCATTTTCTGCTGCAGTTCAAACCAATAAAGCCTCAAGGGTCCCTACTTAAAACCGAGATTGACTAAGTTTGTAGTCAAATTGAGTTACTGGCATCGGTAAATGCTTTTTAGAACTGTCTGAAATCTAGGGGTTGATGCTCGGTGTTAGTTAACAGGGTAAGTGAAACATCAGAAAAATAACATACAGTATGGCAACAATTCAGATATATTTAAACCTCAAGTGTGATCACGCAGATTCATTGCTATGTATTTATGGTAGAGAATGACATGGGGATGGGGACTCGCGGTAACTGCGGGGATGGGGATGGGACAGATCTCGTGGGGACAGGGACAGATCCCACGGGGACGGGGCAGGGATGGGGACAGAGCCCGTGAGGACGGGGACAATTTTTGTTCCCATGTCACTTTCTACTCTGAAGCCTGTTAATGAACTGGACTGTTATTTATGTTTGATTGATGCAGATGACAATATTGTAATTTTTTTGGAAAAATAAGCAAACATGCCGGCCATAGCTATCAAAATTTGCATGGGGGATCCTGTACATCCTGCTACCAGCACATCTTCTAAAAAGACATCTTCTATTGCAGGAGGGGCTGTGGAAGACAGACAGGAGAGCTAGACTGAATCCTGAGATTGTTGATGGCTTCTTATTCATCCACAAATTAAATAATCATAACAGTGCTTCACAGAGCATATTTCTCCCATCTAGGGCATACAGAACGGGTTGTATTATGTACTCCTGGACATTTTAACAGGGTGGATTAGGATTCCTTGGTGTAGTAGAAGTCAGCTATTGTTGGGGTTGGAAGGGTAGAGGAGGGTGGTGGTGGTGGAAGGGTTATTATAGTTGCTCGTTGTTATTATTGTTTTCTATTTGTAATTTATACACAACAGTTGCACAGCATATTGTTCCTTTACTATATTACTATCAGGTTTTTTCTTCTTCTTTTCATTGTCATGTTACCCAAGATTCTTCTGTAACACTAAATACCTATTTTACAATGTATTTCCACTATCCATGATGTATTGTAAGCCACATTGAGCCTGCAAAGAGGTGGGAAAATGTGGGATACAAATGCAATAAATAAATAAATAAATAAAATAAATAAGTGTTCGAGACTTCTGCAGATGAGAACAAAGACCATGGGGACAGGGCGGGGACGGGACAAGGATGGAGACAGGGCCTGCGAGGAGGTGGTGGGGATGGAGATAGAACCCACAGGGATGGAGTGGAGATGGGGACAAATTTTATCCCCGTGTCATTCTCTAATTTGTTGGGCTACCTTATGAATTCTATACATGACAGCTAAAGCCGTGTACGCAAATTAGTGCACATAGCCGATTTGCATGTGCAACTTAATTGTTTTACAAGCTAATCAGCGCCGATAGGTGGCCACTAACAAGCAATTATCGGCACTAATTGGCACTAATTAGAATTTACACACGCAACTTTCAAAGCGTATTCTGTAAAGTGGTGCACGTAAATTCTAATGGGTGGATCAGAAAAGGGGAGTGGCTATGGGAGAGGCATGGGTAGCTCATAGGCGCTCTTGAAAATTATGCACACTGCTACAGAACATGTCCGATCCGCCCTAAATAAGATGTGGGAATTTGCACCAGGTTTTAATTTTTTGTAAATGACTGTGCCTACATTTTAGTCATGGGGATGGCAGCTACACGTTCTATAAACTGCACCTGTTAGGCGAGGTTTATAGAATAGTGTTAAGCACTTTGTTTTGATGCAATATATTCAATCCCCCCTATACGTTTGGGAAGCTTTTCTGTTGATATCCCTTATGCAGTATACACCATACATGGCCATGTTGGTTGTTAACATTTTATCATAGCCCTATAATAAAACTTTTCTTTCACATCATATACTCAAGATCTGCTCTTTGATCACCTGTGTGGCACACTACAGATCTCTGCCTCAGTGGTTTCTGGTTCTGACCCACAGCACACAGGCAATCTTCCTGTTTCGGACACCTTGAAACTTCTGAGAGTCACAATTGATCGAAATCTCACACTAGAAAGCCACGCAAAAAATGTAACAAAGAAAATGTTCCACACAATGTGGAAACTCAAAACAATAAAACCACTCTTCCCAAGGGAGGTATTTCGCAATCTGGTGCAGTCAATGGTGTTAAGCCATCTGGACTACTGCAATTCCATCTATGCCGGTTGCAAAGCACAAATTATTAAGAAACTCCAGACAGCCCAAAACACTGCAGCCAGACTCATATTTGGAAAAGCAAAATACGAAAGCGCCAAACCCCTCAGAGAAAAATTACACTGGCTTCCACTAAAAGATCGAATTGTTGGAATGTAATTGTATTTTACATGCATTGCCTGTCACCTATTATTTCTCTGTGATTACTCTGTGACCTCTGATGTGAATTACTTAGAGAGGTCACACAGCTATGCAACTTCCTGTGGGGGTTAGATGCAGTAGATGCAGCACATGGAGCACATGGAGCTCATGATCTCTCCTAACCTGAGAGGATCTATGGTGGTGTGAGCATCCATTACCATCTAAGCACATGGAAGGAGCTGATAAGACAAATGTATAGTAATATGTATATATAAGACTGTCTGATTATAATCTAACTGCAAACTGTGAGTAAACAGATGTTTTGTTACTTCAACTTTAAAGTGACTCAGCAGTGAATTATTCAGGGGTGAATGAGAGAGAGATGAAGAAAGAAATTAACATTTCTAAAGCTGAAGCTGTGTGTACTAAAATCTGCTAATTATTTACTACAAATAATCCAACAAAAGGGTTATGGGCCCGGGGCTCAGGAATTGAAAAAGAAGAGAAATATTACCAGGCAGAAAAAAAGGCCACATTTTTCTCTTAAGTTTTAAAGGAAAGATTCAGTCTGTCTCTCTCTCCCCCACACAGCAGACAGAAGGCTAAGAAAATGGCTGAGGGAAGAAATTCACCATTGTTCTATTCTCTCAAGGTGCCTAAATTAACTGAGTTTAATTATCAGCAGTGGGAATTAAGATTCATATGTCTCCTTCGAGCAAAAAGATTAAATATATGCTTAGACCAAGACAGAACAGCTGAAAATATGGCTGAATGGGACAATGCAAACTATTATGTGAAGTGCATGCTTTTGGAAGCTCTCTCAGAGAAACAAGCCATATTAGTGGAGGGAAAAGATACACCAAAGGACATTTTATGTAAACTGAGAACTATGTATGCAACTACATATGCAAAGCAGCAACCAATTTGGTTGGCAGAGTTGAGTGAAACCAAATTAAGGGATAAAAGTAAATGTAATGATCACATTATGCATCTTATGTCTTCATTTCAAAAGCTAGAACTTTCTGGAATTCCCATGTGTGATGCATTGAAAAGAGCATTTCTTTTTACCTCACTATCAAAGAAGTTTGATGTTTTTAGGTCTGTAAATGAGGCCATTGAAGGGCAATCTTTTGAACAGGCAACATCAAAACTAAGGCAGGAATGCATAATAAATGATTCTGAGGAGATGTGTTCTCAAAGCAAGTCAGAGAGAAATGAAACAAATTTCTTGGCAAAGAACAGAGGAAGGCGGAGCTATGGGAAAACTCCACCCAAGGGCAAGCTGATTTGCTACTCATGTGGAAAGGAGGGACATGTATCTAAATGGTGTAAGGAAACACAAAACACTCCCTCTAGCTCACCTAAGCCAATGGAACTAAAGAATTTTCAAACCAGGAAATGTATGAAGGACAAAGATAAACACAAGGGCTTTCTAATGACAGAAAAATCTTTGACTATGGTAAATAATAATTCAAATGAAAGTACTTGGATTTTGGATTCGGGGAGCACATGCCATTTAACCAATTGTAAGAATTTCTTTCAGGAAATGTGTCCAGAGGAAGGTATTCTTAAAACTGCAAACGCAGGGACTGCTAAGATCCAAGCAAAAGGTATTGGATTCTTAAAATGCAAAGTGTCTAATGAAGTTAAAGAAATTCCTGTAAGTGATGTCTTGTATATTCCCCAAGCAGTTTGCAATATGCTTAGTGTATCTACATTAGATAAGAAGGGATTTGTGATTCATTTTGAAAACAGTAAGTGCACAATCTCTAAAAATGATGAAGTGTATGCTGAAGCTTTTATGCATAATGATGTTTATAAGCTGAACATTTCAGGTGAAGCCTCACATATGGCGCAAGTAAGGAAGAATGATGGTAAATGTAGCCCGGAAATCTGGCACCGCCGCCTGGGACATCGTGATTCTAAGGTGATCCAGGATCTTTACAGTAAGCAACTAGCCACCGGCATTCAGATAAGTGCAGATGCTGGTAAAATGGAGAAATGCATAGACTGTGTTACTCAAAAAGGTGTGAGACCCTCATTTCCTGCATACACAGGAAATAGGAGTAATAAAGTACTGGACTTAATACACAGTGACTTATGTGGACCGTTTAATATCCCATCATTGGGAAATAACAGATTTGTGCTAATATTCTTGGATGATTTCTCTAGATATTGTGTGGCCTATTTGCTGAAAGAAAAAAGTCAAGTCACAGACATGCTGAAGAAATACGTAGCCATGGTGAGCAATAAATTTGAAAGAAAACCAAAGGTTCTTCAGACCGACAATGGTGGTGAGTTCATTTCACAAAGCATGCGCACATTTCTAGAACAAGAAGGCATTCAGCATATCACAACAGTAGCTTATACACCAGAGCAAAATTCTGTTGCAGAGAGAAAATTTAGGTCACTTGTGGAAATGACCAGATGTATGCTGTCAGATAGCAATCTCCCTAAAAGACTATGGGGGGAAGCCATTCTCACAGCAGTGTACCTACAAAACAGAATGCCAACTAAAGGCGCTGAGCGCACACCACATGAGACATGGCATGGTAGGAAGCCAAACCTGTCACACATAAGAACATTTGGAAGTACAGCATATGCTCATATACCAAAGCAAAGAAGGCATAAGCTGGATTCCACAACAGAAAGGGGCATTTTAGTTGGCTATGCTCCAGGACACAAAGGATATAGAATTTTGAATCTGAAAACTGGCATTGTTGGCATAAGACATGTTACATATTTTGATGAAAACAAAAGGGTTGATAAAGGCTGGATTATCCCAGATGAGCCTTATCATCCAGAATATGAAACTAGAACCATAATAGACATGCCAGTGTATATAAATGCCATACCAAGGCAGATGTCTGAAAGCAACTCATCTGTATCTAACGAGGAACAGGCAGAGGAAGCAGACACAGAAAGGATCATTGAAGAAGACAGTACAGTTGGAGAAGGGGAATCAATTGGAGAAGGACTCTCAGATTTAGAGGATGCAGAAAGGTCGGACCAACCTGTTGTCAGACGCTCATCCAGGGAAAACAAAGGTGTTCCACCCCCAAGACTGTCTTACCTAACAAAGTCAGCAGAAGCTCAAGAGCCCTTAACATGGGATGAGATTGAGAAAATGCCAGCAGAAGAAGCTGCTGAATGGCATAAAGCTGCACAAGAAGAAATTGATGCATTGGATAAAAATAATACTTGGATTCTTACAAAATTACCTCCTGGCAAGAAAGCTATAGGATGCAAATGGGTATTCAAGTTAAAAAGGAATGCACAAGGAAAAGTGGAAAGGTATAAAGCCAGATTAGTGGCAAAGGGATATCTTCAAAAATATGGAGAAGATTTTGATGAAGTGTTTGCACCTGTAGTGAAACACACGACAATAAGAACACTTCTGAGCATTGCAGTCTCAAAAGGCATGCAAGTCAAACACATTGATGTGAAAACAGCGTTCCTTCATGGAGATATAACTGAAGACTTGTACATGGAACAACCAACAGGTTTCATAAATACAAAACAAAGACAGCTAGTGTGTAAATTAAACAAAGGTCTTTATGGATTAAAGCAAAGTGCAAAATGTTGGAATGAAAAATTGCATGAAATATTGACAAATTTAGGATTTAAGCAAGGTGAAGCAGATAAATGTTTGTACACTAGGTGCACAAATGGACAATATGCATACATTTTAGCTTTTGTTGATGATCTGCTCATTGCAAGCAAAAGTGAGCAAGAGTACAAGGACATTGTAAAATGTTTAAACCAGAATGTTGAGATAAAAGAACTTGGTAATGTGTCATACTATCTTGGTATAGAAATTGAGAAACAAAATGATGGTTCTTATCTTCTAAGCCAGAAGCAGAAAATAAATGAGCTTATTGAAAGTTTAGGTATGCAAGATGCCCAAGTTGTAAGCACTCCCATGATCACTGATTTTCTGAAGGATGAAACAGTAAGAGAACCTTTACCAGATAACATCCAATATAGATCAGCCATAGGTAAGCTTTTATATCTAACTACCACATACAGGGCTGATATAGCAAATGCAGTAGGAATTTTGAGCAGAAGGGTCAGCTCACCTACCAAATCAGATTGGACTGCAGTTAAAAGGATGGTAAGGTATTTAAAGGGTACCATTGATTGTAAATTAAAGATTTCAGCCAATAGTAATCCAAAACTAATATGTTACTGTGATTCAGATTGGGCAGGGGATCATTCTGATTATAAATCCACAAGTGGATATGTGTTTATGTATGGAAATGTACAAATTTCATGGGCCAGTCATAAACAAAGTATTGTGAGTTTGTCTTCTACAGAAGCTGAATACGTGGCCGTATCGGAAGCGTGCAGAGAACTGATGTGGATTGAAAAACTTTTGCTGGATTTCGGAATAGCTGAAAAGAGACCAATCCAGATAATGGAAGATAATCAGAGCTGCATCCGACTGTCACAGAATGACAAGGTTCAGTCACGCACCAAGCACATCGCAACGAAATACCACAACGTGCGAGAGTTGGCAAAAGAAGGGGTCATCAGTCTACACTATTGTCACACCAGTGAGATGACAGCTGACATCATGACCAAACCGTTACCCAGAGAACATTTTGTGAATCTGCGTATAAAGCTTGGACTTTGTATGAATAAATAATTGCATGACAGTTATGCATGAGAAGGGGTTTGTTGGAATGTAATTGTATTTTACATGCATTGCCTGTCACCTATTATTTCTCTGTGATTACTCTGTGACCTCTGATGTGAATTACTTAGAGAGGTCACACAGCTATGCAACTTCCTGTGGGGGTTAGATGCAGTAGATGCAGCACATGGAGCACATGGAGCTCATGATCTCTCCTAACCTGAGAGGATCTATGGTGGTGTGAGCATCCATTACCATCTAAGCACATGGAAGGAGCTGATAAGACAAATGTATAGTAATATGTATATATAAGCCTGTCTGATTATAATCTAACTGCAAACTGTGAGTAAACAGATGTTTTGTTACTTCAACTTTAAAGTGACTCAGCAGTGAATTATTCAGGGGTGAATGAGAGAGAGATGAAGAAAGAAATTAACATTTCTAAAGCTGAAGCTGTGTGTACTAAAATCTGCTAATTATTTACTACAAATAATCCAACACGAATTACATTCAAAACCTGCACCCTGGTTCATAAAATTATTCATGGCGAGGCCCCGATATATATGTTAGACCTCATAGACCTACCAGCAAGGAACACAAAAAGATCATCACGCATGTTACCCCAATTGCAAAGGACTCAAATACAAATCAATTTATGCATCTAGCTTCTCCTACACATGCACGCAAATTTGGAATGCATTACCAAATGCCATAAAAAGAACGCACGATTTGGCAACCTTCCGGAAATTACTAAAGACTAACCTGTTCAAACAGACTTATCATAAAGATCCTTCATAAATGAACTGACACCAAAACGTTTTACCAGAACAATTTATCATCGATTTTTTTTATTTGTTTACTATAATCACAATGTCATTATTCAACGTTACACATTACCCTTGTCCTCTTATACCTGAAATGATCTGTATATCTATTTACTTCTAATTTATTTTATATCTTCTGTACTTTAAATGCAATAATATTCTGTATTTCTCCTTCCAGAAATGGCGATCGCCATTACGGCATAATGTAAGCCACGTTGAGCCTGCAAAGAGGTGGGAAAATGTGGGATACAAATGCAGTAAATAAATACATAAATAAAGTGTAAATTTCTGAAGCACAGTCTCAGAGAAAGAGAGTTTTACAAACTAAAGTGATCATTGTAAAAACTTTCTATAGCGGGTCTGATCTGGGATGCTGTACGATAAACCCGCTAATTTAGATGCTACATAATTTATTATAATCCCTACTCAGCTAGATCCTCTGTGTCAGACCACTCAGGTAAGGTTGCAATTCTTGCAGAATTGTGCAGCTAGATTCAATTTTTGCTGCAAAACATTTGAGCAGGTTACTTCCTTTACTGAGAAATTTGCAGTGGCTGCCACTTAGGGCTAGAATAGATTTTCAAGTTATTTGTTTGATTTATAAGATTTTTTAATGGTTATTGCCCATCGGATCACACATTTTTAGTGTCCTATTATTATTAGCGCTACCAGACGCACGCAGCGCTGAACACCTGACACAGAGAGACAGTCCCTGCTCAATAGAGCTTACAATCTAAAATCCATCATCTCGTCGGCCCTCTAGGTGTAATTACTCATTGGATTGAAGCCTTCCAGTGGTTAATAAGATCCATTATAAATGCTTCTATGACAGTTCTTTTAGAGGTCCTTTTACAAAGGCGCGTTGAAAAATAGCCTGTGGTGCGGACTGTGGGCACGTGCAGAATCATTTTTCAGCGCACCTTTAAAAAAAGGCCTTTTTCAAATTTTTGCTGAGAATAGACATGCAGCAAAATGAAAATTGCTGCACGTCCGTTTTGGGTCTGAGTCCTTACCGCCAGCCATTGACCTAGCAGTAAAGACTCACGTGGTAGCCGGGTGGTAATGACCTACACCGCGCCAAATGCCACTTGGCGTGTGCCAAATACGCCCGTCAGAAAATATTTTTCAGACGCACATATCGGACATGCGCCAAAAATGTAATTACTGCAAGAGCCACGCAGTAGCTGGGTGGTAACTCCATTTTGGCACGTGTAGACGCTTATGTAGCTGAGCAAAATGGCCCCTTAGTTGTTCTGGAGGAGTAGCCTTGTGGTTAGTGCAGTGGACTTTGATCCTGGGGAACTGAGTTCAATTCCCACTGCAGCTCCTTGTGACTCTGGGCAAGTCCCTTAACCCTCCATTGCCCCTGGTACAAAATAAGTACCTGAATATACTATCCTGCTTATAATCGAACGAGAAAAACGCCCAAGTTCTGACCTAAATCGGGAGATGGACGTTTATCTCACAAAAATGAATAAAGCGGTATAATCGAAAGCCGATTTTTGGACGTTTTCAACTGCAATCCGTCGCGGATGCGGACAAAGTTGATGGGGGCGTGTCAGAGGTGTGGCGAAGGAGGAACTGGGGCGTGGTTATCTGCCGAAAAGAGATGGGCGCATTTCACCGATAATGGGAAAAAAGTATGCGTTTTTAGCTAGAATTTAGGACACTTTTCCTGGACCCTGTTTTTTCACGAATAAGGCCCCAAAAAGTGCCCTAAATGACCAGATGACCACTGGAGGGAATCGGGGATGACCTCCCCTGACTCCCCCAGTGGTCACTAACCCCCTCCCACCACAAAAAATGAAGTTTCTCAACTTTTTATTTTCACCCTCAAATGTCATACCCAGCTCCCTGACAGCAGTATGCAGGTCACTGGAGGAGTTGTTAGGGGGTGCAGTGGACTTCAGGCAGGTGGACCCAGGCCCATCCCCCCTACCTGTTACAATTGTGCTGCTTAATGCTTATTAGTCGTCCAACCCCCCCAAACCCACTGTACCCACATGTAGGTGCCCCCCTTCACCCCTTAGGGCTATAGTAATGGTGTAGACTTGTGGTCAGTGGGTTTTGAGGGGGATTTGGGAGGCTCAACACACAAGGGAAGGGTGCTATGCACCTGGGAGCTCTTTTACCTTTTTGTTTGGTTTTGTAAAAGTGCCCCCTAGGGTGCCCGGTTGATGTCCTGGCATGTGAGGGGGACCAGTGCACTACGAATCCTGGCCCCTCCCACGAACAAATGCCTTGGATTTATTCGTTTTTGAGCTGGGCGCTTTCATTTTCCATTATCGCTGAAAAACAAAAACGCCCAGCTCACACATTGTTGAATAAAACATGGGCGTCTATTTTTTCCCAAAATACGGTTCGGTCCGCCCCTTCACGGACCCGTTCTTGGAGATAAACGCCCATGGAGATAGGCGTTTTCGTTCAATTATGCCCCTCTATATAAACCACTATATCAAATCTCATTTCCCTTTCCCTGTTTGAGATTCTAGATGGAATGTTGCTACTATTTGAGATTCTACTTGCTATTATTGGAGATTCTACATGGAATGTTGAGATTCTGTTGCTACTATTTGAGATGCTATGTAGAATGTTGCTGTTGCTACTATTTGATATTCTACGTGGACTGTTGCTAGTGGAGAAGTAGCCTAGTGATTAGTGCAGTGGACTTTGATCCTGGGGAACTGAGTTCAATTCCCACTGCAGCTCCTTGTGACTCTGGGCAAGTCACTTAACCCTCCATTGCCCCTGGTACAAAATAAGTACCTGAATATATGTAAACCGCTTTGAATGTAGTTGCAAAAACCTCAGAAAGGCAGTATATCAAGTCCCATTTCCCTTCTAAAGTTAAGCTATGGAACTCAATCCCAATTCAATTTTGAGGTATAGAAGATTATTTCCAGTTTAGAAGAGCCTTGAAAACCTTTTTAATTTGATAAACGCTTTGATCTATGACAATTTAAAAACGGTAATTGAATTTTTATTGTAACCCGCTGTGATTCCTGTTGGAAATTTGCAGGATATAAAAACCTGGGAATGGAATAATTCTGGTTTATTGATACTTGAAAATAAAATTTTCAGTATATACAAAACAAAGGGCTCTTTTTACTAAGGTGCGCTAACGATCACTGTGTGCTAAATGCTAAGAAGCCCATTTTATTCATATAGGTGTCTTAGCATTTAGCACACTTTAGTAAAAGAAGGCCATAGTACTACTACTACTACTTAACATTTCTAAAGCGCTACTAGGGTTACGCAGCGCTGTACAATTTAACATGGAAGGACAGTCCCTGCTCAAGGAGCTTACAATCTAAAAAGACAGGTGTACAATCTAAAGACAAGTGTAGAGTCCGTCTGGTAGGTAATACTATATTTCATGAGAGGTTAGGTGCCGAACGCGGCATTGAAGAGGTGAGTTTTAAGCAGAAATTTGAAAATGGGTAGGGAGGGAGCTTGGCGTAGGGGTTGAGGAAGATTGTTCCAGGCAAAGGGTAAGGCAAGGCAGAATGAGCGGAGCCTGGAGTTGGCAGTGGTGGAGAAGGGAACTGACAGGAGGGATTTGTCCTGTGAGCGGAGGTTACGGGCGGGGACATAGGGGGAGATGAGGGTAGAGAGGTAGTGAGGAGCTGCAGACCGGGTGCATTTGTAGGTAAGGAGGAGAAGCTTGAATTGTATGCGGTATCTGATCGGAAGCCAGTGAAGTGACTTGAGGAGAGGAGTGATGTGAGTATATCGTAGCCATTCCAGGCGTTAATTTTGATTGTAGCCTATAATAAAATTTGTATATTATATGTCCAAGATCTGTTGTTTGGCCGTCTGCATGCTAGGTAGCTCCAGGGGCGTAGCTAGACAACAGATTTTGGATAGGCCTAGGCAAGAAGTGAGTGGGCACCAAGTGTTCTTCCCCCCCGCCCCCCCCCCCCAAAAAAAAAAAACATATCTCAGCTGGCGAGAAAACACTTCTTTCCACCTTGGCAGTCTAAAGCAGGCATGACTGAAAACTGAGAATGCACAGTTGCCGGTATCGTAGAGAGAAGTGTTTTCATTACCATCAGGGGGAAGTCTTCAGCTGGCGGAGCTTGGGATCCCCACCAGCTACCTCTAAACATGTGCTACTGTTGGGTGGGCCTGAGCCCTAAGTGGGTGGGCCGTGGCCCACCCAGGCCCACCTGTGGCTACGCCACTGGGTAGCTCCCTGTATCATCTGCTTTTGAAAGAGGTTGTGAAAAAGGTTTATAAGTAGGGGTGAGGAGAAGGAGAAATGCAGATAGTGTGGTGTCTGTGGAGATGTTTGTGCAGTAGGGAGAGGGACTATTACTTTTGAAAAAAAAAGAAAAAACAAACAAACAGTGCTACTGCCCTGGCAGGACTGAGAAATGGTACCAGATAAGACTTAAAAAAACCCAAAACTTTTTCTTCTGCCATTTATTGACTTTCATTCTGCCGTCATGTGGGTACAGTGAAAAGAACACAACAGAGTGGGGACCTCATGTTTTTCAATGAAAGTTTAATTTTGCCTTTTATAGGATAGACTGGGTGCTGCTTGGGGGAGGGAAAGCTGACTACTAGTTGGATTTACTCCAGAACTGCCAAGGGGAAGTTATTTTTAAAAGGAAGATTCTCAGGGTGTAGCAAAGTGTTACAGAATGTGGAACAGGCCTCCTGTCTACCATATCACTCCCTCCAGTCCTTCCGGGGGGGGGGGGGGGGGGGGGGTGGAGATTTTGACTGATGACAACAGGGATGAAGGAGAAGGACAGATAGCAGCTGTTCTCTACCTGTGGGAACCCAGACATACCTAGTCACATACATTTGGTATATGACACATGCTTTTCAGCCCCGTTCTCCAGATCACATGCTAAAGCCCCCCTCCTCTCACACATTTCAGGTAGGTCCCTGGAAGAAACTCCTTCCACAGAACTTCCATCTCCAGGCCCCACTGCAAACGCCATCTGGCCTCCCCCCAGGGAGAAAAACCCTCCCTTCTGAAAGACTCCCACTACCCCTGGTGGTCTAGAGTAAGGTGCACAGCAGCAATCCCCAGTTGATGCTGCCTGTGCTGGCTCCACGGTTCATAATGGTGGCAGTGACCTTTTGCAAAACTACCCTCATGCTTGGGGGGGGGGGGGCTTTGAGAAGAGAGTGGAAGCTCAGGGGGTGAGGGCTTTGGCAGACGAGTACATGTTTTGGGGGTCTGTGTGTGGAGGGGCTTTGGCTGGAGGGTACCTGTTCCGGATAATGGGTGGGTTTAAAAGTAATGTATACTTGTGCCACTAGCCAGTCAGGTGGCCAAAGTCGTACCTGCCTTACCAGCCAATCAGGTGGCCAAAGTTGTACATGCTTTACCAGCCAGCTGCCCCTCTAAGCAGGGGCGTATCTGCGTGGGGCCACAGGGGCCTGGGCCCCCGCAGATTTCGCCCTGGCCCCCCTCCCCGCCGTCAACCCTCCCCCGCTGCTTACTTTTGCTGGCGGGGGGCCCCAACCCCCGCCAGCCGAGGTCCGACCCGCAATCTCCATATTTCGTCTTCCTCCGTGGCCATGTGCTTCAAGGAAGTAACGCTGCAGTGCTGATTGGTTGAATCCAGTTCGGCGGCGGCGGCGGGGGGGGGGGAAAGGGAGGCAAAAATGTGCCCCCCCTCTCTGGCTCTGCCCCCCCCTACCGCCGGATTCCAGATACGCCCCTGCCTCTAAGCCCTGGTGAAAGTGTGAAGGTCCTTTAGGTATGCTTTGATTCCCTCCTCCTTTGTTCTTCTAACCAGGTAGCCTGAGTTGTACCATTTGTACCAGCAGGGCACATCCTTCTAGGCCCTGATTATAATGTGCAGTTCATTTGAGAATTGCTTTGATTCTAACCACTTTCTATATAAGGATCCTATGTGTTTATCCCATGTGGTTTTTAAATTCTATCACTGTTTTTGCTCTCACCACCTCTACTGGGAGAGCGTTCCAGGCATCCACCACCCTCTCTGTGAAAAAGTATTTCCTTATGTTACTTTTAAGTAATCACAAGTCAGGAACCTTGGAATACAGTTATATTCAACCGAATCTAAGTAACCTTCAAGAGCTGCTTCTACTATTTGCAACAACTACGCTGCCTGTCTCCTTACATTGAGATGGCAAATCTTTTCCCAGTTGTGCATGCCATGATAACATCAAGAGTGTATTAACGAAATGTACTGTACAGTGGTCTGACTACAAAGGGTCTGCACCAGCTCCAATTGATTCAGAATGCTGCAGCAAGACTCATAGAACGTTGCAAGCGACAAGACAACATCACACCATTTTTGCAAAACCTTCACTGGCTACCAGTACAATACAGGGCTAAATTTAAAACTCTATGTCTGATCTTCAAGGTTCTTAAAGGAAATGGTCCTGAGTAGTTGAAGAACAGGATAACCCTCTACACACCTCCAAGGATGCTAACGTCTTCCCAAGGAGTATCCCTAACCATGCCCTCTCTAAAAGACATTACCCGCGAGCGAGCCTTCTCCAGAGTAGCCCCCACATTCTGGAATACACTCCCTGAAAGGCTCCGCTCAACACAAGACTATCTGTACACGTGTACACACACACACTGCAGCAGGACATGTCTATCCATGCCTACCCTAGCTGAGATAATATTTAATCACCTCTCTGATCTCATGTGCAACTTTCTTTAAATTAGTCCCCTTATTTTCTAACTCCTCTTACTCTCTTACCTACCTTTTCATTTATTTCGTCAACCGCTGACTGTATTTTGTTCAGTTGTTCGTCCAGCGCTGTTGCTACCGTCCTGGATATTTCTCTGGCCCAATCCCCAGCCGCCAGTGTGGTCGGTGGCTGGGATTCCCGCTCCTCCGCCATCTTTGGTGCTTGGTGCAGCGTCGCGTTTTCCCTTTCAGGCCTCTCTGGCTCTTCGTGGGCATGCCCCCGGTCCCGATTCTTTGCTTTTTGCTCTGCCAGGTCCTGTCAACTCCCTGATTACTACGGGGTTCTACTGGGGGTGCTTGGGTGGTAAAATGCTGGTATTTAGCTGTTTTTTCCGCTGAGATTCAGTGGAGCTCTTTCTTTCTGCTGCTGGTCAGGTTGCAGGCATCACGTGACCCCCTCTCTTACCTACCTATATGTTCCATCTTTGCTTATACCCTAAGCTGTCTATGAAAATGTTGTATTATGGATTGTGTTGACATTGTAAGTAGTATACTATCAGCCATACTTTGTATTAAATAGTTATACTGCTTGTAATTGTCTATTGCTTATGTTTGATTTAGTCTTACTGTACACGGCCTTGAGTGAACTCCTTAAAAAAGGAAGTAAATAAATCCTAATCCTAATAAATAAATGTCTGCCACCTTGCAGCTTCAAAGCACAGAGAATGATAAATACAGAATTCTGCTTAGGATAATTAAAATAACCATAGAACCAAAACATAATATATTGTGGTTCGAAGAAGGCATGGGAGACATGTACAAAGTGGCAGTGACAGCCTACAACAGCAGTGGTATGATTGCACTGGGCTTCCAAGAAAGCACTGAGATGACCTTCACAGAGCCCACGCAGCAGCAGTGGTACAATTGGGGGTTCAATAAGGCTATGGTAGAGATGCCAAGTTATCCATTTCAGGGTGGAGGTTTTCAAACAGTCCTGGATTTCTGGCCTCCTCATCCTGGTGCATTATGAGACTTGCAGCACTGATTTCAATGGGCAGGATCAAGCACTACAACTGACTTTCTGACCTCCTCACCCTGGTGCTTTATGAGACTTGCAGCACTGATTTCAATGGGCAGGATCAAGCACTACAACTGGATTTCTGACCTTCTCGCCCTGGTGCTTTATGAGACTTGCAGCACTGATTTCAATGGGCAGGATCAAGCACTACAACTGGCTTTCTGACCTCCTCGCCCTGGTGCTTTATGAGACTTGCAGCACTGATTTCAATGGGCAGGATCAAGCACTACAACTGGCTTTCTGACCTCCTCGCCCTGGTGCATTATGAGACTTGCAGCACTGATTTAAATGGGCAGGATCAAGCACTACAACTGGATTTCTGACCTCATCGCCTGGTGCATTATCAGACTTGCAGTACTGATTTAAATGGGCAGGATCAAGCACTACAACTGGATTTCTGACCTCATCGCCTGGTGCTTTATGAGACTTGCAGCACTGATTTAAATGGGCAGGATCAAGCACTACAAATCCCATGTAAGTTCAAAACCAGGACTGGCCAAAAGGTCTCCAGCCTGGAACTGGGTAACTTGGCATCTCTGTTGTGGCACTTTGCATGGAGGGACCAGGGCTAAAATACAAACCATGGAGATCAGATGTTTTATTTTATTACAACTTCATTAACCTTGGTGACTATGGAAATTATTACAGCATTGAACAAGACACAGAAGGGGTCTTGGTTGTTGTCTTAAATTTTGGTCTTCAAATTATGCACTCTAGTTCATAAAATCATTCACGGAGATGCCCCAGCCTACATTATTATTATTATTATTATTATTATCGCATTTGTACCACCCCACATTTTTCCACCTTTTTGCAGGTTCAATGTGGCTTACAGAGTGTTATTATAATGTAGTCATTAAATGATCTTAAATACAGTCAATAGTAGGCTGAAGGTAGATGAGGATTTAGATGGGAAGGTGTTAGGTCGTGTGAGAGGTGTTGTTTGATGAACCTGAGTGGTTTAAGGGATGATTTATTTCATTAAGGATGTCTTTTGTAGGTTTTGTTGAAGAGATGTGTCTTCAATGATTTGCGAAAGTTGGTTAGATTGTCCATGGTTTTCAGGGTCATGGGTAATGCGTTCCATATCTGTGTGCTTTTGTACGTAAAAGTAGTGGCATATGACTGTTTGTATTTAATTCCTTTGCAGCTGGGGAAGTTCAGATTGAGGAATTTGCGGGCCGATCTTTTGGCATTTCTGGGTGGTAAGTCCACTAGGATTAACATATAGAGTGGGGCATCTGCGTACATGTTAGACCTGGTAGACTTGCCGCCCAGGAACGCTGAAAGATCATCCCGCACATTCCTCAATCTTCACTTCCCCAGCTGTAAAGGTCTAAAATACATACTAATGCATGCGTCAAGCTTTTCTTACCTGAGTACACAGTTATGGAACACATTACCGCTTAAACTAAAAACTATTTACGAACTAACTAACTTTTGTAACTCTCTAAAGACCTACCTCTTCAACAAGGCATATCACAATGTTCAATAATTATAAATGTAACACATCTCCACTTTAGCTATATTCAGAACTGTTTTCTTCTTATATCTGTTTGCTTAATTTTATACCATACATGTTCTCTAAGTAACACTAATTGTCATCTTCTAATCTGGAATGGCGAATGCCATAACGGTATACTGTAAGCCACATTGAGCCTGCAAATAGGTGGGAAAATGTGGGATACAAATACAACAAAATAAATAAATAAATAAATAAAATGCAAAGTTGAAGATGGCAAGGCCTGAAATAGTTTGCTGTCACAGGTGATGGAGGCAATCACTGGAACAGATTTGGACATGCTTTGGACAGATCGGAAAAGAATTAAATCAGGTAAAATGCATTGAAGAAGGGGAGTCTGTATAGGATGCATATGGGAATTTATACGCACATCTATCCAAAGTGCATGAACCTCACCTGGGCATACGGCTAGGCCACTTTGGTTTTCATCTGGCATTATTTAGCATATTAATATGTGAAAAAGAAGCAGCTTGTTCCCCTGTGCCTCACAGACAGAGCCAGTGCAAGGGCAGTGGGTACCTTATACCCCCCTCAATTAACTTTCAGGCCCCTAGATTTTGATAATTAAGCTCAACAATCATGATCATTACACAAAAGGACTATAAAAATGGAGGGTAAAGTATGGGCTGACGGTTCTTTGGGATTGTTTGGCTGTCAGGACCTATTGCTTGGCTGCAGCTGTTCTTGCTGCCCCTAAGAATCTAGCTCCCTAGGTGATCTCCTAGTTTTGCCTAATAGTTGAGCCTGCCCTGCTCACAGGTTGATTTTTTTGTCTACTTATTAATGTGTAGTCAGGGGTGTGCTGGTAAATTTTTAACAACAGGCTCTTTCTCCGGACGTAGCCAGCTCTGCAGTTGGAAGGGCCAGGGGTGGCCGGGGTGGGGTGGGGGAGCAACACTTGCCTCTCTCTCCTCACTCCCTTCGTGCACACTAGGCATACCTTTGCTGGCAGCCAATAAATGGACTGCCACCACTCCCAACGTCTTGCTCTGAGCAGCATGCTGGAACTTCTCTCACATGCTCGAGAAGTCCCAGCCTGCTGCCCAGAGCTGGAAACAAGGAGCGGGGAGCAGCAGTAGTCTATTTACTTGGCTGGTAGGGCTCAGCATCCCCACCAGCAAAGTAAAAGATAATTCATCAGGGGGCCCAAGCCCACATTTTGGGAGCCAGTTGTTAAAGTAGCCATGGAGTGCTGGGCTGTAGCCAGGCACAGGCACTGAATATCTGGGTCAGTGGTGGTAGCTGGAAGTTATGCGGATATGGCAGATATTTAATGCCATACCCGTATAGCTAAATGGGTAAAGATAGGACTGCTATATATTCCATGTATTAAAAAAGGAAGAAGGAAGACCAAACAACAACCAGCATAGTTAAAAAGTGAGGTGAAGGAAGCTATTAGAACTAAAAGAAAATCCTTCAGAAAAATGGAAGAAGAACCCGACTGAAAATAATTAGAAACAACATACTGAATGTGGAAAGATTGCCTAGACTCATCAAGCCTAAGGACCACGCTCCTTTGCTACTCATCCATGTTGGCACAAATGATACAGCTAAGTTTCCTACTGAACGTATCATACGAGACTTCGTGGCTTTGGGTTAGAGGGTGAAGCATCTAGGTGTGCAGGCAGTGTTCTCATCGATCCTCCCTGTCAAAGGTAAAGGTTGAATGAGAGAAGTTCGCATCTTGGAGATAAATGCGTGACTGCGTGGTTGGTGCTGATGAAAGTGCTTTGGTTTCGTAGACCATGGGATGATTTTCCAAGAGGTACTGAGCGGTGATGGTGTCCATCTGTCAAGGAAGGGAAGGAGTGTCTTCAGCAACAGGCTGGCTACAGTACTAAAGAGGGCTTTAAACTAAAATTGATGGGGATGGGTATAAAAGGCCATGAAGCCATAATTAACCCCAAGGAAGGTAGGACATCTAATGCCCCTATAGAAGTGAATAAAAAGAGTAAAATCTGGAGAGCCTTGTATACCAATGCCCGTAGTATGGGAAACAAACTTCCAGATCTTGAGGCTACAATGATGGAAGCGGACTTGGATTTAGTGGCGGTCACGGAGACGTGGTTCACGGAGAACCATGACTGGGATGTTGCTATACCTGGCTATAATCTACTCAGGAAGGACAGAGTAGGAAAAAAGGGTGGAGGTGTGGCATTATATGCTAAGAATGATATCCAAGTGACAGAACTGCAGGACATGTACGGTATGGAAGAAGCGCTGAGGGTTAAACTGGAAAGAGGGAAAGGAAAATGTATCTATATTGGAGTGATATACAGACCTCCCTCACAGTCGAAGGAAATGGACAGGGACTTAATTGAAGACATCCACAAGATAGCTAGGAAATGGGAAGTACTACTGAGAGGTGACTTCAATGCTGGATGTTGATTGGAGTATCCCGGCTGTGGGGTCATCTAGAAGCAAAGAGATCTTAGATTCCCTACAGGAAGAATTGTTCCAGCAGTGGGTAACGGAACCGACGTGGGATGGAGCTGTTCTGGACCTGGTGATAACGAATGGAGAGTACGTTTCTGACGTCAAGGTGGTGGACCATTTGGCATCAAGTGATCATCGTATGGAATCATTCAATATTAAAACAGAAGAGAGGGCTCATTCAAGATTGAAGGTCCTGGATTTCAAAGGAACTAACTTTGCCAAGATGGGGGAATTTCTCAAGGAACAGTTAGCGGGATGGGAACAGCTGAAGGATGTAGAACAGCAATGGACAAGACTGAAAGGAGCTATATTAAAGGCAACTAACCTTTATGTTAGAAAATTACATAAAAGTAAGAGGAAAAGAAGGCCTCTCTGGTACTCGAATGTAGTAGCTGAAAAGATAAGGGAAAGGAGGCTAGCCTTTGCACGTTATAAGACGACTCAGAAAGATGAAGACTACTACTACTACTACTTATCACTTCTATAGCTCTACAAGGCATACGCAGCGCTGTACACCATACATGAAAAAGACAGTCCCTGCTCAAAGAGCTCACAATCTAAGTATGACAAGTAAACAGATAGAACAACAAAGGGGTAATGGAATTAAAGAGGTGGGGATAAGAGGGTACAAATGATGCGAGTAATGGTTAGGAGTCAAAAGCAGCGGTAAAGAGGTGGGCTTTTAGCCTGGATTTGAAAATGGCCAAAGACAGGAGATAATACCTAAATAAGCGATGAGAATCTGGAAAAGCCATCAGGAAAGCGACGCACCAAATGGAGGAAAAAATAGCTAATACGGTAAAATTGGGGGACAAGACCTTTTTCAGATATGTAAGTGACAAGAGGAAGTGCCATAATAGCATTGTGAGGCTCAAAGCTGAGGGAGAGAAATATGTGGAAGATGATAAGGATAAAGCTGAACTGCTTAACAATTATTTTAGCTCTGTGTTCACGAATGAAAGACTGAGGGTAGGGCTACAGAAAACAAAGGCTAAAGGGGATGAATGTATGGTAGACCAAGACCCGTTTACGGAGGACTGTGTTCGTGAGGAGCTTGCCAAACTAAAAGTAGACAGAGCGATGGGGCCTGATGGGATACACCTGAGGGTGCTTAAGGAACTCGGAGAAGTTCTGTCGGCTCCGCTGACGGACCTCTTCAATGCTTCCTTAGAAACTGGAGTGGTCCCGGTGGACTGGAGAAGGGCGGATGTGGTTCCTTTGCACAAGAGTGGAAGTAAGGAGGAGGTTGGGAATTACAGACCTGTCAGTCTGACCTCGGTGGTGAGTAAACTAATGGAAACGCTTCTAAAGAGGAGGATTGTGACATTTCTTGAACTACATGGAATGCGGGACCCGAGGCAGCATGGCTTCACTAGTGGCAGGTTGTGTCAGACGAATCTGACTGTCTTCTTTGACTGGGTGACCAAACAGTTGAATGTAGGAGGGGCGCTTGATGTGGTATACTTGGATTTCAGCAAAGCCGTTGACACGGTTCCACACAGGCGACTGATAAATAAATTGAGTGCCCTCAGTGTGGGACCTAGAGTAACTGATTGGGTAAATAACTGGTTGAATGGTAGGAGACAGAGGGTGGTGGTAAATGGAACTTGCTCTGAAGAAAAGGATGTCGTCGGTGGAGTACCGCAGGGATCGGTCCTAGGACCGGCTCTTTTTAACGTCTTTGTGAGCGATATTGCGGAAGGACTGTCTGGTAAGGTTTGTCTCTTTGCAGATGATACTAAACTCTGCAACAGGGTGGACACCCTGAAGGGTGTGAATGACATGAGGAAGGCCCCAGCGAAGCTAGAGGAATGGACCGATATTTAGCAACTAAGGTTTAATCCCAAAAAGTGCATGGTCATGCACTTGGGTCGCAATTATCCGAGGGAACGGTACAGTATAGGGGGTGTAGTGCTTCAGTGTGCGAAGGAAGAGCGGGACTTAGGGGTGATTGTGTCTGATGACCTTAAAGCTTCCAAACAGATAGAAAAAGTGATGGCCAAAGCCAGAAGGATGCTTGGGTGCATAAAGAGAGGCATGACCAGCAGGAAAAAGGAAGTGATAGTGTCGTTGTATAAGTCTCTGGTGAGGCCTCATTTGGAGTTCTGCGTGCAGTTCTGGAGACCACATCTATGGAAAGATATAAACAGGATGAAGTTGGTCCAGAGGGCGGCTACGAAATTAGTAAGTGGTCTTGAATGTAAAAATTACAGGGACAGGCTTATGACCATCAACATGTATACGCTGGAAGAGAGGAGGGAGAGAGGAGACATGATAGAAACGTTTAAATATCGCAAGGGCATTTATGTACAGGAAGAGAGCCTTTTTCAAATGAATGCTCTGGAATGCGGGGGCATATGACAAAGTTCAGAGGGAATAGGCTTAGGAGTAACCTAAGGAAGTATTATTTCACAGAAAGGGTGGTGGAGGCGTGGAATGGCCTCCTGGTGGAGGTGGTGGAGTCAAGTACTGTTACAGAATTTAAAAAGGCATGGGATAAGCATGTGGGATTGCTTAGGAACAGGAAGAATTAGGGGTTACAGAGGATGGGCAGACTGGATGGGTCATAAGGCCTTTATCTGCTGTCATGTTTCTATGTTTCTAAAGGCTGATAAGGAAGGCAAAAAGGGACTTTGAATAAAAGATTGTGTTGCAGGCAGAAACACATAGTCCAATTTTTTTTAGGTATATTAAAAACAAGAAGCTGGCAAAAGAATTGGTTGGACCGCTAGATGACAGAGGGGTAAAGGGGCAATCAGGGAAGACAAAGCCATAGCGGAAAGATTAAATAAATTATTTGCTTTGGTCTTCACGGAGGAAGATTTGGGAGAGATATTGGTGCCAAAAATGGTATTCAAAGCTGACAAGTCGAAGAAACTGCATGAAATCTCTATAAACCTAGACAAATCGAAGAGTAGCAAATCTCCAGGACCAGATGGTATTCATCCCAGAGTACTGAGAGAATTGAAAAATTAACTTGTAGAACTATTGTTAGCAATTTGTAATTTATCTTTAAAATCAAGCATGGTACCTGAAGATTGGAGGGTGGCCAATGTAACACTGACTTTTAAAAAAGGTTCCCAAATTTTGCTGTTCCACTGATAAACATTGGCAGGGTTAGCTTGCTGTCCTCTGAACTATGTGCTGTCCAACTGTCAAGAAGATGGATAGCGGTCTGGCCAAGTTAACTTGTTGTTCACTGACAGCATTTTTTGGAATTGTTTGCTTGAGTTTCTGTCATATTTTACAACAATAAAATGATTTTCACATAAAAAAGGTTCCAGAGGAGATCTGGGAAATTATAGATCGGTGAGCCTGACGTCGGTGCCAGGCAAAATGGTAGAGACTATTATAAAGAATAAAATTACAGAGCATATTCAAAAGCATGGATTAATGAGACAAAGCCAACATGGATTTAGTGAAGGGAAATCTTACCTCACCAAACTATTACGTTTCTTTGAAGGGGTGAACAAACATGTGGATAAAGGTGAGCCGGTCGATATTGAGTATCTGGATTTTCAAAAGGCGTTTGACAAAGTACCTCATGAAAGACTCCAGAAGAAATTGGAGAGTCATAGGATAGGAGGTAGTGTCCTACTGTGGATTAAAAACTGGTTAAAATATAGAAAACAGAGATTATGCTTAAATGGTCAGTATTCTCAACGGAGAAGGGTAGATAGAGGGGTTACCCAGGGGTCTGTGCTAGGACCACTGTTTTTTAACATATTTATAAATGATTTAGAGATGGGAATAACTAGTGAGGTAACTAAATTTCCTTATGACACAAAGAGGGGCATAATCGAAAGGGACGCCCAAGTTTTGTTGAGGACGTCCTCGCAAAACGTCCCAATGGAGGGGCGGAGGAACCTGTATTATCAAAATAAGATGGATGTCCATTTTTCATTTCGATAATACGGTCAGGGACGCCCAAATCTTGAAATTTAGGTCGTCTTTAGAGATGGTCGTCCCTAGACTTGGTCATTTCTGATTTTCGGCGATAATGGAAACAAAGAACGCCCATCTCAGAAACGACCAAATGCAAGCCCTTTGGTCGTGGGAGGAGCCAGCATTTGTAGTGCACTGGTCCCCCTGACATGCCAGGACACCAACCGGGCACCCTAGGGGGCACTACAGTGGACTTTATAAAATGCTTCCAGGAACATAGCTCCCTTACCTTGTGTACTGAGCCCCCCAAACCCCCCCTAAAACCCACTACCCACAACTGTACACCACTACCATAGCCCTTACCGGTGAAGGGGGGCACCTAGATGTGGGTACAGTGGGTTTGTGGTGGGTTTTGGAGGTGTATATTATTATTCCCTTCATCCCTTGTCCCGTGGGAGGAGGGAAATACCTCAGCCTCGGGGACTGGGAAAAATAAGAGGGAGAAACAGACTTAGGTGTTTTGGCGTAACCAGCAATAAATCTTTATTGGTATATCCCTAAGTCAGATACAAAATAAATTATTCTCTCTCTGGAGCAGGTTGTCATAGAAAAGCGAGACGCAAAAACTGCCTAACAAAATCTGCTTAGCTCACACCTCTCAGTAATCACATATATACTGTCATAAGTTCTGTTTCTCCCAAATCATGTGATTTCCCATAAACTAGAACCATTAGGTAGCCCTATACCATATATGGATTGTTCCTGTATTCTATCAGTCTCTCCTGATGGGAATTCATGTGCAAAGTCGGTAGCCATTGGCTAATTACTTATCAGTTCTGCGTGCAGTTAGTCAGAGAGCAAAAAAAAAATACATAGAACAACACCCTTGTGTCCCCTCACCCAAAAACTGAAACATTCTAGGCTCCAGTGGCGTTCCGAAGGGCGCTGACACCCGGGGCGGATCGCCGATGCGCCCCGCCCCCTGGGTGCAGCACCCCTCCCCATGCAGTGTGACCCCCCGGCGAACGGACACCCCCCCACCCCGGCGAAAGAACCCCTCTCCGGGTGCACGCCGCTGGGGGGGGGGTGCTGCGCGCCGGTCAGCTTTGTTTGTTTCCATGCTCCCTCTGCCCCGGAACAGGTTCCTGTTCCGAGGCAGAGGGAGCATGGAAACAAACGACGCTGACCGGCGCGCGGCACCCCCCCAGCGGCATGCACCCGGGGTGGACCGCCCCCACTTGGTACGCCACTGCTAGGCTCACTGTGTCCCAAGGTTACATCATTATATCCAGTTTATATGAAAAGCCTAGTCTCAGCTCCAGCAAAGTCAGCAAAATGTGTATCCCTGAAGTGTATGTTCTCAGCTCCTGAGAAAGCAGTATTGTATGTTACGTGTGAGAACCAAACTGAGCAAAGTACAGGCCTTAGGCCTAGCCCTTAGGAACAGGCCTAACAGAGGAAAGAATATAACAGAGGGCTCACCAGGGGCGTATCTGAACTGCGGCGGTAGGGGGGCCAGGCCAGAGTGAGGGGGCACATTATAGCCCCCCCGCTGCCGCCATTGCCGATCCCCCTCCTCCCAGCCGCTGCCATTGCCGATCCCCCTCTTCCATTGAGAAAAATAACCATTGAACCCTACCCTCTGTTTTCTGTCCAATGGCAGGGGGAGGGGGTCGGTGTCACCCGGCGGGGGGGGGGGGGGGGGGCAAAATGTGCCCCCTCACCTTGGGCTCTGGACCCCCCCTCCCGCCGAAGTCTGGCTATGCCCCTGCTTGAATGTAACTCACCTTGAGCTACTACTGAAAGAAGGGGTGAATAAAATGGAAATAAAATAAATAAAAATAAATTGTTATCTATCTGTATTAATTTTACTGCTATAAATCTGGTAAATGTGGAGTGGAGGAGTAGCCTAGTGATTAATGCACTGGACTTTGATCCTGGGGAAGTGAGTTCGATTCCCACTGCAGCTCCTTGTTACTCTGGGCAAGTCACTTAACCCTCCATTGCCCCTGGTACAAAATAAGTACCTGAATATACGTAAACCGCTTTGAATGTAGTTGCAAAAGCCTCAGAAAGGCGGTATATCAAGCCCTATTTCCCTTTCCCTTAAATAAAAGGAAATAAATAAAGGCACAGAGGCTGCCAAATCGTAAATAGGTGAAAGGAGAAAGTCAGAGAACATCTGTGATCTACTATAGCATTACACTAGTACTTTACGACCTTGCAGTTGTCCAGAAACACTCTGACTAGATTGAGTTCCAGAGAGCAAGGGACAAGCTGCCAGTTCTATGTAAATGATTAATCGGTAGTAGTCATAGTTTTTTTTGTTTTTACTTTGTATGCCTCTTTCGTTGGTATTTTTCTGTCCCCGGAAGGTACAAAATACCAAAGACTTGCCCAAGATCACAGGAGCATCAGTGGGATTTGCATTTCTGCTTTTCTTATGCGGCTGCTTCAGCTACTTCTCCATTCTAATCTATACGCACGTTTCTATTATTAGTCTGTCATCCTTTCACTGTGTTATTTTTCCAAGCCATTGAAGGATTTTTTTTTTTTGTTTCATGTACTTAAACGTACAATTTGAACCCTAACCGTGCGCGCGACATCTGCTGACAGGAAGAAGTGGCCGGCGGGGAAGGCGATGCGCGCGCTACGTTATCAGTCCACCAGCCGCCTGCAAATACCAAGAGGTGCTGCAGACAAAACGAACGGGGGAGTGGGGGGGGGGGGGGGAAACACACACACACAAACACCAACATTGTCCTTTCTCGGCTCCCATCATCACGTCACCAGCGTCACCACGTCCTCCCGGGCCCACAACAAAAACAAACATTCTCTCGCCCCAACCAAGAAGACAGAGAGCCCCGCGTTGCGACTACGACTCCCAGTAGCCTGGGCGCGCGCCTGCGCGGTGCGATTTGCGCCATCTTGAAACCGAGGCTGGACTCAAACAAATCGGGCTTGTGTGGTGGTGGTGGTGGTGGCTACTACCCGCTGCCGTGGATGGTGGGGTCTCGGCGGGGAGGTGGGTCGGAACGTCAACAACGCGCTCTGCCGCCTTCCTCCTTCCGGGTTCCTTCTTTCTCGTGCAGTGTCTTGGTTTCTCTCTCGTTCCTGACTGAAGGCTTCCCTCCTTTGCACTGACCGCTACGGCAGTATAACGGACTCCCCCTCCCCCCCCTTTGTTTATTTTGTATTTTCTTTGCGGGGAGGGGGGCGGGGTTGGTGGTTTTCTGAGGGGCTACATTTCCTTTGCCGAGGGGGGGGAGGGGTTGTTGTATTGCTCCTTTGCAAGCTGTAGAGGGACCGGAGCGCTTGGGTTCCTGTGGCCCGGGGGGGGAGGGAGGCTGTCTCCGGTTCCTTCAACCTTGGCTAACCGTTCGGCCTGCTCTTTCCCCTTGCAGGGAGGGCGAGCGCCGTGGGCAGACGGACAGGATGCCTGTTGTGTGGCCGACGCTCTTGGACCTCAGCAGGGATGAGTGCAAGAGGATTCTCCGCAAACTGGGTACGGTGCTGAGCTTCCCCTCCCCCCCACACTCCCCCTTGTGTTCACCGGGGCTGCTAATGCTGCGAAGGCAGCAGGGCCCAGGGCAGCTCTTCAAGATCAAAGACTGAAACCCTGCCTACGTGTGCTGCTGCTGCTGTGGGGATGGTTCTACTGAATGGGATCGTTAAGCTTACTGGAAGGAAGAGCTTCACAGCTTATTTGGTGATCTGGCAGCCTTTACTGGTTTGGGGGGGGGGGGTCTGGATTGAAGGATCGAGATAACTGGTGCTGCTGAGTACATGAGCTTTCAAGTCCTTGCAGGCCTCTCTCTCTCTGTCAGAGATGTGTGCGTGTGTCTAGTTTCCCCCATTGATTTTTTTTTTTTTGGATGGAGGTGGCCTCCTACGTTTACGGGTCTGGATTCTATTTGAGATTGTGCAGGAGCCAGATTGCCTTGGTTTTCTGGAACGCTGTGAAGGCCTGGCTGTTCTGCAACGTGGAGTTTGGGGACAAGTTGGGTCAGCTGTTCATGAAAGGATTATGGGGACTATGTTTTTGGGGGCAGGTAGGTGGGCTGAATGGGTGATGGCGATTTTAATTGTGGCTAATTGTGTTATTTTGGTTTTGTCGACTGTTATGATCTCCTTGGCAACACAGATTATTTATTTTTGTCTGTTTTACTTTGACTTGTCATTTTTATGCTTGTCTATGTTTTATGCACTCTTTTTAGGTATAGGTAGAATATAAATTAATACGCCTTAAACCTTATGGACCCCTGGCATATCAAACACTTAAATCGCAGTTTCACCAAGTGGGGTATTTGTTCAGTATATTCTGATTCTCTTCTCTTTAGTAGCTCTACTGACTTGCCATTAAAGAAATTCTAGGATGTTTTGGGGCTTCTCATAAAATATGAGAGAAGAGAAGGAAATCCATGTATCCCTGGACTTTCCTTGTCAGTGTAGGTGACATGATGGATCATGCTTAAATAATTCTAGTTAATTTATCAAAAGATAGAAGCCATTAGTAATAGCAACTCACACTTGTGGTTTTCACTTGGTTCTGTTTGCAGCTTGCTTATTTAAATTACCTGCTCAGAGCTTTTCAAAATCCTTAGTTCTCTTTTTAATTACATAAAATGTGGCTTATCCCATCTCATGGAAGTTCCAAGTAATATCTCTAATAGAACAGTCTATCAGCCAGCATCCCTGTTTACTAAGCCGCGTAGAAGTGCGTTAACCATGTAAGTGCGTTAACTGTGTGCATGCCTACAGTATCCCTATAGGTACCTACACAGTTAGTGCACGTGCTAATTGTTGGTGCATTAAAAATGCTAATGTGCCTTAGTAAACAGGGCCCTTAGTGTCTTAAGTTGCTCAAAATCAGATAAATCATTTGAGTTATGTTTGAGAATTGGAACTTTTTTTCCTATTTCAAGTAAAATATTTTTGACAGGGAGGGAGGCAGGAGGCCAAGCTGCAATTGCGAGGAAAACCTTGCTAGCGCCCGTTTCATTTCTATCAGAAACTGGCCTTTTTTACAAGATTTTAATAAAACCTTATGTCTAAAAAAGCATATTAAAAAAAGCACTTGAAGGCAATATAGAAAAGGTGATTGCTTAGCTGTTGAGAAGTGGAAGTATGCTTTATGTTTATTTCATGCTTTAAAAAAAAATTCTATTTGATGTTGCCTCTACAGTGTCAGTTGTGAGTGGTGTTTATAATTTTTTTTTCTTTGTAGAGAGAGATTCTTATGTTACTTCTGGGTCTTCCCCTGTTCAGCTTCATTCTAAAACCTTTTCTAGAACGTTCGCCACTGGAAAATGTTTGCTTATATAGTATTTGTTTTGGGGGTATTTCAGTCTGCTATATTGCTTCTGTCCTCTTGGGATATTCAGGGGCCCTTTTACTAAGCTGTGTAAGCGCCTAACGTGTGGCAATTCCAAATTACCGCCTGGTAATTTCATTTTTTACTTGCGCCAGAAAATATTTTTATTTTTTGGCGCGCAGGTGGTAATCCACATTTTACACGCGTAAACCATTACCGCCTGAGACCTTGCCACAAGGTCAGCGGCTGGCGGTAAAGTCCCAGACTCAAAATGGATGCGTGGCAATTTTCATTTTGCCGCACTTTCATTTTTGGCAAAAATTTTAAAAAGTTATTTTTTTACAGGTGCGCTGAAAAAATAATTATGCATGCGCCCAAAACGCGCGTCTACACTACCACAGGACATTTTCAGCGTGTGTTAGTAAAAGGGCCCCTTGCTTCTGTAAGCTTCGCTTCATAGGGGTTATAGTGGGAGCACTCATCTGGACTCCTACTCGTATATGTCTTTATGACAAATGTATCTTCCAGAATTGGGTTGACTTTTTCAGATTAGTTCATATTGATAACTGATAAAGTAGCATTACTGATCCCTCCCCATCCTTTTTATTTCTTTGTTTGCTGGTTATTTCTTCTGGAAGTAAGGCCACTAATAGAGAAATGTAGCCAGGGAACTGAAAAAGTGAAACTTTCTTTTAAAGCAAATATACTGTATATCAATTATTTTATGGCATTGTTATTCCATAAACTGTTTTCTGTATTCTTTTGAGGACTTTGCAATAGTTATTTCTTGTTTTTAAATGTATGGAAATATATATAAAACATATTTTTAATTTCTGGTGCAATGAGGCCTAATATTGCATTACAAAATCATAATCTATTAACTTCTATGCCCTAGGAACAGCCAAATGTTGTCAATAGGGTCAGACGTGACCTCGCCTGGGATAAATCTGAAGTAACTCATGTTTTGCCAATTGCAATGTTATAGCTGACATTGTATGCTATTTTATGAATGTTTATTTGTAAGTTTCATGGATCAAAAATGGAATAAAAAATAGAGCTTCTAATCTTAGATGTATTCAAAGTTTGTAAATTTTAGATGTTTATCCTGCAGCTAGTTAAGGGTTCTTTTGAACGTTAGTGTGTATAGGTGTATTTTCTATGCAGGTACCCTTTTTTCCTGTGAAATCAAATACATAATTTGTGTAGCTAAGCAGGCATTAGTGTGGAATAAGCACAAAAACAGAGTGAAAGATTTAGGTCCCGGGGGTTGGGGGTGGTGGTGGTGGTTGTTGTATTTCCCTTATATATTTTTTGTTGTTGTTGCATTAGTGGTGATTTATTGGTATTTAGGGCTTCTGATTTTATGTTTTAACTAATTATAGATCTCATGTAATAGGGATTCTTGTATTTTTCCTGGTGAGTCCACAACTAATCTGGTTTTCAGGGTATTCAAAGTCAGATTGGATATGGATTCACTAAAACAGTTCATGGAAGTCTATTTGTAGAGCAGCCCGTCTGAGTTTATCAGTACAGTAGAGTCTTGATTTATCCGACTTTAATTGGGACCGATTGTCAGATGACCTAAGAGTCAGATAATACAGAGACTCCCCCCCCCCCCCCCCCAGGTCTACCTTTACAAGCATTAGTGGTCAAGTGGAAAGTTCAGGGCATGAGCAATTCTGGTCTTTAAAATGGCTGCCGTGAGTTCTGGGGCTTGTAAAAGTTAACCCAGGGAGGCCTACCTTGGGTGGCTAGGGAGGGGTCTATAAAATAATGAGTGGAGTGGAATGGGTAAACGTGATGCGTCTGTTTACACTTTCCAAAAATACTAGGACTAGGGGGCATGCAATGAAGCTACGAAGTAGTAAATTTAAAACAACGGAGAAAATTTTTCTTCTCTCAACGTGTAATTAAACTCTGGAATTCATTGCCAGAGAATGTGGTAAAGGTGGTTAGCTTAGCAGAGTTTAAAAAAGGGTTGGATTGCTTTTTAAAGGAAAAATCCATAGACCATTATTAAATTGGACGGGGAAAATCCACTGCTTATTTCTGGGATAAGCAGTATAAAATGTTTTGTACTTTGTTGGGATCTTGCCAGGTATTTGTGACCTGGATTGACCACAGTTGGAAACAGGATGCTGGTCTTGATGGACTTTGTTCTGTCCCAGTATGGCAATACTTATGTGATACAGGGGATGCAGCTGCTGTTAGGATGGGTGGACAGAGCCCGGTTGCCCAACCGTTGGTTAACACATAGGCCAGCCCATCTAGAATTTCTCAACAGTTTGAAAAGATTGGTGTACAATTAATATTTGTGCATGATATGTGATCAGTTAACATGCATGCATTGGAATTGCTGCATAATATGTAGGCCCAGAATGGAGGGGGTGGGAGGAGAGATGCTTTAAACCATAAATTAAGGCAACACGGCCTTTGATTTTTGCTTTGGCTATTAAACCTTTTAGCGCTTAAAATTTGACATTCTTAAGATGACAAGCATAGATTATAATTATCTGGATGTAGTTGACACCTTTTCAGTTGTGTTTCAAGGTGAGTTATATACTTGTAGCTATTTCCCTGTATATACAGTTTTGGGGGCTTCATTGCTAAGTGTAGGGGAAAAATATCAGTTATGGAGTGTTATCAAGATATAGCGCTATTTCTTAATGACATTGGCAAAAAGAATCCCATGAAGGGGAATCATCCTGGGGGCACACTTTGCAGGTTGGGTTTTCAGGATTACCACAAAACATTAGAGCTTGAGTGGGCCTCGGTCCTCGATGGTCTCAGCTCATTTGGGTTTTCAGGATTTCCACAATGAAAATGCATGAGATCGATTTGCTTGCACTGCCTCCACTGTATGCAAATAGATCTCACACACATTTATTAGGGATATCCTGAAAACCCTATCCGTTTGCGGCCCTCAAGGACTGAAGTTGCCCACCCCTGCATTAGAGAGATTTTTATACGCTTATAACTCTCATGCATATTCTTTGTGGTAATCTTGAAAAATGAACAGGCTAGGTGAGCCTCCTGGAGATGGCTGAAAAGCTCTTCACTAAGATGGCTAAATTCTGACCTGCCTGTGATTTCCCTGTAATGAGACAGAATGAAAAAAATAGGCAAGATTTTAAGCATTTGTGTTTGGCTTTAGGAGGGGTAGTATTCAAGAACAGTGTTTAAAAAAAAAAAAAAGAAAAAAAGAAATCAAACCCAAAAACTCCAGGAACCATGAGTAAAGACCAGAAAGAATTTGGGCTGAATTAGGAAAACTGTAGACTGGGTTCTAGAATCGTCTAGCATAGAACATCTGAATTAACAGATCAGTTCTTAGAGTATGTGCAGATTTAAAACAAAGAAAAAAATGTATTTAGAGTTGTAAATGTGTTTGAATAACTATAGAGGCCATAAAGTTACTAAAAAAAAAAGTAATTGGTTATTGTATCATGAAGGTTGTTTAGCCAATGGAAAAGATAATAAAAGAATGTTTTAAAAAGCATTTGACAGAAAAGGCCAGATTAAGTCTTTTTCGCCCCAGGTTACCTGGGAGTCTACGGATGTAGGCCTTCTAATGAATCAAAGGGCAGTGCTTTACCCATGAAGCCACTCAGCAAACACAGTCCCAGATTCTTCTAGGGCAAATAAAATTCTTGGCACATGAACAGAGCTCACGTCACTTCACTTATATTTGCACAAGTTTTGTAAGTTCAGTACAAAATGTAATTAATTGGCTTAAGATCTTTCCACTTTCATTTTCCTTAGAAATTGGGCATAGTATGGAAATTGTGTTGTGGTTATTGGCTGTGAAACATGCTTAGAAATGTCAGTTCTTCCTTTGGGAGCCTAAGATCTTGGTTTTCCTTCTGTAGAAACATTGTGTGCTAAAGAATGTTGCTTAGAACTGGCAGCAGGCTGGCCCAGTGGCTCAGGTGAGAAGTTCTGTGGTTTTACTTTGTTTGCTAGGGATAGTGTTCAAAGCTCTTGACGATGAGGGTGAGACCAGTTGAGCAGATTCAGGGTCCATTATTGCAGACTTCTGAAAGAAGCTGTGACCCCCTAGCTCAGGATTGTCACTGTAATGAGCAGTCTAGATATATATTTTTTTTTTTTTTGGGGGGGGGGGGAGGAATCCTGATAAGACTCATGGCGTAGATCCGATCTTTCATTTCCAAATGAGTTGAAAGTGCAAGGGAGCTGGAGGAAAGTGCCAGGTCATGGTCCTCTTTATTGCCCCATTTCTTTACTAAGGGCAGGAATGGCTACAGAAGATTGTCATAGTAGTTGGTGGAGTATATAGGCACATGCAGTATATTCTTTTTATACAAATGCATGCATGAGGGTTTTTTTTTTTGGGGGGGGGGGGAGGAATATTGCTGATTAAAAAAAAAAGTTAAGCTATCATCAATGCACAGAATATTTTCTAGCAGTTAATTTCCCTAGTTAGAGAATTAGGTTAAAGGGATATCACTTATTTGGACTATTAACATTGTCCAGGTCTAGAAAACATAGTTAATGCTGGTAAAAACCTATGCAGCAGGATACTTAAAATTCCCTCCCGCAGGAGGTGGTGGAGAGGAAAACGGTAACGGAATTCAAAAATGCGTGGGATAAACATAAAGGAATCCTGTTCAGAAGGAATGAATCCTCAGAAGCTTAGCGGAGATTGGGTGGCAGAGCCGGTGATGGGAGGCAGGGCTAGTGCTGGGCAGACTTCTACGGTCTGTGCCCTGAAAATGGCAGATACAAATCAGTCAGGTATACACATAAAGTAACACATATGAGTTTATCTTGTTGGGCAGACTGGATGGACCGTACAGGTCTTTCTCGCGTCATCTACTATGTTTCTATGATGCACAGACACCTAAAATGTGTTGCTTGCTGCCACAGAATGCACTTGGGCTGCAAAGTGGAAGAGGGTGCTCCAGGGACAGGTGTTCATCTGGGGCAGAGAGTGGAGCTTTTGTGGCAGCAGGCACTGGGTACAGAAACAGCTACCCAGGATGGAAAGTGGAGTTGTATCAGTAGAGGGCATGAGTTAGAGCAGTGGAGACTGAAGCTTACATCATCTGCTGAGCCCCCAAAAAGAGAGGAATAGGGAAAGAACATAAAAATACAAAACCAAGAGCAACAAAAATTGCCATGGAACTTCTAAGAATCTTTTCAATAAAAATTTCCACCCCTCATCAGCTTGCAAGACTTAAAAGCTAATTCAGCTAATCATGTGATTTCTAAGTTGGCATTGAGGTGTTCTCATTGATATTTTGTAGATTTAAAAGGTCACAGCCATTGTTACCTGAAGGCAAGAAAAATCTCCTGGTGCCTCATTGCATGGGTCATTATAGTTTAGTTTCTATTATTTGACAGCAGCCCACTTAGAGGAAGAATCTTCTCCCCTGTAGTGATTGGAATGTGAAGTTAAGTGGGGGAAAGAGGGAGTTTGTTGAACAGACTGGAGAAAGGGAAGTTCAAAAAAAAAAAAAAAAAAAAAACTCCCAAAAAATAATTACCTCCCTTCCCTACCTCCCAGTCTCATACTCATGCACACAGAAGAACTATAAAAAGCAAAAAAAAAGGAGCAGGACATAAGACCAAACAAAATAGAAAAAGGAAGCACATGAAAAGCAAGCAAAGCAATAAAAAGGTGTATAGCGTTCTCTGGCTGCTGAAGGTTTTGGCTGGCATCCAAGATTTCAAAAATATTTTTTTCCAGCCCTCTGTGCAGTGTGATTAGGTCTTGGGAAGCAGCCAGTAGGAGTTCTTTTCACAGCAAGGTTTTTGTTCTTAATTCACAACTCTGCCCTCTCTATTAGAAACCCCTGTACATTCAAAATAAGCTACAGTATTAAATCCCAGTAAACCAAATAATAAGTGTTGACAGTTCCATGGCCTCTGTGATATATTAGAGCAAAGGTTCTTAACCCAATCCTCAGGGCATATCCAGCCAGGCAGGTTTTCTGGATCTCTACAGTGAATCTGCATACACTGCCTCCTTGGTATGCAAATCTATCACACACATTCATTATGGATTTCCTGAAAACTCAACTGACTGGGTTGAGCACTGTATTAGAGGGTTGCCCATTACGAAAGAAGATACAAAGCTGCTCAGCAGTTTGTGGCCTTCTGATGGATTTCAGGTTTTATGCAGTTTCATGGTAAAACTTTGATTGTACATTTTAAAGTAGATGGAGATTGTGAAACTCATTTCGCCTGTGGCATGTGTCCCATTAGACATCCTCCTATATAATAATTCTCACCTCCAACAGGATGTGCTTGGGACCGTGCCTGCCGGAAGTGGGCTGCTAGGCAGGCAAGCACTGACCTCAGTGACAGACAATTTGGCAAAGCAAAACAATCTGAGTGCTGGCCATTAGGACACAGGGTTCATAGGAGAGTTTTAAAAGACTGAAGGAACCGAAAGTGTTAAATGGGGGGAGGGGGGAGTTCTGAACGACTGAAAGACTTGAACATTTGGGAAAAGAAAACAATCTGAATGCTGGCCATTAGGACACAGGGTAGATAGGAGAGTTTTAAAAGACTGAAGGAAACAAAAGTGTTAAACTGGAGAAGGGGGGGGGGGGGAGTTGTCAATGACTGAAAGACATGCAAATTTGGGACAGGAAAACAATCTCAATGCTGGCCATTAGCACACAGGGTACATAGGACAGTTTTAAAAGACTGAAGGAACCAAAAGTGTTCGGGGGGGGGGGGGGGGGGGCAAGTTCTGAATGAATGAAAGAAATGAAAATTTATGAGAGGAACACAATCTGAATGCCGGGCATTTGTACACAGGGTAGATAGGACACTTTAAAAAAAAATGAAGGACGTGAAAGTATTACATCTTGGGGGAGGGGTGAGGAGGAAAGCGCTGGGGTATCCGGATACTGGGCGTTAGGGCCACGGGGGTACATAGCCTTAAGGAACTGAAAGTGTGGGAAGGAGGAGGAAAAGGAGGGGAGGGAACGGGGTGAGGGGCATTAGGAACAGGGGAGGAGGCCCTGTCACACACACTCATTCTCACACACACACTGTCACACAGACAGTCTCACTCTGTCACACACCCGCACATTCACTCTGGCTCTCTCTCTCTCAAACATACACACTCCCAGGAAAACCTTGCTAGCGCCCGTTTCATTCGTTCCAGAAACGGGCCTTTTTTACTAGTCTGTATTATAAAGCAGTGTCTGATTCACGGTGATGACATACTGAATTCAGTATAGTGTTAGACAGTTGAAGAATACAATTTTTTTTATTCTGTAAACCACTCTGAATATTAAGTGGATAGTGAGGTAGGAAAGTTTTTTTTAAATAGTTTTAAATGTTGTAATTCCTGAGTGTTGACCAGTCTCTTGTTCTGTAAACCGATCTGAACTGGAAGGCAAGAGCGGGTAATGATTTTTTTGATTATTATTATTATTATTTTGTTCATTTTGTAATATGAAAATACAGATATAAAATTGTATCCCCTGCTACTCTGACACTTCTTAGATTAACTCAGTACATTTGTGATGAGCTTGCTGGAGGAGTTCTCCTTGCATCAAGTCAGTGAGGAAATGCAGAATTACAGGAAGCTTAAATAGTACTGAGAAAGCCAAGAATGAAGTAGCCAATATATGCCATTACAGGTTTTGTCTGCATTATCTGTGTTCCTGCAGTGCTGGAAGTTAAGTCTGTTAAATAGGTTTCTGCCTCTCTGGTTGTAGTAACACCTGTGACTCTATCTTCTTGATTTCTAGTTGTAGTTGCATTTTTTTTTTTGCCCACCAATGCTCATTAAATTCAGTAATTTTTAACTTTAACACAACATACCAGAGGCTATCAAAAGACACACATGCACTCACACACTTAGTTACCACTAAGGGCTCACAGTACATAAGTAATGCCACACTGGGAAAAGACCAAGGGTCCATCGAGCCCACTATCCTGTCCTCGATAGCGGCCAATCCAGGCCAAAGGCACCTGGCAAGCTTCCCAAACGTACAAACATTCTATACATGTTGTTCCTGTTTATTTCTTTTCTTGATATACCGTGTTTACATTGAGATCAAAGCGGTTTACAAATAATAATAGCCGATAGAAAGGAACTTCATAAATGATAGGAAAGATTCGTACAAATCAAAAGTCAAAACATGAAAGACAAATTACACAACAAATAAATCAATAAAAAGGATAAAATATAATAAAATTAAAATAAAAACTTGTTACCTTCACACAGACCTACTGGTGGTGGGGCTGGCTTAGAGTGGTGCCGAACAGTAGATTGAAAAAATGAGTTAAAAGAAATACTTTAAATCTGGGGAGGGAGAATTTGGAATGAAGCAAGGGGGGAAGATCGTTCCACAACTTAGGGGCCAGAAAATAGGAGGCATCAGACCTAATGGATTCGTACTATGCAAAAGGAGGTAAGAGGAGAACAAGGCAATGGCCGGCTAAAGGGTGAAGGGCACGGGCTGAGGTATATGGAATGACAACAGAGGAAAGATGTTTGGGGGGGGGGGGGGGACGACTACCAGATTGTAAAACTTTGTACATAAAGACCAAAATCTTAAACCAGGACTGAAAGGAAATAGGAAGCCAGTATAGTTGAAGAAACAGGAGTGACATGATCATATCTCTTGGCGTTAAGAAGCAGACGGGCAGCAGAATTCTGAAGGGTCTGAAGACTGTATTGAGTTTGATTGATACCAGCATCTACAGAATTACAATAATCCAGATGTGAAATAATGAATTAAAGTATGCATAGAGGGAAAATGTAGGAGTTTATGAATTGACAGCAAACGGTGTCACCGGAAAAAAAATTAGTTTAACTACACGGGAAATTTGATGTTCAGATGAAAGTTTTGAGTCAAATATCACTCCCAAACAGTGGAAAAAAGACACTAGAGAAAATGTCATAGCCAAAAAACTTTAATGGGATAGAAGGAGGCGAATGCAAACCAGTGATCCAACAAGCAGTGATCTTGGTAGTATTAAGAACAAGTTTGTGGATACAAAGCCAATCATAGGGTAGAGAGAGAGAGAGAGCAACATGCAGAGGACAAGATCAGGGACCCAAAAAGTGGTAGGGTAGATTAGCAGAATATCATTGGCATAGTTAAAGAAACAAAATGTTGAAAATCCTGCAAAAGAGATGCCAGTGGACTTAAAGTATTAAATAGAAGAGATGAGAGAACTGAGCCCTGGGGAACTCCACAATGAAAATGGAAATCTGGGAGTGGAGACTATGAAAGACTGATCAGAGAGAGATAAGAGACAAATGATGCGACAACAGTACCCTAAAAAGACCAATATCTTCTAATCGAGATAATAAAAGGGAGTGATCGACCAAGTTGAATATCGACAAGAGACAATAGAAGTGCAACATTACCTTTGTCTAATATGACAAAGTATTTTCTTTGGGAGCCACTGTAAACAACTTTTAAAGTTCTACCTATAATTAAAATTAAGTCTTTTTATTTAACATTTAAAACTGTTTAGTATCCTACCCAGCTGCTGTTAGTCATTTTCCCTTTTCTTGGGTACTGTGAATTTAAGAAGTGCTATGAATGTTAAAAGCGTCTGTTCAGGAGCTGTCCACACTGTGGTGCTGAACATTGATGAATAAATCATAAGTTTTGGATCAATTCATCATTTAAAAAAAAAACTTGTGACCCAGGAATTTCTGATTAAGACTCACCTTGTTTTCCAGTGGGATCTGGAAAGCACAGGACAGTAGTGATTTGCCTAAGTGCGCGCGCACACATACACACACACTTTTTGGTTCATGTCCCTGGATGTCTCTTCTGTGAATGTGCAGTGTATTGCAGATACCTCCCCTCCCCACCTATTTTTCCTTTTGACGAGCTACTGTTCTTTAGGTCCCTGTGATGGTGTGGTGCAACGTATTACCTTCTTTTAGGCTGCATAGTGGAAATCCTAGTGGTTAGCATGAGCAATTGGTACATTTCCAGGGCATTGGGGGTGCAGTGGTGCTGATCCAGTCCTGTGTGTTACAAAAAGGAGAGAGAATTCTGAATGGGTTGTTTAAACACAGAAGGCAAAAGTAGAGACTAATAGACGATTCACCACTGGAGACGCGAGTCCAACAGTCTTTATTATATAAAAGATAACGACCCGACACAGGCCGTGTTTCGACGCTAAAAAAGCGTCTGCATCAGGGGTCAATAAATACACCAAGTAGTGAATGCAAGATGAGGAGTCCTACTTGTATGTGTGTTGTCAACTCACTAATCACATAGACTCTTATAACTTTTGCTCTGATAGTTTGTGTCCAGCATTTTCTGTTTAGTGCTATGTGATTAGTGAGTTGACAACAGACTCTCCATCCCTGCTACCAACCATTTATCCATTTTTCCGCACCTCCCTCCTACCCATGATCTCCCCTCAATTAATTGAGCTTTAATACTTTCTATTCAGGTCAGCCAAGGGCTCTTCCTCAGCACAGATGGACTCTGCCGAGCTCCCCCAACAGCAGCAGCAGTAGTATCAGAAGGCAACTTTGGAGGGCTGCTTCAGAAAAGGCCCCACGAAGCTCCGCTGAGTAGCATGTGCCTCATTGACATGCATGCATACACACACACACACATATTCAAATGTGACCATGCAGACACCCAGTGGTGCTTCATGGGGCCTTTTCTCTACCTGCCTACTAACTTTGCTGCATCCTTCTGGCGAGCAAATTAAAATTTTCCATTTTCAGGTATTAGTTATGGGGCTGCAAAAATTGTCTACTGGGACAGTGTGTTGGAGACCACTGCCCTAAGAGATCCCACATGCCTGTCCCATGCTTTCTTGAACTCTACACAGTCCCTGTCTCCACTGCCTGGGTGAAATGCCTAGTAAAATGCGAAAAAATCTGTGTTTCATTTATTCAACCACATTGAATCACAATGAAACATGTGGAGAGTAATTTTTGATGACATCAAAAAATCGAGTGGCGGTCATTAGAACCAGAAAAACATGTATCCTTTTGTTTTCAAAGTAGCCATTTGCTAGATGTTTTTGTTCTCAGTCTGCCTATCTTTTTGGACCATTAAAAAGAAAAGTCCATAGGAAAAATGCATAAAAATAAGCTTTTTTTTTTTTTTTTTTTTTGGGGGGGGGGGGCAGCATTCTTAGTAGACAGGCTACAGAGACATCCCAGCAGAGCAGTGGGGCAACCTAGGGGGCACTGTAGTGGACTTAATATAAAAGGTCCCAGGTACACATCTCACCGTTACCCCTCGTATGGTGAGCCATTCAAAACCCATAAAAAACCTGCTGTACCCAACTGTACACCTTATAGCTGCAAGTGTCAACCGGTTTTTGTGGTGGAAAGTGTGAGACATCCAAAATCCACCAAGTGTAGCAGTGGGATATGGGCCTGGGTTTCCTTCTCTGCAGTGCACTGTACAGATTTAGTCTACCCTGTGCACCTGTTTGCTGCTCTTATAGGCCTGGCCTTAACATCTGAAGCTGTCATACAAGCTGTTATGTACTGTTTCTTTTGCATCTTTGGAGATTGGGAGAGGAGGTCACTGACCACTGGGGGTAAGGGGGGGTCATGTCTTAATCCCTCCAGTGATCATTTGGGGGCCTTACTAAGGTGTGCTAACAAATTAGCATGTGCAAAATAAGATGCCCATAGGAATTTAATGGGCTTCTTATCATTTAGCATGAGCTAAATCCGTTAGCGCACCTTAGTAAAAGGACCCCTTGGTCATTTAGGGCACCTTTTTGCGACATGGTCATGATTGAAACAGATCTAGACCAAAATGTTTACCTTTTAGCCCTTAACATTTTTGCTTTGTTCCATTAAGGCAGAAAAACCGTCCAAGTTTTGGGAACATTCATATCCCACCCCCAACATGCCCCCTTGTGATTTGGATGCACTGCATAGAAAAATGTCTCAAAAAATAGGTTTTGAAAATAGCGATATGGGTGTCTTGGCAGAAAGAATCAATCTGCCTCTTTGTGCCGCTTTTTGGGTGTTTTTCTTTTTCAAAAATGAGCCCCATGATATCGGAACTCTCAAAGAATGAACGCCTAATATCTATTTCTATCATATAAGCAAGGTCAAAACCACTTGATCTGCTGCCTTATCACATTTGATTGACATCAAGGCCAAAACCACCTAAGAACAGTCAGTTGTAATGTCCCTCGGTCATATATTGCACCAGAATACACAATATTTTTGTTTAAACTTACACACACACACTCGAAAAATTGACCACCAGATCAGGTCCACCCCATCTTTTAAAAGAAGAAAATCAGGCCTGCAGACACTTTTGCCTGTTCAAGGGCAGAACAATAAAATACCAATTTTGTTGAAAGTGCATGTTAGACTCTAAAGAAGCTTTCAGACGCCAAGATGCTATAGAGGCATCTGAACGGGAAAGATTTTACTTTCTTGCTTTGGTCTTGTAGTTTTATGCTGCTTAAAAAAACTGATTTTACAGTTCCTTTTTCTTGCCAGAATTGGAGGCGTACGCTGGCGTTATTAGCGCCCTGCGTGCCCAGGGCGATCTCAACAAGGATAAGAAGGACCTACTTGGAGAACTGTCCAAAGTCCTCAGGTAAATTTTCATTTGGTTTATAGTAGGCTGTAGAAATAGATGTGTTTAACTAGCAATCTGTGCTTTCTGATTTTAAGATTCTGCTGTTTGTAAACCAGGTGGAGGATAGGTGCCACACTGTTCTTCCTGGCTGATTGCAGTGGCAGGTGTTGCTGCGTTCTGGGAGTATCTGTGGTGACCTTTTGCACGCTCTGATAAATGGGGCACTATAGAATATTTATTTTTCAGTTGAATAAAGTGGCTCACATTATGAAGCTTAAACTCTGTGATGCCTGGTGGGAGGGAAGATATTACTTGCTGTCAAGGGATCTTTTCTGCAGTCCTGCTCATTGAGTAAGGTTGCTTAATATACCTATCGGGTGGGCACTGTTCTGTTAACTTTACTTGTGATGATGGAGCTCATGACTGTCTCGTTGGAATCCTATTTGCCAAATACAAAATCCTTTTTAGCCTTATAAATTCAGAAATAGAGCAGTCTCATGCCTCCTGCCAGTTGTAATTTTCATCTTAATTCAAGAAGATGTTCATATGAGCACTTCTTTTCCTTCTTTATTCTTTTTTTTTTTATTTTTTTTTATTTAAATCTTTTTATTGATAGTAACAGAGCTGATACATATGAAAAGAGACCATTACAAATTATCAATGTCATAACTCCAGTCACTATACAAATTTTTCATTTTATCCCCCCACCCTTCCCCCCCCCTAGTTACGTTTCAACAAGTGTTATTGATGATGTAACAAAGAGTGCTTCCCACACGTTCAATATACATTGGATCGAAAACCTTAAACAAAGCAGACTAAGCAAAAGCAGACATTAACCACATTGACAAACTTTGTGACGTGTATGAACAGTCCCTCCCCCTCCCAATACTTTAATAGCTCAAGGAGCACACCGATTATGATTCTATAACCAAACTCTCCTGGCCTTATACACTATAAGACCGCATACCCCTATTGCAAAGGACTGGTAGAGGGCCCGTGTTAGAAATTTAAAACGAATGAGAGGATTTTGTCTTATCACCTCCCATTCTTCTTTTGAGCCCCATTCTCAAGCCATGAAGCCCCCACAGAGAAGGAGAGGGAAAAAGAGAGAGAGAAAAAAAAAATTAAAAACCATTTAGTACTAAACTTCGTGCACTTGGGGACAGGGACTGAACATAAGGCCCCCAGACCTCCAAAAAACGTGTTCTTTTCTTTTGCGAGGGTCCCACCGCCCGGCGTTCATGCAGTAGCAGGTCATGAAATCTGTTCCTCCAATGCCAAAAATCTGGTGGGTCTACAGTCATCCACCCATTCAGGATCACCTTCTTCCCTATCAGGCAGGCCTTCTTTATTCTTTTAATTTTCTTTCTTTCTTTCTTTCTTTCTTTCTTTCTTTCTTTCTTTCTTTTCTTTAACCCTTTTTCTGTTCTTGCTACTCCTGTATTGGCACGAATACATTAAAATCTGAAATCAGTAAGATTTGTTTTGTTTGTGTGCACCTTCATTTTGTTCCCAAAAATGTACTTTTCATACTTAACTGGTTAAAAAAGGAATTGAAATTCACTTAAAAGTGCCAAAAGCTCAACTAACAGAAAACAGCTCTGCTGTAGGTAGGAGTAAGCAGCATCGGAGCAGGTGGCTGGGAAACCCTGCTGGATAGAATTAAATCATCAAGCTTTGCAGGAATGTTGAACAGCTAGCTATCTGCACTGTTAGGTTTCGAGCAGTGTTCAGTGGCTCATTTATTTTCTTCCTCCTGTAACTTACAGGATGAACACAAACTAATTTAGAGAAGACTCGTAAATGTGGTGTTCAACACTTGGGAATGTTTGTAGCATGCGATCTTAGATGAGATTTAGAAAGATTGCACGGGTACCCTGACTCCTGAATTAAATACTCTTCAGATATTGAGGGGTCTGTGTTTTAGTAATCTAGGTCAGGGGTTCTCAACCTCGAGACACACCTAGGCACTCAGGATTTGAGGATATCCACCATGAATATGCATGAGAGAAATTTGCGTGACCATCTCCATTGTCAGTAAACTTCTCATGCATATCCATGGTGGGTATTCTGAAAACCTGACTGGCTAAGGTGTGTCCTAAGGATTGGGTTGAGAACCACTGATCTAAGTGAACACCTGCTTGATTCTCATTGCTGCTCCTTTCTCCAATTTGCCAAAGGTTTTCATCCAGTTTGCAAGTTTCAGCTATGTATACCTACATGTCATCTTGTCTGTACGTGGTCAGAACCAGTGTTGGCAGGTTGTACTTCAAAAGTTAAAGAGCTTATGAATTGTATTCTGTAACTCTTCTATGTTCTGTTGTCAGCATTTCAACAGAGCGCCACCGTGCAGAAGTTCGAAGAGCAGTTAATGACGAGCTGTTAACAACCATTGCGCATAAGTGAGTCGTCAAGACTATTGATTTGGGTAGACTTAGTGGTAGTGCTGTGCTCTGCCATGCACAGGACCTCTCCCTTGGTTGAGTTAGTCAAGACTTGGGTATCTGTCATTTGTTCAATAGTGACACCTAGTGGCTAGTTTTAGGGTCCATGGTCATATGATTCTAGACTGAGTACATGGCCTATAGCAGAAGACTGGGTTAGTGCAAGTTGGAACAAAATATAAAACAGGAAAAATTGTGACTGAAACTTCATGATGCCCATAGTTCAGCTGAGGTTGGTTCCAATTGATCTGGAAGTTCAGAAAAGTAGGAAAAAAACTATTGATTTTTTTTTTTAAGTTTTCTTTAGAAGCTGGCTTGCAGAATGGATGTGTAATGCTGCCACAGGTAGCCGGAACACTAGCCTTAAAGAGAGGGAGAAAGGTCCATAAGAATGGCAGACTGGATTCTGTAGAGTTGGACTTACTATTGACACACATCGTGTGTCTCTTGTACAGCGTCCTTTCCCTCTCGGTACCAGCCTGTTAGGTTATATCAAGCCACAAATGAACTGTAAAAATCTTTCTTCTACTAAAGCACTGGTTTTCAACCCACACTTTGAAGTCTCAGGAGATGCTTTTAAGTCAGTAATCAATTCAAACCTTATTCTGTGAGCTTGATCAGTTTTAGCTCAGTTTATTTTATTTATTTCACAAAGCTTGATATACCGCCAAGTGCCAGAATATGGCTTCAGAGCGGTTTACAGTAGAATGAGAAGCTACTAAAGAAGGTGAAGCAGCATCGGGTACAGTATAGCTGAAGTGGAATAGTAGCAGTAATATAATTTATTAATTTTTTTCTTCTCCCCTGTAAAACTCCACCATGCAGAGCAGACCTTAGAGTTTCTACCCAAGAGGTGACTGTATGCTTCAAAAATATCTATAAAGGCACATCAGGAAGGGAAACTGCATTGATGTACCCAGTCATATACAGTGACTTTTGAATGTTGCAGTAAAATTGCTTGATTGAAAAACAGCGCCCAAATACAAAATATTTTAGGTTAGCTACATGAGATGCTGAATGTATTTGTAGTGGATTTAAAAAAATGATTCTTTTGGAAAGGAAGTAGTGTGTGTATATATATATATATATATATATATATATATATATATATATATATATATATACTAGCCGTTGAGCCCGTTAAAATGGGCTAGTATGGGGTTTTTCCAAGCCCCCCCCCCCCCCCGGAGTCGCCGCCGCCGCCACCCCTCCACCCGGGCCGGGCCCTCTCTTCGCTATTGAACTTACGTCGCCGAAACGCAGCAGGCAGATCAGCAGAGCTCCCGTCGGCCTTCCTTCTCTGCCTGTGTCCCGCCCTCGTGTGACATAACGTCGGCGAGGGCGGGACACAGGCAGGGAAGGAAGGCCGACGGGAGCTCAGCTGATCTGCCTGCTGCGTGTCGGCGTTGTAAGTTCAATACCGAAGAGAGTGCTCGGGAGGGGTGGCGGCGGCGGCGACTCCGGGTGGGGGGAGTGGTAGCGGCGACCTGGGGGGGGGGAGCGGTAGCGATGTCGGCGGTTCCCTCCCTCCCTCCGCGCAGCTTCCCTCTCTGTTCTGCCCCCGTCATCACATATTGACGCGGGGGTGGGACAGAGAGGGAAGTCTCTACTGCGCATTTGCGGTTGAGTACGGTCACTCGCCATTTATATGTTTGATTTTGTTTAGTATTTCACTTGGAATGACTGGTTTCTTATTATTTTATGAAGGAGCAACCACAGAATGATCTGGGTTTTCCCCCCCTTTCTTCTCCCTCTACTCCAACTCTCATCCAGTATGTCTGGTCCCAATAACTCCTCACGATGGTCTATAGAAGGTCGTCGGTTAGTGCCTTTAATGCCCCGACTGGTACCACAGACGGCTTTCACAGTAACAGCCAATACTGTTGCAAATGCAGCTGTCCAGCACAACGCCACTCTGCCACTCCCTGCAGAAACAGCGAATAAAGAAGGTGAGCCCTGGGGGGTAGGGGGTTGCCGTTGGGCGTGTCGAACAATTATACATGTGAAGGTGGGAAATGACAACATATTTTGCAAAGTGCAAAAGCATTTGTTCTCCAGCCCCTTAAGTTCTACCGAGATCTCCCACAGAATTTGTTTGAAATAAGTATTCATTTGTAGTTGTAATGTTGATGCATCACAGGAGGCTGCAGCTTTGGAAACAGCAGCTGCTTTCAGAGCCAACACTTGGTTTGATTTTTGCTTATTGTTTCTGTGAAGTAATGGAGAAACTGGCAGTCAACATTACTAGAGGATCTTAATTTTTAAAATGACTTTGCAACTTTAATTTCTTTTAAAAATGAATCCTGCAAAGCTTGTAAAAACACTACAGGACTGGGTCTCTCCAACATGTCTCACACACATATAGAACTGTAGAAGGGACAGCCATAGACTGGGCTTGGAAGAAGGTTTTTCAAAGCTGTACAATGTTTTTAGTTTCCTTCTAAACAAAAAGGAATACGATTGGTCCAAAAAAGAAAGGGAGGAGTTAAGACCTAAAGAGTAGTGCCGAGAAGCAAATTAAATTTGCTTAGCATCCCTCCGGACCGGCCCAGGATTGGACTGATGGCTTGTGCACGCCTTCCAGAAGGTGGAGACTGAGAAAAAAACCTGACTCTAGCGAGCCAATAAGAGCCCTGGTCATGTGACCCTAGCCTCAGTATTTTCTCAGTCTCCCAGCAGGTAGGAAGTGAGCCCATTAGTCTCTCTTTTTTAAGTTACAGCCTTTGTCTTCTATTGTCTTGATTCTTTGTTTCCGTGCCACAGGAATATTTATTGATCAATCTGACTTGTTGATGAAAGGAATGTATGCTTGTTAACAGTTAAATAAAATGTAGAGAGACATTGATTTATCGTAATGCCACATACAGCTTTTAGTAAGCCAGCTAGTGCGTGCTGGTTGAGATTCAGCATCCTCTTCTCTTATGGTGGTGGTCTCCATCTGAGAGTTCTTATCATGTTCTACAGATGTGGCTTCTTTTTAAATATTTTTGGCCTAGTATTTCCTTCCAGTTCAGTTTGAACCAGCCTCGGTGGGAGCTGTGCTGCCATGAGCTGAAATGATTTTGCTCCATTTTTGTAACCACCTCCTTCAGTCTAGCCCATCAAGGCTATGCCTCCCTACAGTACACAGTAACTATGGCCTCCCCCCCCCCACCCCCATCCCAGCTATTAGATGTGGCTGCAGTGCAATTACTGGGTCTCCTCTTAAATCCTGTATCTTTTTCAATTGCCAATTAAGAGAGGAGGGCTGCAAAAGCTACGTGAAAAGTATTGCATTTGTACATTGCCCATTTGAAAAATATTATGCCCACTCTTGAGTTTGAGAAGCAGGATCTCGTTATATAGAGATCATAGGGGGATGGAGAACTAACCATCCATACAATCCTGTGTGGCTAACAGCATCTAACAGGGCAACATAAAATATAACTTCAGGCTATTTTAATCAAACTGTCTGTGTTTGTTCACAAAGCCAACGAGTAGAGCTGAAGACAGACTTTCGAGCTTCATTATAATTCACATAGGGGCCTTTTTACGAAGAGGCTTAACGCTCGCTAAAAGGGAATTACCGCCGGGCTACCACAGCAGTCTAGTGGTAGTTCCCTCCCCCAGCATATGCTATTTCCGGCGCTGCAAAAATATTTCAATTTTTATAGCGCTGGTGCATACCTGGCGTTAATCCAGTTAGCCCGTGAGCCCTTACCGCTACCTCAGTGGGTACCGGTAAGTGGTCTCCTCTGAAATGGTGACGTGGCAAGTGCTTCACTTGCCCCGTGACCATTTCTTGAAAAAAAAAAACAAAGACCTGCCTTCTACTGCTGCGGTAAAAGGGGGCCTCAATGTGCGTCAAAAACACGTGCCAACGCCAGTGCAGGCCCCCTTTTGCCGCAGTTTCGTAAAAGGACCCCATTGTGTAAGTAAAATAGTTGGATAGAGCAAATGGTTGCATGTTGATTATTTAATCCTTTTTTTTTCCCCTCTCTCTCCCTCTCCAATATTAGTAGTTGTGTGTTATTCATATACCACCACCACATCCACCCCAACATCCACGCCAGTTCCAAGTGGCAGTGTGGCAGCAGTAAAATCCCCCAGACCAGCCAGCCCTGCTTCCAACGTTGTGGTATTGCCGGGTGGAAGCACAGTGTATGTGAAAAGTAAGTATTCAGGCCGACCTGACAGTGTTCTTGGTGACTGGGAATGTTTCTTAGTCGACGTCTGCAAAGAAACCACACTAAAATTAAAAGCAAAACATTTGGGTTGCTGACAAGGCTGCTCTTGTACTTAAGACAACCAGTGCTCAGTTATTTGATTTAAAAAATGGAGCTGCTACTTGAGGAGTAACAGAATCTTTCTGGCTGCCTGTGGTTTTCTTCACAAATGCATAAATATTCTCTTCCACCACTAGAGGGAATTCATCCCACTTTCTCTTACCAAACAATAAATCGATATGCGAGGTATTAGATAATGTAGTGACAGTCACTAGGAAGTTTCCATGGGGGTCAGGTTGGATGCCAGAAATGGTTTTAGTAGGACTGTAAATGTGATAGAATATTCAATATTTCTTATAAGCAGAATCCAAGGGTTTTGTCTCTGCAGAAGAGTTATAGACCAGCTGACATGAGTGAAGACAAGTCAGCTTTCTGGAGTCTTTCCAGTCACCTGCTAGCCTGTGATGGGGAAGGACTACAGTTCTGGCGTTTATAGTAACGGAACCACTGTGGAAACTATAAAAAACCTTAAGCAGCTGAGGCAATAGCCCAGAGTCACAAAGGGTGTTATTGGGAGAAGCTGGTTTTGAATCCTTTTCTTCCCTGGTACTTTGTCTGCTGTTCCAACCATTGGGTCGGTTTTGCAGAAGAAGGAACCCCCAAATCAGATTCAATGTAATTTTATTATTTTCTGGTTGAACTTGGGGGAGAGTGTAGCGGTAACAAGAATATAAAAGAAGAAATTGTCTTACCTGATATATTTTCTTCTCTTCAGTCCCACCAGACTAGTCCAGAACCTGTGGGTTCGCCGAGGACAAGCAGGCTGCTTGTTCTCACTGATGGGTGACGTCCACGGCAGCCCCTCCAATTGGAAAACTTTACTAGCAAAGGCCTTTGCTAGTCCTCGCGCGCCGATGCGCACCGCGCATGCGCGGCCGTCTTCTCCTTCTCCTTCCCCAGTCAGTGGAATGGTCTAGCATTCCAAATATTGCCAAAGGCATTGTGTGGTTATTTCCTTTAGGGACACAGATTAAGGGTGGGAAGCTCTCAAGCAGAACCTGAAGGTGCTGCTTAAGCAGGGCACCCAGGATTTTTTTGTTTGTTTAACTATTCTCAGGCTTCTGAAATTTTTCATACATCACATGCCTAATCTGGCCTTAAAGGCACTCCGGGAAGCTTCACTTGTGAAGAGGGGCAGAGGGCCAATTTGTCAGTCTCTTCCCACTGTTGCTTCCCTAACTAGTGACACCACGTGCTGAAATATTAACTCTTTAGAAGACTGGAACTGTGCAGGCTCTGCCATGATTGGGGGAAGGAGATAAAGGGCCCAGTATGCTTTGCTTATGAATTTAATGCCACCAGGTCTTATTCCATGTGCACCACACAGACCTCAGCTCAAACTGGGGAGCCTCTCCAGCTTTGCTTTTGACTGGGTACTAAACCTCCACATTTTGCACCTGCCCAGTTGGATCCTGCTTGCCTGAAGAAAAAGAAACCAGATTCGGGGATTGGGGGGGGGGGGGGGGGGGGGGAGATGGGGAATGCAAGCACCATTTTTATGGAATAGGCTTCCTCAGCTTTTGAGGGAGAAAGTGTCTTTTAAGCAGTTTATTGGGAAGTTGAAAGCATATTAAAAAAAAAAAAAAAAAAGCATTTGGGTTGATTAGCTGACTTGGCTAGGTTTCACCCTGAGCCTGCAGGATATGATATGATTGACTCAGGAAGTGTGACTTGGGTCTGGCCAATGCTTTTATATTGTGTTCTTTTCTAATTTTATTATGTTTTTATTGTGAACCACTCTATTAATTTAGACGTGTGGTATATCAAGAGAATTAAACTATTTAAATTCTGAGTTATCCTTTTCTGCTGAGGCCTGTGTCCAGAATTACACACTGAAAATTTACCTCCGGCATGTGGGCTGAGCTGGAAGGAAAGGCTGGTGCTTTGGCCTAGTTGCTCTAAAATAAGGTCTGCTGCTGGTTCACACACGCTCCCTCAGTACTATGAAAAATAGGAAAATATTCCTCCGTGCAGTTTGGGTGCAAACTCCCATCTGTTTTCCTCTAATTGGTATTGTAACCTGGATCAAATGCTGCAGAGTTTGAAGCTCTCGGCGCTCTGAGTTGAGGAGGCAACTTCACATCCAATTATTTAAATCCCTTCTGGGGGGAAAGAAGAAAACATTGGTGGCCAAGGGGGGTGGGGGTGGTTGAGAAGAATCCAGATGCCTCCAAATGTCAATGGAGCTTAAACCAAATGTCGTCCCTGCTCCAGGTCTCTTATTTAATGGAGCTTAAAACCTCAAGCGCTGTATCCCTCTGCTCAGCTGACACCTAGTTCTCCAACCAGGTCAGAAGCTTCTCAGAAACATCCCAGGAGTTGCATGTCTGACCCATCGGATGGAGATAGAGAAATACTGCACGATGCCTTTGAGGGGCGAATCACACATAATTAGTTGTTTCTCTGTCTCCATCAGCTGGTTAATGGAATTAACCCACAGGTTCTGGACAGATCTGTTATGGATGCTAAGGATGTGCCACTTGTCAATCATTGTGCTTGCATACACACATGCTCTCTTGAACAATTTAAAGCTGCACATATTGTACAGGTGGTAATTTTTTTTTTTACTGTTTTTTTTCCATGTGTAAAGCAAATAGAATGTTAGGTATTATTAGGAAAGGAATAGAAAACAAAAATGAAGATGTTATAATGCCTTTGTATCGCTCCATGGTGCTACTGCACCTTGAATATTGTGTGCAGTTCTGGTCACCACATCTCAAAAAAAGATATAGTGGAATTTGAAAAGGTACAGAGAAAGGTGACAAAAATGATAAAGGGGATTGGACAACTTCCCTATGAGGAAAGGCAAAAGTGGCTAGGGCTCTTCAGCTTGGAGAAAAGATGGCTGAGGGGAAATATAATAAAAGTCTATAAAATAATGAGTGGAACGGGTAGATGTGAATCACTTGTTTACTTTTTCCAAAAATACTAGGACTAGTGGGCACACAATGAAGCTACAAAGTAGTAAATTTAAAACGAATTGGAGAGAGTATTTCTTCACAATGTGTAATTAAACTCTGGAATTTGTTGCCAGAGAATGTGGTAAAAGCGATTAGCTTAAAGGGGTTTAAAAAAAGGTTTGGATAGCTTCCTAAAAGAAAAGTCCATCAGCCATTATTAAAATGCACTTGAGGAAAATCCACTGTTTATTTCTAGGATAAGCATCAGAAAATGTGTTTACTGTTTGGGGATCTTGCCAGGTACTTGTAATCTGGATTGGCCACTGTTGGAAACAGGATGCTGGGCTTGATGGACCTTTGGTCTATCCCAGTGTGGCAATGCTTTTGTTCTTATGACTATTATAAAACTGTGCTCTGGTATACCTATAAGTTAGGTGCATTGTAAGATAGATTGCATAAAAATATGACCTATGTGTAGGCATTCCCAGGAATGTAGTTTGGCTAGAGGTGGCATAAATTGCTGTGCACAAATCACCCCAAGAGGGGGGAAGTATATCGGTACGTTCATCCAAAATCACTTCACTTATTCAGTGTTCAATATCACTCATATAGCAGTAAATTGGAAAGAAAAAGCCTCAAGGAAGGCTTATTTTATAACTTGTCAGCATCGATCATTGGCTAAAAAAAACGTTCCTTGTTACAGTAACTTTATTATTATTTTTTAGTTTCTTATTTTTCAAAAACTTTTATGAATGTTAAATTAGTTAACTTCAGTCAGTGCAATAAGAAATAAATGAGTTACTGGAATAAATAAATTTTTTTGTTGTTTTTTTTTTTTAGCCAGTGATAGATGCTGACAGATTATAAGAATTGAAACCTGTTTTTTCCTTCTTTTCCTGCTGTACGAGCAATATTGAACACTGAATAGGTGAAGTGATTTTGGATGAATGTATAGAATTGCTGTGTACATAAGCATTTTATGAAACACTCATTCATACACACTTAGACCAGGTGTAAATGTGTGTGAGCATTTGTGCATTATTGTGGACTTAGCAGAGGAGAATTGCCTTTTGAGGTTCCAGCTGTTCTACTAAATTTTCTTTCAAATCTGACCATGGAGAGCAGCCTCCCCCCACCTCCCAAAGGAACAAAAAAAAAAAAAAAAAAGCAATGCTGTGCCTGGTTTTGCAAACTTGGGAATGTGCCTTCATGCCACTCTTCAAGTGTACACGTCTTAATCTGTTTTTCCTGTTGTTTTCCTTGTCCGTTTCTTATGTATTGTCTTCCATGGGGAAAAGATATAGTGAATGACATGGAGGTGAGGGAAAATATGATGACCACTCAGCTTTTCTGGAGGAGTGGTTAGGGTGGTGGACTTTGGTCCAGGGGAACTGAGGAACTGAGTTCAATTCCCACTTCAGGCACAGGCAGCTCTTTGTGACTCTGGGCAAGTCACTTAACCTCCATTGCCCCATGTAAGCCGCATTGAGCCTGCCATGAGTGGGAAAGCGCGGGGTACAAATGTAACAAAAATAAAATATGTTCTTCCTGTCGGGAGGCTACAGGCCAGGATGAAACTGACCAGCCAGCTGTGTCGGTGCTCGAGTACCCCCCCCCTCCCCCAGTATTGTGATCAGGGATGGGGTAATTTCCATTGGGTTTAGCACCCCCAGTCATTTTGAAAAGTTGACTCCTATGAGTCACCTTGCTTGTGAGCCCTAAAAACTAATTGACAAGCGAATGAGTTGGATTTTTTTTTTTTAAGCCATTTGGGCCAGTATCCCACAAAATAGAACAGACTGAGGAATGGTGGAACCTCATTGGGTTTGGTTTGCAGTGAAATTCAGTGCCAGGCTTGATGCGTTTATTTTTTTAGGTGTCAGCTGCTCTGATGAGGATGAGAAGCCCCGTAAGAGGCGGCGTACGAACTCCAACAGTAGTTCGCCAGTGGTTTTGAAGGAGGTGCCCAAGGCCACCACACCCGTCTCCAAGACCATCACTGTCCCTGTGAGTGGCAGCCCTAAGATGAGCAACATCATGCAAAGCATTGCCAATTCATTGCCACCCCACATGTCTCCTGTGAAGATCACATTCACAAAGCCCTCCACCCAAACCACAAACACAACCACGCAGAAGGTAGGTGGCAAGATGCATGAAGTGTGGCCAGGCACTTTAATTCTAGTTTCTTTTTTACATTGTTATTTTGATCTGGTATTTTTTTTCTTGTGCACCTCCTCTTTCCAGCTCAAACAGAATTTGCTTTTATACCCCCTCACAGCCTGCTAAGTCTGGCCATCATTATGACGGCCCTTGTCTAAGGGTCACACGGTGTCTCCTTCTAGCATGTGCAATTGTGAGTCCTGAGTCTGGCCGTTGTTGCAATGTAGTTTAATTATCTCTGTCCCCCTCCATTGCAACAGCCAGACCAGGGAACCAAAGTACATCTAAATCAGTCCATAATTTGCTTCTAGACTGACCAGAATGGTGATCCTGCTTTTTTGAAGGCTGACTGGGTTTAGATAGAACATGATATGGTAGTAACAACTGAACACTTATTGTTCTTGGCTGCTCAGAATGGAATTGATTACCCTAATAACCAATTATAATATTCTGACATCATATGATGGTAATGATTATGTTTGGATGGGAATACTTTGTGATGAGTCTTGTTTTCCTTGGCTGCTTTTAAGAGTGCACTGTCACTACAAATCTGACCCTTTTCAAGCTTTATGACCATGGGTGTTAACTCCCAGGCTGTGGTTGGTATGGAAACCCAGCATTTCAGAGACTACTAAGCTAAAAATATTAAATCAGCTTAATTAGCACTGATTTTAATAGCATTAAAGGAACCCCACCTTCTCATGCTCTACCCAGACTTCTCTGGTGCCAGAATCTCTTTACACTGTTATGTGTTTTTGTTTTTTTTTATTTACAGATTTTTTTTTCTTTAGTGGAGATTTAACAATGGCCATAATGTAATTATATTCCTAAAGAGGACAGGGTCTCAGACTTGGCTTAGAGGCCAAGAAGGGATGATCCTTTGCTTTTGTCTTAAAATTTTACATTTGGATATTAGCCAGATTTGCTGAGAATGAAATGTAGGTATCCCGTATAGTTTGACAGCATTGCTGTTTTCAATTTTCATAACCCTGGTTGACGATTCTTATACCAGCATCCTTCAGTACTGGAGGCATGATTCAGAAGTACACAGACAACTTAAATCGATAGAAATTTGAACCTCCCAACTTATAAAGAGCTTCAAATTGCCTTCTCATTATGTTCTTTCTGGACATAAGCTACATATCTCTTGAATTATAACACTGGAGAATCTTGGAGGGAAGCTTGACCAAAACCAGCTTGTTTGTTACATTTCCAAATAACACCTTGTACTGGACCTGATGGTGTTAAAACACTTTTGTCATACTATGACCAGATAACTTAATATAATTGAAACTGGATGTAGCCAGGGTTACTGTGTGTAAGCGGCTCCTAAGAGCTCATTCAGACTTATGTGGTCACAGGTAAAACTGACATATAATTTCATCATAGTCTAGCGCTGTTTATCTTGGAGAAAGGTGACGGGGGATGTGAGAGGCTTAAAGATCATAAGGGGTGTAGAAGTAGTTAGTTGGGAATGGTTATTCTATCAAATTTTAGGACTAAGAACATTCCATTAAATTAGCAGCAGGTTTAAATCAAAGCTTTAAAGTGTTTTCAGTCAGTCAATTACTTATCCAGGGAATGTGGCCTAGTCTAATAGCAGTTGACATGAGCTTAGAGGTTTGGGCAGGTTTCTGAACTTTGCTATTTAGGATCTGCTGGGTTCTTCCAAGTGGCTGAGACATGGTGCAGGCTTGATGGACCAATGGTCCAACGTTACATGGCCCATCTTAGATTCTTACCTTATCCAAGATACAAGGTTGAGGGTGAAGTGCTTGAGTTGCATTTACTTCCCAACAGAACACTGAATTGGTTGGGGAAAATATAATAGACTTCTTTTCCTGTAGGAATTTTAACTGCATCATTTCTATTCTGAGTGCTTCTTAGATTTTAACTGCCTTCAAAAGAGAATTTTGTGCTCAAGATTGAATTTATGAAAACTTTTTTTTGTCAGTTAAAGGTCCGATATTAAGCTATTTCAAAAGCAGATCTGAGAGAATTTTTAGAGGAGACAGGTACTAATGAGCATGATAGAGCCACATACTGGAGAAATACTACTACTACTACTACTATTTAGCATTTCTATAGCGCTACAAGGCGTACGCAGCGCTGCACAAACATAGAAGAAAGACAGTCCCTGCTCAAAGAGCTTACAATCTAACAGACAAAAAATAAATAATGTAATCAAATCAATTAATGTGAACGGGAAGGAAGAGAGGAGGGTAGGTGGAGGTGAGTGGTTACGAGTCAAAAGCAGAGTGCTAATGCAGAGATAATTGAGCTAATAATTGAGCTAATTTCTGTATTTGGGGAGGTCGTAAAGTAATTTATTCAGTGCTTCAGAATTGGCAGTGTGTCTCTTGTCTTCATCAGTGCTTCTCAACATTCCTGTTTTGTGGCACACTTCCGAGTTCTCTCCGGGTGACTGACAAACCAAATTTTACATAATCCTCGTTGTCCACTCTTTCCCACTAGCAGAAGGAGAGTAGCATGTTTTACCTGTGTGGGCCTCATTCTGAACATACGAGGCCAGCAGGACAGGCAGAATGACAGGGCTCTGCATTCAGACATCAGCTTGAAGCCAGCAGGGGAAGCACACGGGTAAAGTGATGCTGCCCTACAGATTGGAGGGAGTGGGGGGGGGGGGGTGATAAGGCTTTGGGCGAGGATGGGGGACGTCCAGTGGACTTTTTTTTTTTCTCTCCATGGAAAATTGCAGTGATCTCTCAAATTTATTCCTAAAAGACATTTCCTTAAGTTACCACAAAATATTTTTAGCTCGATACCAGAAGTCTTGCATACAAGAAAATGCATTAGGTACCAGAAAAAAACTAAATTAGTCAAAACCTTCAACTACTCCCAACATGTAAATTCTAATGGGAGATAACCTTCCTGGGTTCCAGACCATCCAGCTTACTCGAAGAAGCACACAGCTACTAGATCATGTTTTACTTTCAGGTTAGCAATTATAATATGTCTCTTCTAGTCTACAGTAGGGTAGATGGTAAAAGGGGCTAGTGCAGGGAGAGTAGGGTCTCTGTTTGATATGCTGCAGTCACACGTCTCCCCTGATTCTTGAATGCCAGGAGGGGAAGAGTAGATTAAGTAGAGTGGCTCTATTATGTGTTCTGTCAGCTCCAGCCTCATTCCTTCCCCTCCTGGTCTCTTCACTTTGCCTGGGAGAAGATGGGTCTGGAGCAGGAAGCAGAAGGTTGTTCTGTGGGACACTGTCCAGTAGGGAGGGGCAAGTGCCTCATGAGCTCATGTCTAGCTATGTCCTTGATTGGCACCACTGCGTGCCATAGCACAGTGGTTGAGAAGCACTGCCATAGATGACTAGTGAGTAGGTTTCTCTTGCCACTTGTTAGCCTAGCTAGCTAGATGTGCAAAATGTTAAGGATACAGTGCATTCTCCGAGGACAAGCAGGCTAGTTGAATTCTCACAGCTGGGTAACGTCATCAGATGGAGCCTGGTGTGGATTCTGACTAGTGATATTAATGTAGAATTTTCTAGCAGTGTTCCATTGCATGTGCGTTGGTGCCTTCCTGCCCAATGCATGAGCACGGGTCTCTCAGTAACTCAGAAGAAGATCCTCGTTACTTCTTAGAGGAGGAGTCTTATGTGGTACCTTCTCCACCTCGAGAGACAAGCTGCTCCAGAAGAGCATAGCTGCACTCAAAGTAACCGTCCGTCTCAGATGGCTACCATTAGGGGGGGGGGGGGGAGGTTGAATTATTTTCCAACTGGTGGTTCCTTGTAACATCGGTGGTTTCTTCAAATAGTCAGTCTTGGTTACGCCCTTCGTTGGTATCAAAGATCACCAAATTGCCCACCGAGAGCATCATTCATTAGTTCTCCACACAAGCAGGTACTTGTAGAGGAAATCTCTGCCCTTCTATAGGCCAATGAAGTCGAACCCATGTCACCAAGGGAAGAAGGGAAGGGATTCTATTCTAGGTATTTCCTTGTGCCCAAGAAAATGGGAGGATTTTGTCCCATCCTAGACCTAAGGGCCCTGAACAAATTCCTGGTCAAAGAAAAGTTCAGGATGATTTCTCTGGGCACCCATCGCCCCATGATTCAGGAAAAGATTGGTTATGCTCTTTGGATTTAAAGGATGCCTGTACACACATTTTGATACTTCCCATTCACAGGAAGTATCTCCATATTCCGAATAGGGAAACGCCAGTACCAGCTCCCAGGGTATTCACCAAATGTCTAACAGTAGTTGCAGCGTATTTGCGCAGACTGCATCCCTATCTGGATGGTTGGCTGGTCAAGAGCACATTGCAGGAGGAAGCGACAGAGTCAATGTGCCTGACTATTCGGGTGATGGAATTACTAGGATTCATCATAAACTACCTCAAGTCCTACCTTCTCCCAGTTCAGTGATTGGAGTACATAGGAGCCCTGAATGTTCCGTTCCAGGCTGAGATCACACGGCAGACTAGTTTCAGATGCCTTTCTCCTACATTGAGGGGAGGGTCTTCTGTATGTGTATCCTCCAGTACCTCTCACAGAGATGACTTTGTTGAAACTCAAACAAGACCAGGTTTCAAGCAAGACCAGGGAACTGTGATCTAATCGCCCCTTACTGGCTGAGGCAGATCCTATTCTGGAGTTATCCTCCGAAGATCCGTTGAGATTGGAATGTTTTCTGACCATCATGTAGAATGAAGGATCCCTTCTGCATCCCAGCCTCCAATCCCTGGCCTTCACAGCTTGGATGTTGAGAACATAGAATTCAAATCCTTAGATTTGCTGGAGAGTCTCTCTTGCATGTTGTTGGCTTCCAGGAAAGACTCCACTAAGAGGTGTTACTCATTTAAGTGGAGGAGATTTGCAGTCTGGTGTGAAGGCAAGACCTTTGATCCCCTCACTTGCCCTACACAAAAACTGCTTGAAAACCTCCTGCACCTCTTTGAGTCTCATTTGAAAACCAACTCTGTAAGAGTTCATCTTGGTGCAGTTAGTTCTTATCATCGTGTAGGAGGTAATCCTATCTCTGTACAGCCCCAGGTTCGTTTCATGAGAGCTTTGCTCAGTCTGAAGTATTTGACCTAGAAAGTCGTGTTTTTGGTGTCAGTCACTTCAGCTTGCAGAATCAGTGAGCTTCAGGCCCTAGTAGCTGATCCACCTTACACTAAGTTTCACCACAATAGTAGTTCTCCACATGCTTCCTAAGTTCCTTCTTAAGGTATTGTCGGAGCTCCATCTTAATCAGTCAGTCTTTCTGCCAACTGTTTTCCCCAAACTACATGCCCATCCTGGCGAGAGTGTACTGCATAGCTTAAATTGCCAGTGAGCCTTAGTCTTCTATCTGGAGTGGACTAAAGCCCATAGACAGTCCACCCAGCTTTTTGTTTCTTTTGACCCAAACAGGATAGGGGTAGCCATCGGCAAATACAGTCTGCTAGCCAATTAGAAATTGTGCATTTCTTTCATTTATGCCCTGGCTGGGCTGACTTTAGAGGGTTATGTCAAGGCTTATAATGTCAGAGCTGTGGCTACATTGGTAGCCCACTTGGAGATTTACAAAGCTACGATGTGGTCATCTGTCCACACATTCACATCTCATTACTGCCTTAACAGGGTACCCGATGTGACATCCAGTTCAGTGAGGCAGTCCTGAAGTTCGTTCAGTGTCTAGGATCCAACTCCACCCCTCCCTAGGCCCAGTTTTCTTCGGTTCCAGGCTCCATCTTCACAATTAGTATGTAAATAGTTTCGAGTTAATTGACTGAGGCTTTGATGTTTCGTGTACCTGTTATCCTAGCATTGTTTTCAGTGAGCCTGGTAGTTAGGGAATCCCAGCTGTAAGAATACAACTGGCCTGCTTGTCCTCGGAGAAAGCAAAGTTACCTGTAGCAGGGTTCTCCGAGGACAGCAGGCCAAATATTCTCACATGTCCTCCCATTTGCCCTTGGAGTTGTATTCTTTAGCTATTTTACATGATTGAAGGACCAGTGCTTGTGCGGGAAGGCACCAGTGCATGAGAGGTGGGATGCTGATAGAAAATTCTAAATTAGTCTTGCTAGTCAGCGTCTGCACCGGGCTCTGTTGGATAATGTTGCCCAACTGTGAGAATACCATGCCTGCTATCCTCTGCCTGCTGTAAGTGAGTAACTATTCTTTTTGTATGTGAGGGTGGGGGAAATTGGAAGTAGTTTACTGTTTGTGAAAAAGGAAATTCTGCCATTTATTTTCTTATTACAGGTGATAATAGTCACCACTTCTCCGAGCTCTACTTTTGTGCCCAACATTCTGTCCAAATCCCATAACTATGCCGCTGTCACCAAACTGGTGCCCACTTCAGTCATTACGTCCACTACCCAGAAGCATCCAGTGGTGATTACTGCCTCGCAGTCATCTCTGGTCAGCAGTAGCAGTTCCTCTCCCTCACCAACTCCCAGTACAGTTGCCGTGACCACTGTGGTTTCCTCCACACCCTCCGTTGTGATGTCAACAGTAGCACAAGGTAAGAAAAGCACACTTGTATTTTTTATTTTTTATTTGCATGAAGTCTTTATTGAACAATACATTAATGTATCCGTTACAGAAAGAGTATAGCATTGGGTCTTAACGATACATTTACATTTGGTAACTCCCCTCTCTCCATCATTCCTCATCAATAGTTTCTATTTTTAAAACACGTGTAACTTCAAAAAAATATATATATTTTTTAAACAATTTTATAGTACAAAGAATCCCCCCCCCCCCCCCCCACCATTGCAGCCTCAGATTGTCGTACCCTACAAACTGCACACTTGTATTTTAACACGACTGGCCACACTCTTATCTTTCTTGCAAGTCTTTCTGTACACAGCAAGCATTGACAGAGACATGTAGTACAGACCCTGCTCTGAGTGGAAAAAAGCTTGCTTCTGTAGCGTGCCTCCTGGCTTCTGCGTCAGGATACTGCAAACCCAAGAGAGTCTACAGCAGAATCTCAGCCATTTAGCTGTTTTCTGTTCCTGGAAGACTTACAGCCTGTTTGAGACAGTGGAAGGTTAAATGATTTGTTCAAGGTCACAGGATTTGTGCCCTGGCTTTTGTGGTTCTCAGCCCACTTCTCTAACTCTCTCAGGCTGTGAGGATAAGGCAAGCATGACGGTTTCCTCTTAAGGGGAGATGAACAGTTAAAAAACAAAATAAAACAAAAAAAAAACTGTTGACTTGCACATGCAAGCTCATATAAAGCCTCTGACTCTTCATGGAGCTTGTGGTCTGTTACTGGTCTGTGTTCTCAATATCGTGCATAACTTGTCATTTTTATTTGTACTTAGCATATGAAATACTTATATAAATATTATGCAAATAATGGTTTACAGATCCCATAAGAACTGGAAAAGTCATAAACTAGCAGCACAAAAATGGAAATACTGTCAGAAACAAGTGGGAAGATCCCAGTGGAAGTGGTTTAATAGGACCTTGGAAATTCAACAATAATATCCTGAACAATATATCAAAAGTCAAGGGAGGAAGGGGGGTTAGCTCAATCTTTAACTGCCACATTAACTAGGAAAGGAGGTAGAAAAGCCAGGTTTTAACACTTGATTTAAAACTCCACAGCATGTGTGCTCTACCTTGCAATGGTTATTACACGGTGTATATTTTATTTCACTTATTTTCACTTATTTTATTTTTTAACAGAGCTACCCTTGGAGTTTTGTGAGAGACCTATAACCCTCTTAGGTATCCAGATTATGTTGTATCCTTAAAGTTTTATTCTTCATGTTTGGTTTTATTTTTGATACTATGTGTGCACACAACTGTCCAACATACATAGATAAAACATAATTCATATATTCTGAATACATACTATAAGTATTCCTGATCCATCAACAAAGGTCCAACCCACCTTGATTGTAAAGATAGCAGCAGATCCCCAGTCTAAAAATAAGTGTTATAATCCAATACAAGCCCGCACATAAAATCTACTGTTCATAAAATCTGCCAACTGAGCCTCCCACCAGTGCATATAAAAACATTCACTTCTCATTTTTATCATGTTGATATAGATATATATTTTCCTTATTCTCAGCAGACCAGTCCAGATGCTCGCGTTCTGTTCCTGCCAGCAGATAAAGAACTAACTGTGATGTCACCATAAGGTCCTTGTACAACCCGTTAACAATCAGTATTTCTTGTTCTCCAGCAGGTGGTAGGTTTGCGTCCTGTGCAGTAGAGAATGACACTGAGACAAAGTTCTGTCCCCATCCCCGCTCCATCCCCATGGGCTCTGTCCTCATTTGCAGAAGCCTCAATTATGATTTTATATTTAAATCTTTTTATTAAAGTATAAAAAGGAACAATGTGCTGTGCAACTATTGTGTATAAATTACAAATAGAAAACAATAATAACTGAGCAGCTATAATAATCCTCCTCAACACCAACAATAGCTGATTTCTACTACCCCAAGGAATCCTAATCCACCCTGTTAAAATGTCCAGGGGTACAAAATGCAACCCGTTCTGTATGCCCTAGAAGGGAGAAATACATAATATGAAGTACTGTGTAGCTCTCCTGTCTTCCGCAATCCTTCCTTCAATAGAAGATGTCTTCTTAGAAGATCTGCTCGTAGCAGAATGTACAGCATCCCCCATGTAAATTTTGCTAGTTGTGGCCAGTATGTTTGCTTGTCTTTCCAAAAAATCAAAATATCATTGTCTGCATCACTCAAACATAAATAATAGGTCCAGTTCATTAACAGGCTTCAAAGTAGAAAATGACATAGGGACAAAGTTTGTCCCCACCCCGTCCCCGTGGGCTCTTTCTGTCCCCATCCCTATCCCTGCGGTTCCCCGTCCCCGTGCCATTCTCTATTGTGCAGTCCAACTTGATCTGGTAGGACAAAGTACTTTGGGATATTAAGGAGAAAAATAATTTCCTTGTCATCAGTAGCATATGAATCTAGAAACTTGTGGATTATGACCATCTGCTAGCAGGAAGAGATGAAGAACAGGCAGTGAACTCTGTTTTCCATCATGCAGCTTCTCACTATTCCAAAACCTGTGGGATAGTTGTGTCCCATTAACCACCAGCTGGCGATAAGAGAACTGAAAACTTAAATGAGATATCTCTTGGCATCCAGTACAGCTCCTCAGTATTTTCTTTCTCCAGCAGGTGTATGGACACACTTTTCAGCTTCTGGTTCTGAGTGATTTGCTCCTGGTCCAGTTGGTCAACTGGTCTGCAGTTAAGCTTTGTGGGTAGCTTGAGTCTGCAGAGTCATATCTGGAGGTCGTCAGATCCTTGTCTCCCCCATGAATTTACTTCTCCTCTCCCCTGTTTCCTGTGGAGCTCTCCTTTTCCAGCATAACAACTTTATTAAAAAAAAAAAAAGAGATTTACTGGAGAGTGTGGGACAGAGAATGAGGATTTATTCTTTCTCAGATGGGTTAAGATTTGTGCAGGGGATGGATCTTGACTCACCGCTGGGCAGTGCATGTGCTGCGTTTGTGCCAGTCAGGATAGATGACGACTCCCTCAGAGACAGTTGAGAGATTTTCCCGCTGTGGGACTGTTGGTTGGCATGGGGGTGTTGTAGTACATGGCAAGCTGGGAATCCTGCAGAATGTGGGGGAAATGGTCAGTGGCAGCATGTCTTCGCATTTGGCATCGCATCCAAATATAGAGACTTTGGGTTCTCTGGCAGAGACAGTGAACAGTTTGATGCAGAAGAGCATAGGAATGGGCACTATTTTGTCAGGGTTGTAAGGAACAGCCTCTGTCTGATCATGCACGGAGCACAGTTGCCATTTTAGAAACTCAGGGCCTGACAGATCATTTAGCTGCATCAAAATCTTTGTTTTCTCTAGAGTTTATATTGCTCTTGCACCAGGTCTATTTCCTGAAGTACAGAGTTACTGCAAGGTGCTTCAGTTTCTCACCCTGCTACCCCTCTGGTTTTCTAAGAAATCTAGTTTAGCCTCATCTGTCCACTCCTGGTGATCTATCTCTGCTTCTCCTTCCTTATCTGGTGTGGCCTCGGTCTATTCAGAGGAGCCATCCTTAAAGGAGCTGTTAGTGTAGAGAGATCGCCCTTCTGAGGAGGGTGATGACCCAAAAGTACTGAGGTTGTTTCATAAAGAGGAGGTCAGTACTCCTTGTTTCTGAGGCATTGGTGGTGCTTTCCATTGGGGAGCCTTCTGGTTTGGCGTTGGGGGTTCCTTCTTCATTGATCATGAGTGTGCTTAGAGTTTTCTAAGGCCTTCCAGATGTTCAAGACCTGATTACAGCAGAATGGGTCTCACCGGACACAGGGCTGAGAGTGGGAAGAGCCATGGCTTGCCTCTGCCCGTTTGGTTCCGGAGGAGAAAGAGAAATTGTGGACTCCCTTGTTATGGTGGGGTCTAAGAAGACCACCTTGCTGTTGGAAGGGGGCATTGCCCTAAATGACCTACAGGATAAGAAGTTAGAAGGTTGCTGAAACATTCAAAGTGACAGTGTGCAGCTCGTTCTTAGCTAGAGCATGGCTGACATAGTAACATAGTAGATGACGGCAGAAAAAGACCCGCACGGTCCATCTAGTCTGCCCACGACAAACTCATATGTGTATACCTTACCCTGATCTGTACCTGTCCCTTCCAGGGCACAGCCGTACAAATCTGTGTAGCAGTATTTCCCATCTCCCAACCACCAGTCCCTCCTCCCATCACCGGCTCCGGCACAGACCCCGTATAAAAAGTCTGCCCTCCCCCATCCTAGCCTCTCAACCACCAACCCCTCTTCCCCCTGCCACCCAATTTCAGTTAAGCTTCTGTGGATCCATTCCTTCTGCACAGGATTCCTTTATGCCTGTCCCACGCATGCTTGAATTCCGTTACCGTTTTCATCTCCACCACCTCCCGCGGGAGGGCATTCCAAGCGTTCACCACCCTCTCCGTGAAGAAATACTTCCTGACATCTTTCCTGAGTCTGCCCCCCTTCAATCTCATTTCATGTCCTCTCGTTCTACTGCCTTCCCATCTCCGGAAAAGATTCGTTTGCGGATTAATACCTTTCAAATATTTGAACGTCTGTATCATATCACCCCTGTTCCTCCTTTCCTCCAGAGTATACATGTTCAGGTCAGCAAGCCTCTCTTCATACGTCTTGGAACGCAACTCCCATACCATCCTCGTAGCTTTTCTTTGCACCGCTTCCATTTTTTTAACATCCTTCGCAAGGTACGGCCTCCAAAACTGAACACAATACTCCAGGTGGGGCCTCACCAACGTCTTATACAGGGGCATTAAAACCTCCTTTTTTCTGCTGGTCACACCTCTCTCTATACAGCCTAGCAACCTTCTCGCTACGGCCACCGCCTTGTCGCACTGTTTCATCGCCTTCAGGTCCTCAGATACTATCACCCCAAGATCCCTCTCCCCGTCCGTGTCTATCAGGCTCTCCCCACCTAACACATACGCCTCCCTTGGATTTCTACTCCCTAAGTGCATCACTTTGCATTTCTTCGCATTGAATTTTAATTGCCAAACGTTAGACCATTTTTCCAGCTTCTTCAAATCTTTTTTCATGTTTTCCACTCCCTCCGGGGTGTCCACTCTGTTGCAAATCTTGGTGTCATCCGCAAAAAGGCAAACTTTACCTTGTAACTCTTCGGCAATGTCACTCACAAATATATTGAACAGACATGGCAGCGGTCTGCAGCACATGATGGGATCCATAATGCCCTGCTGGGAGCGTGGTTGGCCTAATTGGCAGATGCTATTTATGACATTATGGGTTACAGTGTGCAGTATGTCTTTGGCTGTCACAGCATGCAACAACTCTGGAAACGGGAGCAGCCTATTTGGCAGACTTTAATGATTTATTAAGTTCTTCGGCTAAGATTGTGGCTTTGCTTGTCACTATACAGTGTTGTCTCTGGCTTAGGAATTGGTCAGCTGCTGTTACCTCTAAAATTCATCTGAGTAAATTACCATTTTATTTATTTATTTATTGCATTTGTATCCCACATTTTCCCACCTATTTGCAGGCTCAGTGTGGCTTACATTATGTCGTATTGGCGATCGCCATTTCCAGAATGAGAAATCAAAGTGGTATTGCATTAAAGTTCATAAATGATGGAGTGAATTATAGAGTAAGTTAGGCAGTCAAGTATAGAAAAGTTCATTTCCGGCATGAGAAATAAAGTGGTAGTGCGTTAATGTACATTGTTGATAGAGTAAATGGAGCAGTCAAGTATAGAGAGTTCGGTTTTGTCTGGTTTTGGTAGAGTTTCGTTGTCTAGTATTTAGGATGGATCATTGTGGTATGTCTTTTTGAACAGGTTGGTTTCTAGTAATTTTTGGAAGATTGTTAGGTTGTGCATTGTTTTTATGACGTTTGGTAGTGCATTCCATAGTTGCGTGCTTATGTAGGAGAAGCTGGATGTATATGTTAATTTATATTTAAGTCCTTTGCAACTGGGGTAGTGGAGGTTCAAGAATGTGAGTGCTGACCTTTTTGTGTTCCTGGTTGGTAAGTCTATGAGGTCTGACATATAGACCGGGGCCTCGCCGTGAATGATTTTATGGACCACGGTGCAAATTTTTAACGCAATTCGTTCTTTTAGTGGGAGCCAGTGTAGTTTTTCTCTTAGAGGTTTGGCGTTTTCATATTTCGCTTTTCCAAATATGAGTCTGGCTTCTGTGTTTTGGGCAGTTTGGAGTTTTTTTTAATGATTTGTTCTTTGCATCCGGCATAGGTGGCATTGCAGTAGTCTAGGTGGCTTAGCACCATTGATTGTATCAGGCGGCGGAATATTTCCCTTGGGAAGAAAGGTTTTACTCTTTTGAGTTTGCACATTGAATGGAACATTTTCTTTGTTGTGTTTTTTGCATAGCTTTCTAGTGTGAGATTTCGGTCAATTACTCCGAGAATTTTCAGGCTGTTAGAAACAGGAAGGGTGTAGTCTGGGGTGTTTATAGTTGTGGGTTTGTTCGTGTTATATTGTGATGAGAGGATGAGACGTGTTTTTTCTGCGTTGAGCTTTAACTGGAATGCATCCACCCATGAATTCATTATTTGGAGGCTGTGTTTGATTTCATTTGTGATTTCTGTTAGATCATGTTTGAACGGGATGTAGATCGTGACATCGCCTGTGTAGATGTAAGGATTGAGGCCATGGTTGGATAGCGATTTGGCTAGAGGTGTCATCATTAGGTTGAAAAGGGTTGGTGAGAGTGGTGATCCTTGGGGTACTCCGCATTCTGGTTTCCATGGTGATGTATTCGAATTTGATATCACTTGGTATGTTCTTGCGGTTAGGAAGCCATTAATCCATCTAAGTACGCTTCCTCCGATCCCGAGGTATTCTAGGATGTTTAATAGAATTTTATGGCTAACCATGTCGAATGCGCTGGACATTTCGAATTGTAGGAGACGTACACTATTGCCAGTTGCAATTGTTTGTTTGAATTTGGTTAAGAGAGTGATTAGTACTGTTTCGGTGCTGTGGTTGGATCGGAATCCTGACTTGAGATTCAGGTAGTATTGAGAATTTGTTTAAGTAATTGGTGAGTTGCTTGGTTACCATACTTTCCATTAGTTTGACTGCCAGAGGGATGGATGCTACCGGGCGGTAGTTGGTTATGTCATTTGCTTTTTTCTTTGAATCTTTAGGTATTGGGGTGAGAAGTATGTTTCCTTTGTCCTTAGGGAAGAGTCCATGTTGTAACATGTAGTTTAGTTGTGACGTGAGGTCTGTTATGAAGCGTTGAGGGGCGGATTTTATTAGGTTGTTGGGACATATGTCCAATTTGCAGTGGGATTTGGCGGACTTGTTGATTGCTTGGGTGACGGTTTCGTTGGTCAGTAGATCGAAGTTTGTCCAGATTTCGATCAGCTGGATATTCATCGGGGATTGGGTCCAGACAGTCAGTGAATTTTTTGTGTTCTGTGGTAATGTGAATTGTAGTTTTATAATTTTCTCGTTGAAGTATTTAGCAAGGTTATCTGCTGACGGGATGTCTGTGTTGGTTGTGGTGACTGGTGTGGTGTCTAGTAGTTTGTTCACGAGTTGGAAAAGTTTATGCGTGTCTTTGTAGTCTGGCCCTATTTTGGTTTTGTAGTATGACCTTTTGGTTTGTCTTATTGCATATTTGTATTTTCTTTGCATTTGTTTCCATGCGTTTGTACATCTTTCATTTTTTTCCATGCTCGTTCAAGTCTCCTAACTTCTGTTTTTAATTTTTTCAGTTCTTCGTTAAACCATGGTATCGAGGTGTGTCTTCGTAAGGTTCTTGTTTGTAGTGGTGCTATTTTGTCTAATATGGTCCTGCATCTGTTGTCCCAATCTAGGAGGTAATGTTTGGAGTCTGTTTGTGCTAGCCATTCGTTCTTGTAGATCTGTTGCCAGAATGTTACAGGGTCAATTTGGCCTCCTGTGGTGTAGGTTGTGCGTTCTTGCTTGTAGTATGAGCCTTTTTTTTCGTCATTGTAGGAATAGGTTTAGTTTGTGGTGGTCTGACCATGGTATGTCTGTCCATTTTGTATTTGTTAGTATTAGGTTTAAGTCTGAGGATAGTTTGTGTGTAATGAGGTCGAGTGTGTGTCCTTTGACATGGGTTGCTTGCATATTAGGCTATTTGAGGCCCCATAGTTGGAGGAAATCCTTGTATTCACGTGCATTGGCTGCGTTAGGGTCTTCTAGGTGTAGGTTTAAGTCCCCTATTATAAGTAGATCGGAGTTAAATACACAGGTATTTGATATGAAATCCATGAAGTGTGTTTGGCATTCTTGCCAGTTACCTGGTGGTCAGGCAAGGTAGTATGGTGGATTCTAACTGAGGCGATTTCAAGTTGTGATGTTATAGACTCAGCTGTTGTTGTAACGGTGAAGTAGGATCTATAGATTAGTGCTATGCCTCCTCCTCTTTTTCCTTTTCTTGTCCAGTGAGTGATTTTGTAGCCTGAGGGGCATAGATCTAAAATTATGGGGTCCTTATGATCGTGGATCCAGGTTTCGCTGACAAATAGTAGGTCGAGGTTATCTGCCGTGATCCAGTCTGTTATTGTTGTTGTTTTGTTGACTACTGATCTGGCGTTTATGTATGCCACTTGGATTGTTTGGTAGGGTTCAGCTAGGTTCGAAGTTGTGTTGATTTTCATTAGTTGTCTAATCTCCTGTAGTGTGGGTTTGTTGTGTCCTTTCTTTCCTTTGTATTGATTTTGACTGTGTATGGTAGTTCTTCCATTGTTTTGGTTGTTATTATTTTGGTGAGGTGTGTTGTATTTGGGTAGTCTGTTGAGCTTGTGTATTGTGGGTATGTTGTTGGTGTCCGTGAGGGGGGTGGTTAGTGTGTGGTGAATTAGGGATAGTGAGTAAATTATTAGGAGCAGTTTGGTGGTGGTCATTTTGGTATTATTTCGCTTTGGGCTGTTAGATGATCGGGTATGTTGGTTGTGATGTTGGTCCTTATTCATAGGATGGTGTTTGTGTGGTCTGGAGTGGCTTTGATACTCTATGGTGATGGTGAGCGGTTTGATTGATTAAAAATAACTGATTTACTCACTGTTAGATGTGCGGTCCTAGAGCTGTAACACTGGTTGGGTGTAGTGGTCTCTGGAGTGGTGGTTGTGGTCCAGGAAGAGCAGATAGCTGGTGCAGGTAGGGGCAGTTCAGGGCTAGGCGATAGGAGAGCACAGCTTCCAGCTTGGGTAGTTTCAGGCTAGAGTGAGTTATAAAACGGTGTTTCCCTTGAGAGGAGCAAGTGTTGGTTCTGCTGTAGACTTCGCTGCCGAGAGCGCTGTGTTGGTGACTGGCAGCCTGAGTTGAAGGTCGGCAGTCACCGATCGTCTTCTCTTTGTACTCGGCGCTTCTCCCTACCACCGCTCCACGCGGCCGTGCCGTGTGACAATGTCATGTGCTAATCAGCAGATCCAGTTAGTCCTTTCTCCCCAAAAATTGGAAAGTCAGATGCTCTGAGATGACGTTCCAGGAGCAGAGGCTCCGTAGTTCTGAGTGCTGACTCCAAGATTAGGGGTAAGGGGTTATAATACACAGTGTTGTGATTCTAGGTTAGAGGTAGGGGATTATGCACAGTGTTGCACTAGAAAAGAGTAGTCGCTCCTCAGTCAGTAGCTGGAGGCAGCAGCAGTGGAGCAGGTCCAGAGTTCATCAGTGTGAGTGCTGTTCGAGTGGGGATTAGGTACCCGGATGGAAGCATGACACGTGCTACACGGCACTGGGCCGCATTTACACCCTGTCTATGGGGCTCCGGCTTTTTCCCGGGTTGGTCCTCCTGCAACCTCCGTGGTCAGCATGGTGCCGTGACGTCGATCTCTCTCTGGCCAAGCCCTCACGTCCTGGTTGGTGTTTCGTCAGGTTGCTCCTCCCGGGTGCCTCTTCTCAGCTGCTGGCTCAGTCAGATCCAGTCTCTCCCTGCAGTCTCCTGAGGAGCCCAGGGCCCGAATCAGCAGGGAGAAGTGTGGTCATAATCCATGCAGAGGCTCTGGTGTGGTTCGTCTCGAGCTATGCTCAGGTCTTCTGTGTGGGTATTCCCCTGTTCTTCTTTGGCTCCCGTTGCAGCCGTCGGTTTCAGCCTTCGAATCAATCATCTGCTGCGCGGTCCCGTTTCGACCGCTTTAGTTGCGCTTCGGCCCTTGGGCAGAGGGAAGGAGGGTGGTCGCTCTTCAGGCTCCAATTACTCTCTATGCTGCCGCTGCTGCTGGGCCGTTGATTGCGTCGAAGTCGGGTTCGCGATCTGAGTCGTGGTTGTGTGGGCTGCAGCAGGGGAGGCTCGGGCATTTCTGGTTCCCGTAGGTAGGTAGGCAGGCAGGCAGGTGGGCGGGAGGCAGGTTGGACTTTTGGAGATGCTTGTTAAATCTTAGCTGAATTTAAGCCCCCATCCTCTTCCGGAAGATTTCTTGAGGTCCGGTTCTAGGGGATCTTCGAACTGAGGACTTTTCAGGGACGCCAGAAGTTACAGACCAGATTGAGTGTGTGCCTCTCACAAAAATAGATTTCCCGTTTTATAGCTAGTCCTTTCGAGATGCGCAAAGGGGAGGAAGGGACTTTTCTGCAGCCTGTACTTCAGCAGTGAAAGAACTGCAATGAAGCTTTGCGGTCTCCCTCTGTGGTAGTGCCTTTGGGTGGAAGACTATGGTTCTTTCACCAGAGCTGGGTCCATATCATAGAGGACCTCTGGATTCTAGAGGTCATTCAAGGACACACCCTAGAGTTTGCTTGGCCTCTCCTCGACTTCTTTGAGTAGTATGCATGCCGCTGTCGGCTCAAGACGGGAGCAGTCAGGCAAACTCTGGATAAGTTAGTCGAGTATCATGTCGTAGTTCTGGTTCCTTCTCCTGCTTTAGACATAATCCCGCCCACCCTACCCCTCTACTCACCCACCCCTAGAGTGACATGTCTTATATAACCTCCCTATCAACCCACTCATTACTTTACCTCACCCATTTCTATTCTTCTATCACCTTCTCCCACTACTCCAACCAGAGTTACACCTAATCACACTGACCACCCTTCAACATCTTCAGTCCTTCTGTGACTGTTCTCTTGTGCTTGACTGCTTAATTTAAATGCTTTACTTTTTGTCTATTAGATTGTAAGCTCTTTGAGCAGGGACTGTCTTTCTTCTGTGTTTGTACAGCGCTGCGTACATTTTGTAGCGCTCTAGAAATGTTAAATAGTAGTAGTAGTAGAAAAGGGGAACAGGTTATTACTTAATTTACTTTGTGGTTCCAAAGAAGAAGGGCACCTAGTGTCCCATTCTGGATCTAAAAGGAGTTGGCAAATTCCTCAAGGTACTATCCTTTAAAATGGAAACCCTAAGATAGGTATCTGTGAGATCTAGCAAAGTAAGAAATTCTCCTGGCTGCTTTGCCACAATAACATATCATTACATTCCCATCAGGGCACTCATCGGAGGTTTCAGCACTTTCTGTGCTTGGTTAGCATTTTCAGTTTTCTGCCCTTCCATTCGGTCTTGCCATTACCCCCAGGACCTTCTCCATGGTCATGATGGTAGTGGTGGTGGCCTTGTGTAAGGAAAGGATCATGGTACATCCTCATTTGGGTAATTGGCTCATTTGGGCCAAATCCTACAAAGAAAGTGTATGTGAGATATCAGGTAGTGGAGTTCCTTCAGGAGCTGGTAAATGGTTGCCATTTTGTCCAGGAGTCACTTTGTTCTGTCCCAAGTTCTGGAATATATGGGTGTCAGGTTAGACTCACTGCAGTGGAAGGTGTTTTTCCACCCAGCAGAATTCTGAAAATGTAGGCACAGATTCGGCACGTTCAGAAGCTCCACTGCTAAACTGTGCGGCATTTCATGCAAGTGTTAGGATCCCAGTGATTCTGAATCTTGTACTGTGGACAAGATTTCATATGCATCTTTTTGGATGGGGAGTGCATTATGAGGACTTATGGTCTCAAGGTTGATTGGTTCTGCCTCGACTTTCTTTCTTCTCAACCTATTCTTGATCCGCTCCAATCTGGCTTTCGTCCCCTTCATTCAACTGAAACAGCACTTTCTCCAATGATCTATTCCTGGCTAAATCCAAAGGGCTCTACTCTATCCTCCACCTTCTCAGTCTTTTTGCTGCCTTTGATACTGTTGATCACAGCCTACTCCTTGACACGCTGTCCTCACTTGGATTTCGGAATTCTGCTCTCTCCTGGTTCTCTTCTTATCTCTCACAGCGTACTTTTAGTGTATACTCTGGTGGTTCCTCCTCTTCCTCTATCCTGCTGTCAGTGGGTGTACCTCAAGGATCTGTTCTAGGACCTCTCCTTTTCTCCATCTATACTTCCTTGGTGATTTGATCTCATCACATGGCTTTCAGTATCACCTTTACGCTGATGACTCCCAAATCTACCTCTCCACACCAGTAATCTCGGCAGAAATCCAGTCCAAGGAATCTTCCTGCCTCTCTGACATTGCTACCTGGTTGTTTCACCGCCACCTGAAACTCAATATGTCCAAAACTGAACTCCTTATCTTCCCTCCTAAACCAACCTCTCCCCTTCCCCAATTCTCTATTTCTGTTGACAACACGCTCATTCTTCCTGTCTCGTCTGCTCGCAACCTTGGGGTCATCTTAGACTCCTCCCTCTCCTCGGCCCATATTCAACAGATTGCTAAAACCTGTCGTTTCTTCCTTTATAACATCACCAGAATTCGCCCTTTCCTTTCTGCACACGCTATCAGAACCCTCTTCCACACTCTCGTCACCTCTCGCTTAGACTACTGCAACTTGCTTCTCACAGGTCTTCCACTCAGCCATCTCTCTCCTCTTCAATCTGTTCAAAACTCTGCCGCATGACTAATATTTCGCCAAAGTCATTATGCCCTTATCACCCCTCTCCTGAAATCACTTCACTGGCTCCCTATCCGTTTCCGTATACAATTCAAGCTCCTCTTGTTGACCTATAAGTGCATTCACTCTGCAGCCCCTCACTACCTGTCCACCCTCATCTCTCCCTACACTCCTTCCCTAAAACTCCGTTCACTGGGCAAATCTTTCCTAATTGCACCCTTCTGCTCCATCGCTAACTCCACACTCCGCTCCTTCTATCTCACCGCACCTTATGCCTGGAATAGGCTTCCTGAGCCATTATGTCTAGCTCCATCCCTTGCAGCCTTCAAATCTGGGTTAAAGGCCTACCTGTTTGATGCTGCTTTCGACTCCTGACTTGTAACTTTTATCTTATTCTTATGTGTCCTGTCTGTCCTTCCCTTATCTTTTTTGGTCCTGTCTATTTGTCCTGATTTAGATTGTAAGCTCTTTTGAGCAGGGACTGTCTTTCTTCTTCATGTTCAGTTGTAAAGCGCTGCGTATGACTGGTAGCGCTATAAAAGTGATTTATAGTAGTAGTAGTAGTTCTGGAAGCACAATGGTTCAACTGCCTGGAGATGTGAGCAATTAGATTGGCACTGAAGGAATTTCTGCTGTTGATTTGCCAGAAGGTGGTTTTAGTGCTTTCTGATGACACAACAGCAGTGGTGTATGTCAACAAGCAAGGAGGATCGAGGAATTGCCTGGTAGCAGAGGATGCTCGATGACCAGAGTGGAGGAAAATCTGGTAGCCTTGTCGATGGTGCATGTGGCTGATGTAGAAAATGTGCAGTCAGGCTATCTAAGCAGAATAATGATAGATCCAGGAGAGTGGGCCTTGAATCTAAAGGCCTTTCAGTCAGTGGTATGTTATTGGGGAATGCCAGCTGTTGACTTCATTGCGACAACTCTGAATACCAAAGTTCAGAGTTTTGTTCAGTTGGTGAAGGGACAGCAAGATAGTAGGCACTGATGCCTTGGTACAGCCTTCTCTGCAAAAAGGTTTCTTTGTTTCCTCCTTGGTTGTTGATTGATAGGTTTATTCAAGGGATAGAGAAACACCCGAGGCTCCTGGTGCTGATGGGCCTGGATTGGCCAAGGGATCGTGTTATAGAGACCTGATGAGGCTCAAAGTTGGAACACCTAGAGGCATATTTTCAAAGCACTTTGGGAGGCTAAGTTCCATAGGTTTCTATGGAACTTTGGGAGGCTAAGTGCTTTGAAAATGAGCTTGCTAGTGTTTATCTGACAATCTGCTGGAGCAGGGCACCATTTATATACCATATAATAGACGTGGCTCAATTTCCTTATGACCTGGCTTCTGTGAAGGCAAAGTTGAATAAAAAGGGATATTCAGCTAGCGTCATAGGTAACATGTTACGTTTTTGTAACTCTTTGATTATCTCTAGCATATGTGAGGGTTTGAAGAACCTTTTGATGATTGGTAAAGGAGACAGGTTAACCACTTGAGCTTTGGTTCCAAGCATCCTGGACTTTACAGGATGGTTTAGAAAAGGGGTTGGCTCTTGCTTCTCTTAGAGTACAGGTGGAGGCCCTGTCGTATTTCAGAGATCTTTGCAAGTGTAAGTCCTTAGGTTCTTATCCAGACGTAGTCAGATTAAGAATCCCCTTCGACAGCTCATAGTGCCTCCATAGGATCTCAATTTGTGTTGATGGTTCTGATAGCTCAGGTTGTCGAGCCTCTAAGAACTGCTTCCCTGAAAGATATTGCCCTTAAGATGGTGTTTTTGGTGACCAACTCATTGGATTTCTAAGTTATAGGTTGTTTCTTGTCAGGAACCTTTTTTGATCCTTTCGGAGAAGGCCATTCTCGGGCCAGACCCATTCTTCCTCTCTGAGATTGTGTTTCCTTTTTATCTTAACCAGTTTGTTCCATTACTGGTGTTTCTTGTCAGGAGCCTTTCTTGGTCCTTTCGGAGAAGGCCATTCTCAGGCCAGACCCATTCTTCCTCTCTGAGATTGTGTTTCCTTTCATCTTAACCAGTCTGTTTCATTACTGGTGTCTAGGGAGGAGGCAGCAGATTTCAGTCTCAGACAGGCTTCCAAAATTGGATGTGGGTAGAACTTTGCTCGTTTATCTTGTCAAAATGAAGGATTTTGGATGTACATAAGCATCGCCATGCTGGGACAGACCAAGGTTCCATCGAGCCTAGCACCCTGTCACCGACAGCGGCCCAAAGAACAAGCAATTTGTCCCGCCCATCCTAGAAATACTGTATTATTCCCTTGTCCATTCAATAACATTCTACGGCTTTTTCCTCCAGGAAGCCGTCCAACCCTTTTTTGAAGTCCGCAAAGTTAACCGCCTTAACCACCTTTTTGGAGCTGTGTGAAAAGGAGAGGCTTATCACTAAGGTCATGATGGCCAGATGCATTAAAGAAGCTTTAATATTGTCATATGTTGTATGGGGACATCCTGTCTGAAGAGTTTAAGGTCTCATTTGATGATAGATCAAGCAGCTTCCTGGCGGAACATATTCTTATCAACCCTTATGTTCATTGCATGGCATTACAAGCTAGATGTGCTTCCTCGGAATGTGTGGTGCTTGCAGCGGGGCTTGCTAGATCTGCTTGCTCAGAATGTGGGGGCTTGCAGTGGGGCTCACTTGGTCCCACCCTTTTTGAGCACTTCTTTGGAACATCCCAAGCATCTGGACTTATCTAGTAAGATATTAAGGAAGGTTAAATTAGGCTTGCCTCCTTATTTTTGTTGAGTCTCACCAGGTCAGTCCAGAAACCCACCTGAGTGTATGTGTTCTACGGTGTTCTTGATGGCTTTGAACAGAAATAGTGTAAGATTATGAGCTGCCTTAAAAAAAAAAAAAAAAGTTGGAATGAACAGTTTTCCTATTGGCATGCTTCAGCCCATCCTGTAAATTTGTTCTGTTGCCGAAGATTATCTGAAGTTGTAGTTAGTTTACATCTTACAGAGTTAAAGCTTTCTGCTTTGCTTCTTCGATGGAATAAATACTGAATGTCAAGGGGCTGCACAGTGACCTAATAGTGTGGCATCAGCTAGTTCTTAGTTTCCGCTTGCTGGTAAGCAGGCAAACCCAAGCATCTGGACTGATCTGGAGGAACTCGAGGAAAGGAAAATTAGCAGGTAAGTCTCATAGGCATATCACACACAGTCTCAGGCATTTATAATGTTTTGTTTTATAATAAAACACAATAAAAACATTAAAACATAATCAGGTATTTAAAGAACTGCATAGTTGCAACAATATATAGCTATAATTATTTCTTATGTGCTGATGCTACTTACCCAAAAATCAAGTTCAGATTTAATTACACACTTTTTCTTATCAGAGCTCAAAGAAGGTTACATTCATGTAAAGTATGTGATTCTCTGCTCAAGAGGGCTTACAAAGGGCAAGATTAATGTATTAATCACTTTGAGCCTACTAATAAGTGAGAAAAGGTGGGATACAAATATAACAAATAAATAATGCAGTTTAATTAGTGCAAACCCCATTACTCTTGGTGGGACCTATTTACTAACAAAGTACAAAATGCATAAATGCAAGTTATTTATTAATCCGCAAACGAATCTTTTCCGGAGATGGGAAGGCGGTAGAACGAGAGGACATGAAATGAGATTGAAGGGGGGCAGACTCAGGAAAGATGTCAGGAAGTATTTTTTCACGGAGAGGGTGGTGGACGCTTGGAATGCCCTCCCGCGGGAGGTGGTGGAGATGAAAACGGTAACGGAGTTCAAACATGCGTGGGATATGCATAGAGGAATCCTGTGCAGAAGGAATGGATCCTCAGAAGCTTAGCTGAAATTGGGTGGCGGAGCAGGTGGGGGGAAGAGGGGGGTGGTGGTTGGGAGGCAAGGATAGGGGAGGGCAGACTTATACGGTCTGTGCCAGAGCCGGTGATGGGAGGCGGGACTGGTGGTTGGGAGGTGAGAAATACTGCTGGGCAGACTTGTGTGGTCTGTGCCCTGAAAAGGACAGGTACAAATTCAAGGTAAGGTATACACATATGAGTTTGTCTTGGGCAGGCTGGATGGACCATGCAGGTCTTTTTCTGCCGTCATCTACTATGTTACTATGTAGTAATCTAGTCCTTAGTCTGTACCTGAGGCAGTGGAGGGTCGAGTAGCTTGCTCAGTTGGCGGGTAATGTCTGTGGGAGAAATGGGATTTCAGCTCTAGGTTCCCTGGTTCTCAACTAGAGAATGGCTACTCAGTTTTGAATCTGGTTCTTTTTACCCTTTTGTTGATTGTATATTGACCAGCTATGTTCATTCCTTGCAACCCTAGGTATAGTAGGGATTTTTGTTTGTATTACAGGAGTGTCTGCATCTGCCCTCAAAGTCGCATCAACAAGACTTCCATCCCCTAAGAGTCTGGTGGGTTCCCCAACTCAGATTCTGGCCCAGTTTCCAAAGCAGCATCAACATCTACTTAAGCAGCAGCTGCACCAGGTGCCACAGCAGCTGACGCAGTCTTCTCCGTTATCACAGCAGCCTCAAGTAGCATCCACCATCAAACCCACCATACAGATCAAGCAGGAATCCGGTATGTAGAAGTCATTTTGGTGTGGGTTTTTTTTTTTTTTGTTCACCAATCCAGAACAAATTATTGAATGGGTTTTATTAAGGAGGAGTAGCCTAGTGGTTAGTGCAGCGGACTTTGATCCTAAGGAACTGAGTTAAATTCCCACTGCAGCTCCTTGTGACTCTGGGCAAGTCACTTAACCCTCCATTGCCCCTGGTACAAAATAAGTACCTGAATATATGTAAACCGCTTTGAATGTAGTTGCAAAACACTTCAGAAAGGCAGTATATATGTCCCATTTCCCTTTCCCCTTTATGAAGATATTCATCTAAGGCAGTGTACAGCAGGTACAACTTAACATAAAACTTGGTTCTCTGAGGACAAGCGGGTCATAGTGATAAGAACATAAGCCTTGCCATACTGCGACAGACCAAAAGGTTCATCAAGTCCAGTATCCTGTTTCCAACAGTCGCCAATCCAGGTCACAAGTCCTTGGCAATATACCAAAAGAGTATAACAGATTTGATTCTCTTATCCTAGAAAAAAGTAGTGGATTTTCCCAAATTCATCTTAATAATGGCTTATGGACTTTTCTTTTAGGAAATTATCCAAGCTTTTTTTAGACCTTGCTAAGCTAACTGATTGTACCACATTTCTCTGGCAAAGAATTTGAGTTTAATTACATGTTGAGTGAAGAGCTATTTTTTTCCCCGATTTATTCTAAATTTACTACGTAGTAGCTTCATTGCGTACCCCCTAGTCCATGTATTTTTGGAGAAAGTAAACATGCGATTCACGTCGACCTGTTCCATTCCGCTTTGTATTTTATAGACCTCTATCGTATCTTTCCTCAGCTGTCTTCTCTCTAAGCTGAAGAGCTCTAGCCTCTTTAACCTTTCCTCTTAGGGAAGTTGTCTCATCTCCTTTATCATTTTTGTTGTCCTTTGTACTTTTTATAATTCTGCTATATATTATTTTTTTAAAGATGTGGTGAGCAAAATTGCACACAATATTCAAGGTGTGGTTGCACGAAGGCATTATAATCTGTTTCGTTCTCCATTCCTTTCCTAATAATTCCTGAATTCCTGACCTTCTTTTTGCTTTGTTAGCTGCCGCTGCACACTGAGCAGCAAAGGGTTTCAACATGTCATCATCAATGACACCTAGATCCTTTTCCTGGGCAGTGACTCCTAATGTGGGACCTTGCATCACATAGCTATAGTTTGTGTTGCTCTCACTTTGAAATTTGCACAAGTAGGTGATGTCTCCCAGTGGGCCCTGATGCGGATGCTGCCCAGCATTCCTAGTAATCAGAAAGCGTTTCATAGGTCAGCACCAAGCATGTACTAGTGCCTTCCCGCCTGCCTGAGTGTTGCGGGACCCACAGTTTCACTTTCTCTGTGGAGCTGAGAGGATGTCTTCCATCTTGGTAGTTAAACTAGCCTTTTCAGTATTTTTGCCTTCCTGCCCCATCTAACTTTGAGTAGTGTAGGATTTCTTTTATTTTTAGTTCTCTTCCTTCCCTTTCCATTTTTTTCTTTCTTTTGTCACTTTTTTATTTATTTTGGGCCTGAGCTCCCAGCCAGGATATTCACTAAAAAAAAAAGAGGGTAGTTAATTTTTCCCCTTTTTCTATCATTAAGCCGTTTTGATTTTGCTACGTCTATTTTCTCGATGATGACCCGGAAGCCTGCCAGTGGGCTGTGATGTTGTCTTTTACTTGATTCCCTTCCTAAGGAAGCTGCCACAGTGGCCATTCACAACATGCTGAAAGATTACAGATGAAGAATTGGGAGGCTCCCTCTCTCTGTGCAGGTTGTCCCTAAGAAAGCAGACTCCATGTATAGGGTCCAGAAGGCTCCTGGATTTGAGAAGCCACTGTTGCAACACTACTCCATGGTGGTTAAATTCACGCTCAAATGAACCAGAAGCTTGAGGATTCATGCCTCAGCTCCCCCGGGCAGGGCTGCTCATATTCTGGAGCCTTTTAGAAGGAAGTTTTGTTTTCAGGGCTTAATGCTGATTTCTCACATCCAGTGTACCAGCTTTACACAAGCATATACTTGAAGTCCTTGGTGGGCACTGTGCTTGAGATTTCAGATACACTCCCACCAGATTAGGCTGCACACCTTTGCCAGGTTGCCGTTAAGCAGAAGGGGTGCAGGAAACATCTGGCTCGGTCTACTTTTGACACTTTTGATGTGGCATCCAGGCTTCCCACTGTTGGTATCGGCATGTGCAGACCCTCATGGCTGCCTGTCCTGGACCTTGAGCCAGGTTCAAGAGAAGCTGGCAAATGTCGCCTGCCAAGGCAATAATCTTTTCGGAGAGAATGTGGCAACCTGATCAAAAACAGAGATCGGATGCCATGAGGTCAGTGTCTCAGCCCACTCCTTCTGCTGTCTCAGAGGTTTTCTGGTGGGAGGCGAAAGGATACCTACTACTCATTTGTCACCTTATCTTGATGTTAGGACTGTATTTAATGGTGTTAGATCCTAATAACTGTGTAGAGCTAGACTTAGATGGACACCTTTTTGACTGGTTGTCTTTAAAGGAGTCTAGGGTTTCACATCTTTCCTTAGTGAAAAGATAAGAATTTCCAAAGGTACGTGTAGTCCTATCCTGCTTCCAACAGTGTCCATCCAGATCACAAGTACCTGGCAGAATCCCAAGAAGTAGTAACATTCTATGCTTTGAACTCCCAGGGATGAGCAGTGCCTTTCCTGTGTCTGTTTAATAGTTCATAGAATTTATCTCCAGGAACTTATTCAAGCCTTTTTTAAACCCAGCTAGGGGTTGGGAGGGAAGGGAAGAGGGTATTAAGGGAGAGGGGAGGAAGGGGAATAATATAAAATGGAGAAAAGAAATAATGATGTTGTGAATCTTTGACATGGACAAGTTTAATTACTGACCACTCGATGCTATATGTTCACTTTGTAGCAGTTTTCTTTTGTTATGGAATTTTGTAGTTTGCTGGTTGCTAATAAAAAAATTATTATAACAAAAGGAAAAAACACCCCCCCCCCCCAAATATGTTACACTAATTTCTTTTACTACATCCTCCAGCAGCGAATTCAAGAGCTTAACAGGGCTACAGTTGCTGGATTAACAAGTGTTTAACTTTTGCCTCTGACTTTATTCCCCTTCCCAGGTGTTAAGATCATCACCCAGCAAGTACAACCTAGTAAAATTCTTCCTAAGCCGGTGACTGCCACCTTACCCAGCAGCAGCAACTCGCCCATCATGGTGGTCAGTAGTAATGGAGCTATCATGACAACGAAGCTGGTGACTACACCCAGTGGTAAGTGTGCAGAACAACTAGTTTAGGTAAATAGGGGTGTTAAGAATTCAGCCTTTAAGAAGGAAAATAATCTGGTCTTTGGTCATTTCTGTTTTGTGTATATGTTTATGGGCGGCTTAAAACTCTGTGCTAAAATCTAGGGCAACCTCTAAAAGATATAATTACTGTTAACTTTTCCTTCAACAAAAAATGTACGGTTTAAAGCTACTTTTTCTCAATCATTTTTTTCTTAGCTGTTCGCTATTGGAATAATCTTCCTTTTGAATTATGCTCACTAGGGAGTTACCTTCTATTTTGCAAAACCTATTTATTTCTGAGGCCTGGGGTTTTTTTTAATATTTGCTTTTTATTATGTTTTTATTTATTTATTTATTTAGAACATATATACCCCGCTTTTTGCCACTGAAAGTAGCCCCAAAGCGGTTACTTTCTTGAAATTGTGTAATTTTTTTAAAAAATTGAATGTAACTCGCCTTGAATCTTATATTAGAGAGCTGGCGAGAGATAAGTCCCTCATAACATAAGAGATGAATATGAAATTGAATGCTGTACTTTTTAGAATATATTAGAAAACCCCTGTTTGCCCTCCCCTCTGATTCATTCACTGATGTAGTAAAATTAAGGGCTTGAGTAGGGAGACCCAAGTGTTGCTGGTGCAGGATTTAGTCTAAAATATATGCGATTGAGTTTCCACTGATTTGTACCATAAGACGTAAAGACAGAAAAACTCAGATCACCTTGCCAACTAAGAATGTGACCTGTGAAGCCTGGAATGAGGTGGTACCCTAATATCTAAATTAGGGTCTCTTTTACAAAGTGATTCCTGTGCGGTAAATGAGAGGAAGCCCATTCAATTCCTATGGGCTTCCTCTTATTTGCCGTGCAGCTTAGTAAAAGAGGCCCTCAGTGATGATAATCAACAGTGGTCAACTGGCCTCAGGCAAAATTGAGGGGCCCCTTGAACTCACCATGGCATTAATTATGGGAAATGCCCAAACTTGAAACTGTTTATTACTGTTCTTAAAATCTTCCTTGGAGGATTTTAAATTTAAAATACATCTTTTCAAATTCATTCCTGTAATGTTATAAGTTGTCTTGGAGCTGCCATGGTATGCATTCTGTTTAACACCCCAGCTCCCCTTTCTTGCACTCACAAGTTGGGTGATGGTTTATGGTTTAGTTTATTTGATGATACCACCTTTCCTAATAAAATAAGTAGAGAGGTGTGTTAGCCGTGTTAGTCCGCTTTTAAAGGTAATCAATAGAAATAAAACAAAAGAAAAAATGGAAAAGAAAATAAGATACCTTTTTTATTGGACATAACTTAATACATTTCTTGATTAGCTTTCAAAAGCTAATCAAGAAATGTATTAAGTTTTATGTCCAATAAAAAAGGTATCATCTTATTTTTTCCATGTTTTATTTCTATTGATTACGAGTAAAATAACAAATCAGTTTCATAGTTTACAGCATTTGATATACCACTCTTCAAACAGGCCCGAGTGTTTACAATCCAAAATTATAGACCGAAAGAAATGCCAGAGCATAATAGAATAGTCCTTGTTCATTAATCTTTCAACCAAGAGTCCATTTATCCCACATTCCTCAACTCTCCTCATTCCTACAGTCCTACAATAATATATCCAAGGGAAATGAAAAAGAACACCATTTCAATATAGGAAAGAAGAAATAAGGTGAAAATGTTATTACATTACATAAGTATTGCCATACTGGGTCAGACCAAAGGTCCATCAAGCCCAGCATCCTGTTTCCAACAGTGGCCAATCCAGGTCACAAATACGTGGCAAGATACCAAAAAAGTACAAAAACATTTTATGATGCTTATCCCAGAAATAGTGGATTTTCCCCAAGTCCGATTTAATAATGATCTTTGGACTTTTCCTTTAGGAAGCCGTCCAAACCTTTTTAAAACTCTGCTAAGCTAACCGCCTTTACCACATTCTCTGGCAACGAATTCCAGAGTTGAATTACAAGTTGAATGAAGAAAACTTTTTCTCCGATTTGTTTTAAATTTACTACTTTGTAGCTTCATCGCATTCCCCCTAGTCCTAATATTTTTGGAAAGCATAAACAGACACTTCACATAAAAGGATATCGGGGGTGTTACAGCATGTAGGATTCCTGGCCAATTAGTCTAGGCCAGTGGTTCTCAACCCAGTCTTCAGACATATCCAGCCTGTTTAATTTTTAAGGGTATTCACAGTGAATATGCTTAAGATCTGCATATATTTCTTATATGTTCTTTGATTTTCAGAATATCCACAAACAAGCTGGCTGTGTGCCAAGGACTGGGTTATGAACTAATGTTCTAATCCATTCCCTTGAGGTTTCTCATAAGTTGCGCTGTATAGTTCAGTAGATGTTTGATGAATCTAGAATCTGACTCCCAATTCTTTTTCTGTGTGCTTCACTCTGCATAACCAGGAACCCAGACAACCTACACCCGGCCCACGGTGAGCTCCACCCTTGCGGCTCGCATGGCAACCAGCGCAGCAGGTGCCACATATGTGAAAACAACCAGCGGAAGCATCATTACGGTTGTGCCTAAATCACTGGCCACACTGGGAGGAAAGATTATCAGCAGTAATATTGTATCTGGTAGGTTTGTACATTTATTTACTTGATGGTTGTTTTCTGCCATAACTTTGTATAGTGTGACAGTGCTAGTGCTGCAGCTTCTGCTAAACACTCTACCTGCCTTTGTGATAGTTGCTTGCTTTAGGCGAAAGCTTGGGGATGAAACAGAAAAGGCAACATTTGCACAGGAGAAATACAACAGCAGTATGAGTTAGCTCTTGTCTGTTCCTGTTTAATTTGTTTGGTCTCTGCTGTTTGGTCAGAGAAGAGCTTGATCTTTTAGTTCTATGGCGTACTCAGTGGCATTGCTGCTGATGTGAACCAGTATGATATCTGTGAGTGAAGCGTTTGATGGAATCTCAAAAGTGCCAGGAGGGGAGGTGAGGGGGGTTCAGGTAAAGAATTTCGGAATAGGTCCAGTGGTTCAGTAGACATGCTTTGTGCTGCTAGGTAGGAGTCCTGTGTTTGACTCCTGGGCCTGGGTCTGCTTCCTGAACCAGCACTGGCTGGGAGCGCTGTGGAAGATTCCCTGTGTGGAGGGTGTCTCAGCTGTTGTGAAACAGTGATTCCTCAGCGACCCTCCAGACCGGTCAAGACGCGTGGGTTATGCTCGCCTACCAGCAGAGGGAGACTGAGAACACTAACTTCAACTATGTACATATAACCTGTGCCCATCCCACAGAAGCCAGTATTTTCTCAGTCTCAGCAGAGGGTAGACAGGCAGCCTGTGCAGCTTGGCCGGTCTGGTTGGAGTCAATCAATTGAGAGTTTTAGGCTGGTCCTTTGGTCGTTCCTGAGGAGCATCCCTGTGCCTGGAATACTCTGTGTGCTGGGGGTTGGTGGTGCCAGTGGGGCCTGCCATTGTCCCCCCTGGGGTGTCACACCCGGGTGGCCGGGTCCCTCCCCCGAGCTAGCTCTCCAGTTTGGGCAGCTTTGTGCCTCGGCTGCAGTTTTATATTGCAGCCTTGAGTGCCAGGGATTTTATAGCAGCAGGGCTCAAATTGTGCTGCAATAAAGTTTAAAAAAAAAAAAAAAAAAAAAGACCCAGACGGTGTGGAGAGCTGTGCAGCTGCACTCCGGAGTGCCGGAGCTGGGCAGCTTTGCGAGGTGAGCTGTGAGTGGCTTCTTTGGGGTGAGTTTCCCATTTCTTTTACCTTTTGGGAGGTTTGTTTTTTTTTGGCGCGAAGATGTCCTCGAAGCCGCTTCGTTGTCGGTCTTGCGCGCGTCGGGGGGTCGATGCGGTTGGCGGTTCCTGCCGCTTTTGCGGGGAACCGAAGCCTCAGTCCTCCGCTCCGCCGGTATTAGCGGCAGAGCTTCCCGCGCCGGCCTTGCAGGAGGTTGCAGGGGCTTCGGTTAGCGGTTCAGCGGCGATCCCGGTTTTGGCGGGAACCGCCGCCATCTTGGATTCGGGCCCGAGAATTCCGGATTTAGTCAGCGGGCCTCAGGGCAGCCCGGTGGCTGGTGCTTCTGGAGGGGACGTTTCGGGAAGGATGGGTTTCCCTCCGGAGTTTGTTTGGTCCTTATTTCAGGCCTGGCAGGCGGGACCGTCGCGCACAGAGCCCCTTAGTCTGGGGGCGGGCTTGAGTGCTAAGAGGCCACGTGTTGAGTGGGCTGAGGACTTGGAATGTTTTTCTCCTCCAGAGTCAGAGGGTGACTTTAGTCCCCTGGAGGAGGAGGAGGGGTCCTTGTCCGGCCCAGAGAGAGAAACGGTGCCCGGGGAGGATCCGTCGGTGGTCCGCATTTTTCACAGGGAGGAATTGGCGGATCTTATTGAGCAGGTGTCTGCTATGCTCAAATTTGACCCGGCAGTAGATCCAGCTCCTTCTGAAAAGCAGGACCCGCTGGTTAAGGGGATCCGAAGGGTCTCTCGGACTTTTCCTATGAATGCGGATCTTAGAGAGATGGTAACGCAGGAATGGCTCTCGCCGGAGGCGCCGTGTAAGGTGGCACGGGCCATGGCTAAGCTCTATCCCCTTCCACAGGAAGACAGAGATTCTTTAAAGCCTCCTACTGTGGATGCCGTAGTGACGGCGGTGACTAAGGCTACTGCAATTCCTGTAGATGGAGGGGCTGCCTTGAGGGACCCTCAGGACAGGAAACTGGAAACATTTCTGAAGCGCAGTTTTGATTTATCGGCGCTGGCTTTGCAGGCTTCAGTTTGTGGAGGTCTGGTGGCTCGAGCATGTTTCCGCTGGGCTGAGCGGCTGCTAGATGCTCCGCAGGTTGATAGAGCCGCCTTAGTGCAGGATTTGGCCAAGTTGGAGATGGGCTCGTCCTTCTTGGCAGATGCGCTCTATGATTTGTTGCGTGCATCGGCGAAGAATATGACCCTCGCGGTGGCGGCTCGAAGGGCCCTGTGGTTGCGGGGCTGGCTGGCAGATGCCGCGTCCAAGGCAAAGTTGTGTTCGCTTCCCTTTAAGGGCGCCTTGCTTTTTGGAGACGAGTTGGATAAGTTGGTTAGGGGTCTTGGTGATACTAAGATCCCGCGGCTTCCAGAGCTTCGGCCTAAGGCGTCTAGGGGCTCTGCGGTGCGAGGCCGTTTTCAGAAAGCTAGACGGTATCGGCCGGGTAGGTCCTCGGGGGGGTTCCGGGGTCGTTATTTTCAGAGAACCCAGCCCTTTCGTGGGGGCCGCCGGGGGGGGGGCGAGCTGCCTCTTCGGGAGCGGCCAGCACGTCCCGTGTGTCGCAATGATGGTTTGGGGGTCCAGCCTCTGGTTCGTGTGGGGGCTCGCTTACGCTTGTTTTACCAGAGGTGGGCCCAAATCACGTCAGACCAGTGGGTGCTGCAGATAGTGCGAGACGGGTACGCGCTGGAGTTCAACGGTCCTCTGTCCGATTTCTTTCTCGTCTCTCCCTGTCATTCAAGGCGCAAGGGCAGTGCGAGACACTCTGTCGCGTCTGGTAGATTTAGGCGCTGTGGTGCCTGTTCCGACAGAAGAACGAGGTACCGGCTGTTACTCCATTTACTTCGTGGTGCCAAAGAAAGAGGATTCTTTTCAGCCCATTTTAGACCTCAAGAGGGTCAATGCGGCTCTAAAGATTCCTTCCTTTCGGATGGAAACGTTGCGCTCGGTCATTGTAGCAGTTCAGGAAGGGGAATTTCTGACTTCTTTGGATTTGACAGAAGCTTATTTGCACATCCCCATTCTGGAGGCGCACCAGCGTTTTCTTCGTTTTGTGGTGTTAGGGAGTCACTTTCAGTTTTGTGCGCTCCCGTTCGGCCTGGCTACGGCTCCTCGCACTTTCTCCAAGGTGATGGTGGTCGTGGCAGCGGCGTTACGGTTGCAGGGCATTTTGGTGCATCCGTATCTCGACGACTGGTTGATTCGAGCCAAAACGCAGGCGGAGAGCGAGGAGGCTACCGCCCGGGTGGTGACCTTTTTGCAGTCGCTGGGTTGGGTTGTCAATCTGGCCAAGAGTCACCTAGTTCCGTCACAGTCTCTAGAATATCTGGGAGTTCGGTTCGACATGGAGCGAGGCCGGGTGTTTTTGACGGCTCCTCGCATTTCCAAACTGCAGCTTCAGATACGTCAGCTCAGAGGGCGCCTGCGGCACGGGAGTATCTTCAGGTGTTAGGTCTGATGGCTGCGGCTATAGAGGTAGTACCTTGGGCCAGGGCCCACAGACAGTTGCAGAGCTCGTTGTTGACTCGTTGGTCCCCTCAGTCCCAGGAGTTGGAGGAGCGGTTAGCGCTGCCGGAGAGGGTTCGGCGCAGCCTCTGCTGGTGGCTTCACACTCCGAATCTAGCGAAGGGTATGCCGCTAGAGGTGCCAAATTGGGTGGTACTGACCACGGATGCGAGTCTGTTAGGCTGGGGGGCGCATTGTCTAGGGCAGGTGGCCCAAGGGCGATGGACGTCGGAAGAGGCGTCGTGGTCCATCAATCGCCTGGAGACTCGAGCAATTCGGTTGGCTCTTCGGTCCTTCCAGAGTCTGCTAGAGGGCAAGGCGGTCAGGGTTCTTTCCGACAATGCCACGGCCGTAGCTTATGTGAATCGGCAGGGGGGGACGAAGAGCCCGGGATTAGCTGTAGAGGCAGCGGAGCTGTTGGGGTGGGCAGAGGCTCATCTTCAGGCTCTGTCGGCAGGTCACGTAGCAGGAGTGGACAATGTGGACGCGGATTATCTGAGCAGACACATGTTGGATCCCGGAGAGTGGGCTCTCCATCACTCAGTGTTCGAGCGGATAGTGTTGCAGTGGGGTCGTCCGGTGTTGGATCTCATGGCATCGGCCGACAATGCGCAGGTCGCGCGGTACTTCAGTCGTCGAAGAGATGCTCGAGCCGAGGGTCTCGACGCGTTGGTTCTGCCGTGGCCGACTCAGCAGTTGCTCTATGTGTTTCCGCCGTGGCCGCTGGTGGGCCGCGTGGTGCAGCGGATCGGTCGTCATCCCGGCTTAGTGATTCTGATAGCGCCCAATTGGCCTCGTCGGCCATGGTACGGAGATCTGGTGCGGTTGTTAGTGCAGGATCCTTTTCCCCTGGGGTCTCGGGTGAGACTGGTGCAGGGACCGATCGAGATGGCCGACCCCTCTCCATTCTTGCTTACGGCTTGGCTCTTGAAAGGCACAGATTGAGAAAGAAGGGTTTCTCGGCCAGGGTCATTGATACAATGTTGCGGTCGCGTAAGAAGTCCACATCGTTGGCTTATGTGCGGGTGTGGCGCATCTTTGAGAATTGGTGTCTTGAACGGAATGTTGTCCCCTTGCGGGCTTCGGTGATGGAGGTTTTGGAGTTTTTGCAGGATGGTTTGGATAGGGGGCTCTCCCTTTCTTCCCTGAAGGTGCAGGTGGCTGCTTTGTCTTGTTTCAGAGGTAAGATTCGAGGAGTCTCCTTGGCAGCTTCTCCGGACGTAGGGCGGTTCCTGAGGGCAGTGAAGTTGATTCGGCCGCCCCGTCGTCCGATGGTTCCGCCTTGGGATTTGAATGTGGTCTTGGAGACTCTGGTGGGGCCTCCGTTTGAACCATTGGCGTCCATCACATGTAAGGATCTTACCTTGAAGACAGTTTTTCTGGTGGCCATTGCTTCCGCTCGTAGAATTTCAGAGTTGCAAGCCTTGTCTTGTAGGGAACCTTTTCTGTCCTTTGCGAAAGAGAAAGTGACTTTGAGGACGGTGCCTTCCTTTGTTCCTAAGGTGGTTTCAGCGTTCCATGTGAATCAGGTGATCTCGTTACCGGTGTTGGGGGATCGTTCGGGGGATGCCTCTCAGCGTCGGTTGGCTAAGTTGGATGTTCGGCGCGCCTTGCGGTCCTATTTGAGCAGAACGAGAGAATTCCGGGCTTCGGATAGGTTGTTCGTTTTGTTTGGAGGTCCCAAGAGAGGGGCTGCGGCCTCCAAGGGGACTCTGGCTAGGTGGTTGAAGGAGGCTATTGCCTCAGCTTATTTGTTGAGGCGGCGTGCGGTGCCCCCGTTACTTAAGGCGCATTCAACTCGGGGGGTTGCTGCTTCCTGGGCGGAGAGTAGTTTTGTTCCTCCGCAGGATATTTGTAAGGCAGCGGCATGGTCCTCCATTCATTCCTTTGTGAAGCATTATAGGATTGACGTTCAGGCAAAGGAGGATGCATGTTTTGGAGCGGCTGTACTGACTTCTGCGTTTCGAGGGTCCCACCCTTAAGTTTCTACTGCTTTGGTACTTCCCACGCGTCTTGACCGGTCTGGAGGGTCGCTGAGGAAGGTGAAATTAGGCCTTACCTGCTAATTTTCTTTCCTCTAGACCCTCCAGACCGGTCAAGAGCCCGCCCTATGGATTTTCAGAGATATTGTTCGTATCAGAAGTATTTGAGCCGTGTTCTGCTATGACTATTCCTTTTCTTTTGTTGGGCCGGAGAGTTTTCTTCGCCCATAATATTTGACAGAGCGGGGCGCTTGTCGTTCCGTCTGTCTGAGCACACTGTTGGTGTTGACTATTGGTTTTCCAGGTACAGGGGTTTTATAGTTCAGAGTTCAGGTTGCAGGGGGGTTTTTCTCTGCTTTGCTAAGTGTATACTGGCTTCTGTGGGATGGGCACAGGTTATATGTACATAGTTGAAGTTAGTGTTCTCAGTCTCCCTCTGCTGGTAGGCGAGCATAACCCACGCGTCTTGACCGGTCTGGAGGGTCTAGAGGAAAGAAAATTAGCAGGTAAGGCCTAATTTCACCTTTCTTTTCGTCTACCATACCAGTCCAGAATGAATGTCTTATGCTCCTCAACCAGCAGATGGAAACGGAAAAAGTTGTGAACCCTGATCTGTCATGCTCCAGTAAAGAGGGTTGTGGTGGCAACCGTTTTGGAAGGATTGTTTCGATTGGGTACAGTGGTTGTGTACCACAGAAAGAGTTGGATATAAGTCAGAACTCCATCTATAGACCTCAAGAAAGAGGACACCTATTGTTCCTTCCTGAATCTGAAGGGGGTAAATCTGGTGCCCTGTATTCAGTGGTGTGCTAGTAAATTTTTAACGACAGGCTCTCTCCCCGGTCCACCTCGGCGCCCCCCAAAATTGCAGAGCTGGCTATAGCCAGTGGGGGGGGGGGGGGGGGGGGGGGCAATGCATTACTCTCTCCAGGAAAAAAAAAATTAAATGATCCCGGGTTCCAATCTAATTCATGTTTAATGTGGGATAAAATGCCATAAATAAGTAAATAAATATAAACTTTTAATGTTGAGCACCTGATTCTCAAAGTGAACATATTCCAAACACTATAATGAAAATAAAATGATTTTTTCTACCTTTGTTGTCTGGTGACTGTTTTTCTGATCATGCTGGCCCAGTATCCAATTCTGCTGCTATCTGTCCTCCTAACTCCGTTTCCAGGGCTTCCTTTCCATTTATTTCTTTTACTTTCCTCCTTTCTTCTTCATTTCTGGTCCTCAGCTTCTGCCTATTTTCTTCATCCATGTGCAGTTTTTCTCCTTTCTTCCTTTTCCCTTATCTTATCTCCTTCCTCACTCTTCTCTCCCCTCCATCTATGTCCAGCATTTATTCTCTCTCCCCTCCTCTCCCCCTGCCCTCCATTCACCCATGGCCAGCGACCCTTCTCTCCCCTGCCCTCCATCCACCCATGGCCAGCAGCTCCCTTTTCTCTCCCCTGCCCTCCAGCCACCCATGGCCAGCAGCTCCCTTTTCTCTCCCCTGCCCTCCAGCCACCCATGGCCAGCAGCTCCCTTTTCTCTCCCCTGCCCTCCAGCCACCCATGGCCAGCAGCTCCCGTTTCTCTCCCCTGCCACCCCCTCCCGACTTGTTCCGCGAATTCTCCTGCTTCCTCCCTCCCTCCCGATCAGGTCCCTCACCGACCCTACCTTGGCCATCAAATTCTTCGGGGCAGGCAGTGTTGCCTGCCCGCTGCCATCGCTGACTTTCCTCCGCCGCCCGATCGCGCTTCAAAATGGCCGCCGAGACTTACAGAAGTCTCGGCGGCCATTTTTAAAGCGCAAACAGGCGGCGGAGGAAAGTCAGCGATAGCAGCGGGCAGGCAACACTGCCTGCCCCGAAGAATTCGATAGTCAAGGTAGGATCGGTGAGGGAACGGATCCGGAGGGCGGAGGGAGGGAGAGCCGGCTCGCCCTTTCCAACAACCGGCTCGCAAGTCCGGCCAAAATTTAACAACCGGATCTTGCGAGCCGGAGCGAGCCGGCTCCAGCACACCACTGCCTGTATTCCACATTTTTGAATGGAAATGCTGCAGTCAGTAACTGTTTTGGTGTTCAAGGAAGCACACTTTCATATTCTGGTTTGCAAGGCGCATCAAAGATTTTTGAGGTTTGCTGTTCTAGGGTACTTGTGGTAGTGATGAAATTGCACAAGCGAGTAGTCCTCATTCATCCATATCTGGGTGATTGTCAGGATCAGGTCAGAGTTGGTAAGCCACTTCTAAGTGATCAGTTACAGCAGTCTCTTGGTTGGTTTGTCAACTTTGAGAAGACCAAGCTGGAACCCTTCTCAATGCCTTAAATATTTAGGGACTTTGTTCTGTACTTGGAAGGGAAAGGTATTTCTGAACAAGCAGAGGGCACTCGAGCTTCAAACCCCTAAAATACTACCGGTACATCGATGGCATTTTTATGATTTGGACTGAGAGGGAAGAAACTCTGAAAGAATTTTACAATTCCTTCAATACATACCATCCTACAATCGGATTCAAAATTGATTGCTCCCCAGAAAAAGTCAGTTTTTTGGACACCACAGTCTGTTAGTGATGGCTATATACAAACATCCATATACAAGAAAGAAACCCACAGACAAATGCAGCTACCTCCACAACTCTAGCTTCCACCATTCACATACTACTACTACTACTTAACATTTCTAGAGCGCTACTAGATCCATTATTTACAGCCAAGCCACAAGATACCACCATATCTGCTCTGGCCCAGGGGATAGAGACAGATACCTTGAAATCCTGACTGCATCCTTCGAACAGAAAGGCTACAACCCCAAAATAATCTCCAAGAATATTGCCTCCCTCAAAACACCCAGGGAAAATCTGCTACAGTTCAAAAAAAAAAAGCCACAGACAGAATCCCCCTTATAGTGACATACAACCCAGAGCTTGAAAAATTAAGAAAAATCATAAAAGCTCTGCAGCCTCTACTCCAGGAGGATGAATTACTGAAAGAGATATTCCCATCCCCACCAGTGCTGGCCTTCCACCAGCCACCCAACTTAAAACACAAGCTAATTAGAAGTAAGCTCCCAACACAGACTGAAAAAGAAGAGAAGGGCACACATCCCTGCAATATACCCAGCTGCAAGCTATGCCAAAACATTTCAGAGGACCCCATGGTCATTCACAAAGGAAAAATATTCAACATTAAGGAATCTTTCACGTGCTCATCTTCCAATGTGGTATATATCATTCAGTGTAAAAAGTGTGATGAAGGCTGCTACATTGGAGAAACAAGTCAGATGCTAAAGAAGAGATTTAATTTACATAGACACCATATGAAAAATGCTAGTACCAATAAGGATGTCACCCCTGTGGGGCAGCACTTTACAAAACCAGAAAACTGTACCAGTGATTTCATGGTAAGAATCCTGAAAGGGAACTTTAAAACAATACAGGAACGTAAGACCTTTGAAGTCATAATGATTAAATATTTTGACACCCACCAGACAGGACTTAACAAAGATCTGGGGTTTCTAGCCTATTATAAACCATAAAATTGTACTGCTTTGTCACCCTCCTGTCTCCATGCCTATCTCCCGGTCCCTCGTCCACCCGACTCTTCCTGTCTCTCACCTATTCACCTCCATCCTGTTAGACTGCCACTGAAATGCTTTGATGTTTCACTTATATATACTGTCATCTACCAACATTTGCTTATTTCCGATCTGACGAAGAAGAGCAACCTTCGAAAGCTAATCAAGAAATGTATTAAGTTATGTCCAATAAAAAAAGGTATCATCTTATTTTCTTTTCCATGTTTTTATTTTGTTTTATTTTTCTTGATTACCTTTGATTGATCTGTGAACTGCTTAGAACTTTTTGTTTATAGCAGTATATAATTATTACTGTTAACGTTATTTTATTAAAAACAAAGAAGCAAAAACTTTCTCAATGAACTCTGGTGAAAATGAAACAACATAGGAGACAGTGGGGAACTTGAAGGGATCCTGTTCCTAGAATTCCAGCTGGGAAATTGTATCCCAGTTTTGAACACACACCATCTTCTGTTAAAAAAAAAGTTTTAAGCCATTTCACAACTGTTCTGCTATTCCAATACATTATTTTCTGTGTCAAAGGCTGCTTAAATATTGAATTGTGACAAGATCACCTGATCTCCTGCACTCAAAGATTTTTTTTTTTTAATAAACTTCAGAAACTATAGAATTCGGTAAAAGCTCTGTACTGTGATAATGTCGAAATCCAAACTGAGAAAAGTGCAGTAAATCAACTTTTTCTGCAAAGTGGGATAAATGCTGCACTAGCACTACTTCAAGCTAAGTATAGAGATGCTGGCAATAGGACAAAACTTGTTAGCTACAGTCATATTCAGCCCTTTATCTTTTGGTAACGGTGTTAGCATTGTCACCTAAAGAAACTGGAAACATCCCCTGGTTTAGGTTTGTATTTACAAATTGTCATGCTTGAGGGTGAGTGAGCCCTTGCACTGCTGTTGATCAGCACTGCCTGCCTGCCCGCCCAAGGGACAGACAGACTGTAGCAAGTGGTAGGTGAGTCCCTGCTAAAGGGATTGCTCCAATAGAGACATCGGAGGAAGGAGGGAAACTGAAAGCTAGAAGCAGGAGCTGGGCTGGAAGCTGAAACCAGAGCTGGGAGCAGGAGCTCAGTGGGCCGCTGGAACCAGGATGTCTTGTTGCAAGGCAAAGAGGTAGAGAGCAATGACTGCAGAAGAAGGCCCAGGGTGATGACATCAGCAAGGGGTGGGCTTGAACATCATCAACCCAAATACAGCCTCCCCCAAGCAAGCACGCACAGCTGTTGGCAGGCTGGAGAAGGGAGCAGTGCGGGAGACAGCGGAGCATGTCGTGCGGGACCCCGACGCGGAGGTAAGGGAGCATGGGGGCAACCGTGACACTAATTGAGTTAGTCAAATTATTATATCCCACGGAGTAAAAACATCAGATAAACAGGACAAGTTTGCAATTAGCTGAGGATAAGCCTATATGTTATGGTTTGAACTTTGTAAGTCATTACTTGTAAAAATGAATCCTAAATCATATCCACTTTAATTCCTGGCAAAATGTCATAATCAGCTCCCTGTCAGGCTATCTCAAGCAGCTTGCAAGCCAAAAATAGTGCTTGGATTTTTTTAATTTTTTATATTTTCTCTGAAAATAAAGCCAAAATATCAGCTGATGTGTGAGAAGTAACATCCACTTGATCTACACAATCAGGGGGTAAACAAATCCCTCTTAATCACTTTTATAAATCTATTAAACATTATCAACCAAACTAGAATATGTCTTCCTAGCTTCTCTTAGACGTATTTTATAATTTTTAATGCAATTTTCCACTTAAATCTATTCTGGGAATCCTTTTGTTCATCTCTATAATAGCTCAGCTTAGTGATAATTTTGTTTCTGTTCTTCACATTCTAATGTGTGCAGGGCTTTGATCTGTTACCTGGAGATTACCAGTGATTTTGGTAGGTCAGATAGGTTGTCTTTTTTTTTTTTTTTTTTTGTGGGGCTGAGAGGAGATGAAGCATTAACAAAATAACCATAACAACATGCTGACTTATGGCAGTTTCATCAGCTTGTACAGTAGAGACTCAATTTTTATTCAAAATAAATGGGGCCAACCTGCTGTCAGGTAACTGAAAAGTTGGGTAATCAGAGTGTGACAAAATAGTGGGTTTTTAAGCCTTTAAACTGTATTAATTTCTTGAAATGTATTTCTCCTATTGGCCAGCAGGTGACATTTTCTTGTTATAAAGCTGTGGCAGAAAGTGACTGTTCTCTCTTTAGTTTAGCACAGAGAGGAAGTAACCAGTAGTATACTTTTAAAATGTGCTGTTCTGGGCTCTGATTGACCCAGGAATTCAAATCCAGTCTGGAAGTACTGGATTTTTCTTCAGTCTCAGCCAGGGAGAGAGAGAGATCTCTTCACCGAGACCCTGTGAACAGTTATATTCTATAACTGTGAACAGCTATATTTCCTGTAATCCCCAGGCATTATCCAGGTAGTGACTAAATGTTTAGATTGTTTTAATATTGCCCCATATTCAGTTACCTGTTGTTGTGTGCTGTTTTGGTTCCATCTATTTTTATGGTTCACTAGTCAATATTTTTATGACGATAAACGTTTTTTAGTTTACTGACTCTGCTTGTCTGGACTGACTAAGAATCATGGTGGTTTGTGTGTTGGGTCTGTGAGTGCTTTCTAGGAACTGTGGGATCACTGGGAGTGTGGCCCCAATAACCTAGAAAACACTGGGGATAACCTGAGAGCGGGAGACTCGCCCAGAGGTGGTTGGGACCCAGTCGGTGGGAGGAGGGTGCTAGTGTAGAGCACATGCCCAGGTGCAGGTGGACCTGAGCAGTGTTGAGGGCAGATCCCCTAAGTTGCCGCAGGGATAGCCCCAGGTGGGTGATAAGCGTTCCGTGACACCAAGACTCTACAATCCTCTGTTTCCCCTCCCGCCATAGTGTGGCCTCCCCACTCCTGGATCCCCCCCCCCCCCCCAATCAACTGCCTCCCTGTCCACTCAACCAAGGTAGGCGCTTCCTTGGGCCCAGCAGTGAGGTTGGAGCAGGAGCAATCTCTGGTCACTCCTACCCATCCTGGCTCGGCTTTCAAAATGGCTGTCACGAGCTAGATATTTGGTTCACTTTGAAAATCAATGTTCTGTATTTGCTTAGAGCAAGCTTGCCCATCCTAGGCCTGCGGACCAAAACCCAGCCCACCAAGAGCTTTTATCCGGACAGGATTCCTTCCTTCCCTGCCGTGACTCAACTATTTTCAAGTTTCAATTGCAGGGTGCCAGAAGTTCCGGTTGATCTTGTGGTTTCAAATTTCACGAGACTTGAAACTGAGAGACCAACTTGAACTTCCAGCACGGCTCAAGCTTGTAGACCGTAGAGTTGCAAGGGGAAACAGGAATCCTGCTAAGCTTCTGCCACTGGAACCAAGTGAGGGGAAAGAGACTGTGAAGGCTTTTGGGGGGGGGGGGGGGAGGCATGAGAGAGAGAGGGGGAAAAAGTTTGGGTAAAGGCTGGGGGGGGGGGGGGGGTGAGCATGAGCAAATGAGACTGTGGTACATGAGAGGGTGATTGGATGAACCTAGACTAAACTGATTTCTTCAGTGAAACAATCCAACTACCTGTAATAGCAGAACCTGAGCTTCCCTGACTCTTATTTACTTTCATTTTTTATTGTAGTTTATTTTTTACCACTGTCAGTGACTAAAGCAGTAGTCTAGAAGCTGAGTACATGAGAGAGAGAGACTGGGTGAAAGTTAGGGGGAGTACTTGAAAGAGAGAGACAGTGTTTTCGGGGTATGCGATTCTCAGAGCATGTATGTGTGTTTTGGCCCTCCAAATGTTACAAAATATAAAATGTTCCCCCCCCCCCCCCCAAAAAAAAAAAAAAATAGAAAAAGATTGGACAAGCCTAACTTAGAGGTTCTGCTGGAGTCATCCTTAGCACTTTGTGCTTCTCAACTTGTCACATTATCTAGTCAGAAATTTGATAGGTGTTCATAATGGTACTCTACTGGATGCCATTCTTTGTACCTTTAAAAATCAGAGCAGTGTGAGCATGAGAAGATTACTTAAAAAAGTATTTATTTATTTATTTATTTACAGCACTTATATCCCACAATTTCCCACCCAAGGGTAGGCCCAATGTGGCTTACAACAATCTACATAAACATACAGCAGGCAAGGTCAAAGCAGTTAATGTTCTAGAAGTATAATGGATAAGGACAGAAGCGAGATGAAGAAGCAGAGGTGGTAATATGACAGCGGGGAAGACGGTTCAGAAGTTAGAGGTGCCAGACGGTAGTGGTGTGTACGCTTTGCCAAATAGAAAGGTCTTGAGGCGCTTTTTGAAGGTAGTATGATCAGTGGTAAATTTCACTAGCTTAGGTAGATCATTCCAGAGATGGGCACTAGTGTAGGAGAAAGTTGATGCGTAGGTTCTTTTGTATGTAAGTCCAGAATATACTGGGTGATGGAGGTTTAAGTACGAGCGTGCGTGTAAAATAACAAAAGAGCACCACTTTGCATATTATAGTGCAATCCTAATTATTTAAAAATAAAGAAAACTCTTCCATGTCTTCCCTAGGGTTATTTTTTTTATCACATAATGTTGATATCCCTAAATTGTTCGTGAAATTTGTGTGTATGTATGCTTGCACAAATGTTTACAGATTTTTATGAGGAAACTAAATTTGCTTTATGTAGTTCTAACCTCTGATTTTTGAATTCTCTAGTAACCAACTCTTTGTCTTCTTTAAGGAACTACGACAAAGATAACCACCATCCCAATAAACTCCAAGCCCAATGTCATTGTTGTGCAGAAGACGACAGGGAAAGGAACAACCATTCAGGGCCTCCCAGGCAAAAATGTTGTCACCACGTTGCTGAATGCTGGAGTAAGTAGTTTACCTCTCAGGCCCCAGAGTTTTCCAAGGCAGTGTTTTGCTAATACCCACAATCTAAAGCAGTGTCGGTGAATCTTTGTTCTGTAAATCAAAGAAGACCGTTTATTTGGCTTGTACCAAACTTATTGTTCTAACTGCCCTCAGGTTTTTCTTGCAGAATCTGACACTGAGCCTACTATGGCCTTCAATGTGTCATATGGTGCTGTAGACTAAGCCTGTGTGAGGATATAATCCTCTCCCCCCCCCCCCCCCCCCCCCTCAGCAGATCAGACAGACTATATGTGGGGCTTTGAATTCTTCCGCCCTCTGCTTTAGAGAAGGAAGTTGGTAAGCCTATGCCTTATAAAATGCTCTAAACTTTCATTCCAGAACGTTAATTCTACAAATGCAATCACTAGGCATCACCTAGTCACTTTTTCTGACTCTACCTACATCCTTTCTCATGAATTCTTCCAGCAAGAAAATCTCCTATCTGTGCCTTTCTGCATCATAGACTCCATGCTTTCCACCTTATTGTGCCATACACCCGGAAGAGACTTTTGACCCGTGAGTTGTAACGTGGCACCCAAGAAAGCAAATAAAATGCTAGGAATTATTAGGAAAGGTATGGAGAATAAAACAGAAAACCATAATTCCACTGTATCACTCTGTGGTGCAACCTCATCTCAGAAAAAAGATGTAGTAGAATTAGAGAAGATACAGAGAAGGGGGTGCTAGTGAACAGCAAAATTTTTTTTTTTTTTTTACATTTGTACCCCGCACTTTCCCACTCATGGCAGGCTCAATGCGGCTTACATATTGTATACAGGTACTTATTTGTACCTGGGGCAATGGAGGGTTAAGTGACTTGCCCAGAGTCACAAGGAGTTGCCTGTGCCTGAAGTGGGAATTGAACTCAGTTCCTCAGTTCCCCAGGACCAAAGTCCACCACCCTAACCACTAGGCCACTCCTCCACTCCTGCCCTCAGGTTTTTCTTGCAGAATCTGACACTGAGCCTACTATGGCCTTCAATGTGTCGTATGGTGCTGTAGACTAAGCCTTGTTGAAACTGGAGGTTCTGGAACTGTAACAAAATACTTGCCCTCGTCTGCGCTTTTAATCTGAACTCAAATCAGATTGACGGATTTATTATATTTAATACGGCTTGAACAAAACATCCTAAATTGGATTTTGCATTTTTTCCTCATACCGGAGATTAAACAAAGACAAGATACTCTCGCTCCTCTCATTCCCATTCTGTAAGGCATACCAAACCCCAGCCTTGGCAGACCTCTAGAATATGCTAATTGAAGAGGAATGCACATTTTTCCAATTCCTCTGATCCTATTCCCACCCATTTACTTAGAAGAGATGACAGTAGGAGAGAGAGTGCTATCTGTCATATTCTCAATCTTTCCACTGCAACTGTTCCTGATGCCTTCAAACATGCTGTAGTTACACCACTCCTCAAAAAAACCTTCATTAGATCTACCTTTCCTTCCAACTATCGCCCCATCTCCCTTCTCCCTTTCCTATCCATGCTACTTGAACGTGCTGTTCACCGCCATTGTCTTGTCTTTCTTTCGTGTCAAGCTATTCTTGGTCCACATCAATCTGGCTTTCACCCTCTTCATTCGACTGAAACAGCTGTTGCTAAAGTATCCAATGACCTGTTCCTGGCCAAATCCAAAGGTCTCTATTGTGTCCTCATCCTTCTCAATCTATCTGCTGCTTTTGACAGTGTTGATCACCGCCTACACCTTGATACACTGTCTTCATTTGGATTTAAGGGCTCTGTGCTTTTACTACTACTACTACTTAACATTTCTAGAGCGCTACTAGGGTTACGCAGCGCTGTACAATTTAACAAAGAGAGACAGTCCCTGCTCAAAGAGCTTACAATCTAATAGACAAGTGAACGGTCTGTCCGATAGGGGCAGTCAAATTGGGGCAGTCTGGATTCACTGAACGGTAAGGGTTAGGTGCCGAACGCAGCATTGAAGAGGTGGGCTTTAAGCAAAGACTTGAAGACGGGCAGGGAGGGGGCTTGGCGTAAGGGCTCAGGAAGGTTGTTCCAAGCATAGGGTGAGGCTGGGCAGAATGAGCAGAGCCTGGATTTGGCGGTGGTGGAGAAGGGTACTGAGAGGAGGGATTTATCCTGTGAACGGAGGTTACGGGCGGGAACATAAGGGGAGATGAGGGCAGAAAGATAGTGAGGGGCAGCAGACTGAGTGCATTTGTAGGTAAGAAGAAGAAGCTTGAATTGAATGCGGTATCTGATCGGAAGCCAGTGAAGTGACCTGAGGAGAGGGGTGATATGAGTATATCGGTTCTGGCGGAATATGAGACGTGCAGCAGAGTTCTGAACAGATTGAAGGGGGGCTAGATGGCTAAGTGGGAGGCCGGTGAGGAGTAAGTTGCAGTAGTCCAGGCGAGAGGTAATGAGAGCGTGGACGAGAGTTCGGGTGGTGTGTTCAGAGAGGAAAGGGCAAATTTTGCTGATGTTAAAGAGGAAGAAGCGACAGGTCTTGGCTATCTGGCTTTTCTGGTTTTCTTCTTATCTCTTCCATCACACTTTTAGTGTATAGTCTGGTGGATCCTCCTCCACTTCTATCCCACTGTCAGTTGGTGTAGCTCATGGGATCTGTCTTGGGACCTCTTCTTTTCTCCATCTACACTTCTTTCCTTGGTGCTCTGATTAGAGAGTTGCACGGGGACAGGAATCCAACCCGTTGCCAATAGGAGTCTTACCCGTCCCTGCCCGTTCCCGCAAGAATTTAACTTGTCCTCACCTAGTCCCACAAGAATTTAATGGTACATTAAAAAAATTCCTGTCGGCTCTCTCAGTCTCTGGGTTTGAGCCACAGCACTGCAGGCAAGGAAGGAGCGAAAGTTGGAACACTCTGGTGCACACATGTAAGACTTCTCTGATTCACTGGCACTGTTTGCTAAGAGATTACCACATGCACGCGCCAGTAGGTCAGGTGACATCTGATGCTTGTGCCTGTGTCAGAGCTGAGGTCTGCGCATCAGCCTGGGAAGCAGAGATGATGAATAGTAACATAGTATATGACAGCAGATAAAAACCGGATCGGTCCATCCAGTCTGCCCAATAGTCACAATCGTTATCAATTCATGATTAAATCAACAATGAATGTGATATTATATACTTGATTATGGTCTTGCTGTGGCGTTTCTGGGACATAGACCATAGAAGTCCGCTTGGCCCTATCCTTATGTTCCAACTGCTGGAATTGCCCTCAAAGCCCACTCCAGCCTTTTCATCTTCTCATTTGTGGGACAGAGACCATAAAAGTCTGTCCAGCACTGTCTTCATGTTCCAGCCACTAAAGTTGCTGTCTAAACCCTTTCCAGCCCATCCTAAACCATATTGCCATATATGAGAGACAGACCGTACAGGTCTGCTGCTATTGGCCCTAGTTCACCACTGCCAGAGTTCATCATCTAAGTGTCACACGACACATCCACACACATGCAGCCATTTAAGTTTAGGTTTGTTATAACTTCCATTTTCTAATTAGAGATCCTCTGTGTTCATCCCATGCCTTTTTGAATTTCATCACCATTTGTATCTCTAGCACCTCCTTAATGGAGACTTTCCACATCTGTGCTGTTAAAGCAAGGAGGAGGAGGAGACAGCACTCAAAGAACTTGGTACTCAGTAGGTGAAAGGCTGGCGCAAGTGTAGCATACACTTCCACGAGAACCCCACAGGAACTGCTTCCGTCCCCACGAGAACCCTACAGGAACTACTTCCATCCTCCCCAGTGGCTAGGAATTTCAGATTGTCTGGGATAGGGAGAGGTGATCCCAAGGCGTTTATGGTTGTGAAACGTGCAGTGTTGTGCTGAAATGAGAGTGTCGGGCAGTAAATTTTTTCCTTGTTCAATTTCAGCTTGAAGGCAGTTGCCCATGTTTCCATGGTGTTCATGCTGCTCTTGATTTTGGGTTTGATTTCTGATGGGTCATTTTTGAAAGGGATAAAGATTGTAACGTTGTCTGCATAGATGAATGGGTTAAGGCCTTGTTTGGATAGGGACCTGGCTAATGGGACCATCATTAGGTTGAATAATATAGGTGATAGTGGTGAGCCTTTTGGGGCTCCTCATTGCTCTTTCCATGATTTACTTGGTACATTCTGGTAGTTAAGAAACCCTTGAGCTATGTAAGTACCTTCTCTCCGATTCCTTTTTTTTTTTAAATTTTATTTTATTGATATTTATTTTAACATTACAAGATTAACTTGCAAACTGCAATACAGAGAAAATCAAAATATAAGAAAATATCCATCACAAATTATTTGTATGCTCTCTTTCTTAGACCACTAATAAAAGAAAAAGGAGGGGGGGGGGGGGGACGTATTACAGATGAGGAGATCATTGGTTATAAAGAGAAATATAAAAATAAAAATTTCTAGCCTGAATATTCCATCTTATTCAAATTCTTAATCAGTTATCAATCAAACTTAGTCTGTTTGGTTATTCTTTTTGTTTCCAAAAAAGTTCGAAGTTCTGGTTCAAAAAATACATATTTGTTACCCAAGTATCTTATAAGGCATTTACACGGGTAAGCCAATAGAAATGTTGCTCCGAGTGCCTTAGTCTCTTCTCTGAAAGCTAGAAATTTTTTCCTTCTATCTTGTGTTGTCGTTGTAACGCCTGGATATATCCATATTCTAGAACTGGGGAAAATCTTTGTCGATTTCTTAAAATACAGCTTTAATACTGCATTTAAGTCTTGCTCAAATACAAATGATGCAATAAAGTTCGCCGTATTTTAACTTCTGATATTGATTGTTCAAGTAAAGCAGTGATATCATGAACTCCTAAATCAGGAACATTTTCTAAAGGCAAACATTCTAGAGTCTCGAGTCCCACTCCGGGTTGCGGTATTTGAGGAAGGTAATAGACTTTATTTAATGGAGGAATAGCCTCAGGAGGGAATCGAGGAATCTCTGTCAAGTATTTTTTAAAGAAGTCTGACGCATTTATTCCTTCCGACATCGAAAAATTCAACAGTCTCAAATTTTACTGTCGATTAAAAATTTTCTATTTGTTCTATTTTACGTGATGTCAAAGGTTTATCCTTAACCAAAAATTCAGTAGTAGTTCTTATGTTTGAAACCTCTGATTGCAATTGAGAAATTTGGTTGTGATTCTTGTTTTACATTGTCAATAGATAGTTAAAGCTTCAACTTTACTTACAAGAAGAGAAGTGTCTCGGGCAGCTTTTGTAACTATTGTAGATAATTCTTGTATCGCTCCCCAAATAGTTTCTAAAGTTGGCACCAAGGGAGTTTTATGCTCCACGATCACTTCATCTGCGGCCTGGGGTAGAGTAGTGCCACTCAAGGCTTCGATGATACCAACTTCTGATTCGACTAGGCCTTCCTCTAGACCCCTCAGGTTCCCAGCAGGACACGGTGGTGGATTAAGATCCGGAGGAGATAGTGATGTTTCAATCCCCAGTAGTGCCGACGCTCCTCCGTCGGCTCCAACAGCAGGACTCAGCAAACCAGCTTCTGATGGAAGACTTTGTTGTGTATTGATGGAGAGTTTGTTGGATTGGGGACGAGGTTCTGGTCAGCAGCATTTGACCTTTCACTGTCCCTTTTCTCTTAGTATGCGGCATTAAATCAAAAAAGAAGAATAGTTTAGACAAGAAACAGAGCTCCACAAGCTTCCTCCAAATGAGTCACAGTAGTCAGGCCGCCATCTTGACTCCTTCCCCCGAGGTTGGCTCCCAAAACTGTCCCATCCCTTCCAATTCCTAATTTATCATTATTCTTTGTAGAATTTGGTGGTCCACCAAGTCGAAAGCGCTTGTCATGTCAAATTGGAGTAGGAGGAGGATTTTTCCTATTGAGATTTCATGTTTGAATCTGGCCGAGAGTATAATCAGTACTGGTTCTGTTCTGTGATGTGGTCTGAAGCCTGATTGGGGTTCATGTAATATTGAGAATTTGTTGATGTATTTTGTGATTTGTGTAGTTACTATACCTTCCGTCATTTTGGTCGTTAGTGGTATGGATGTCACTAGTGGGGTTTTTTTTTTTTTTTTGGTGTCTTTTGGGATTGATGTGAGCAGAATGTTTCCTTTATCCAGTACCTTCCTTTCTTCCCCCTTTCATGTTAACATTTGATTGTTCTTCCAGCTTTTAAAAGGGAAGAATGTGGAGTTCAAGACTGTATGGTTGTTGAATGTGTCGAGTACTGTTAAGCTGGCTTTTTTTGGGAGTCATCAAAAAGGTCAAGCTACTATTTGTTGCTGGCTGAAAGAAGCTGTTGTCTGTTTACAATCTTAAGCATAAGCAGCCTCATTCTACTAGAGGTGCATCTGCATCTTGAGCTGAATTCTGAGCTGTAGCACCAAGCAATATTTGTAAAGCGACAACATGGCCATATTTAACATTTGTTGATAAACTTTAGATTGGATTTAACTGCAAGAACAGAAGCTTCCTTTGGAGCAGAAGTGCTTGAAGCAGGGGTTACAGAATTCCTCCCATCTTAAGGATTGCTTTGCTATATCCCACAGGTTCTGGACTGATCTGGTTGACATAAGGAAGGAGAAAATCTTAACTGCTAACTTTTTCTTTTTTTGAGTTTCACCAGAACAGTCCAGATTCCCACACTATTCTGCTGACATGATTTTATTATTAACAGTTTGTTCTTGTACTGTTAATTTTTTGCAATTATTAATGCTCAGTTTCTTTATTAATATTAACAACAAATGGAGAGATAATATACAGCTTTGACATCTTGTATGTTTCTTATGCATTGCTTGGTTAGTCAAAATACTGAAGATTAAGGCTTCACTGTACCCTTGAAGGGTAAAACGCATAGGTCTTTTTATTTCTCTGTCTCCATTTGCTGGTAGAAAGAGTATAACCCACAGGTTCTGGACTGGTCTGGTGAGACTCAAAATAAAATTAACAGGTAGAACACAATTTCTCATTTATCACTCATTCTCTGACTTACTGAAACCAGTTAGCAATTATTACAAAAAAAAAAATCTGTTCTCCAATTAAGTGCTATCTGTCTTTGCTGTATAACCTTTTATTCTGCCGTGACAGTCCTTGTTCATATTTTTTTGCACCTCCACCATCAGCCCTCTTGCCATATACAAGAACTCCATGACATTGACTAGTTTCCTGGCCACTCTGTTCAGTTTTTGACACACTAGCTGCAGGCATACTCAAACAGATGAAGGTCTTAATAATGAAACGTTTTTGCCTTCACCATAGGGTGAGAAGACACTTCAGGCCATGTCGGCAGGGGCCAAGCCAGCCATCATCACAGCAACAAGGCCCATCACCAAGATGATCGTGACACAACCAAAGGGGTTGGGGTCTGCTATTCAGCCAACCACCAAAATCATTCCCACAAAGATCGTGTATGGTCAGCAGGGCAAGACGCAGGTACATGTGGGAAATCAGTTGTCCACTATTCGCCTGGGACGTGTGCCTTACATTGTAGATTTGTAAGATTAGTCACTGGTGCGCACAGCTCATGAGGTTATTCAGAAGCTGATGGCACCAGAGAATAAGGTATTGTCTAATAGGTCACACTTGAAAGATTTCTTCCTGCATTTCTTAATTTACTGTGTTTTAATAGACTGTTTAAGGAATAAAACAAACAAACAAAAAATAGTTGTATGTTTTAACACTGAAAGCTGATTTGTTGGAGCCAAGAAAAATATTCCTTTCCCATACAGAATGCCAAGGACATGCAGTTTTTCACACATGTCTTCTACTGGGAGCCTTTTGTGCAAACCCTAACCAATGCTGCCCAGTTTTATTCTTTAGATATGTCATGACCTATCATTTTTATAGGACATTTTGTGAATATATTACTTCTGTGTAAACGCCCTACCACCAATATGGAAACAGTACTTAGACCTTTGCAAGGCTGTACTGAGTATTCGTATTTGATTCAGTTCAGCCTCGAATAGTTTCCCGAATGTATTATTCGTATTCAGTTGAATAGTGATTTAAATTTGAGTATGAATAATCTGGGGCTCTGCTGTGCTAAATCCTACTGAAATAAACACTTGATCTCTGATTTCACGTTGCTTCTTTTATTATTTGTTACGTTAAAGCTCAATGACCGAATAGTAAAATATGCTATTCAGTACAGCTCTACTTAGAAGTGATTTTTTTTAAACTGTAAATATTTTTCACACTCGCAATTTTGTCTGCTTAAAACAGCAACACATCTATTTTTCTGGCTTTTGAATAATGAATGACTTCTGGGGTGGTAATATGGGTGGAGGAAAGAGAGAAGTGAATGTATCTCTCTGGTTCACCTTTAAAAAAAAAATGAGAAGGCAGTTAAAACTGTAGGCTTACAGTTGATGAATTAATGAAACTTGGAGAGGTCTGGGCAAATCAAAGTAGCAGTGAGGCATATTTTCAAAGCACTTAGCCTTCCAAAGTTCCATAGGTTTCTATGGAACTTTGGAAGGCTAAGTGCTTTGAAAACATGCCTCAGTGTCACCCATTCCTTTCTAGATTCTCATTTGAGCCAAAGTCACCAGTGAGGTGCTTTTGAGATGAGGCAGGCAGGCAGGCAGCCACAGAGAAGATCATGCCAAACAAATCTGATCTTCCTCTAGTAAATCCATGCTGCTTTGGAGCCTCTTGTTTTCTGGTTGCAGGAAACTCCTCTATTCTCCCTCTTAATTTATCTTCCTCAATGGTCACTGTTTGTAGTTACCAGCCTCCTCCCTATTTCCACTGCTATGAAGGACATTGTCTGCCTGACTCTGGTCATTTGGAACTATTCTTATGAAGGACATGAACAGGAGTTAATAGAACCTCTAAAAGCTGTTTTAATATCCTGGAAGTTTTAGTCAGTAGTTTTCTTGCTCAAGTGCCTTGCTTTAAATAAAAAAAAAAATTGTTTGTCTGTCTTAGGTCCTGATAAAACCAAAGCCAGTGACCTTTCAGGCCACTGTGGTGAGTGAGCAGACCAGGCAACTGGTGACAGAGACCCTTCAGCAAGCTTCCAGGGCGGTTGAGGCAAATAATGCCTCCATCCAAGAGGTGAAAGATGATCCACAGAGCTACACAGATAGCAGCTCTTCCTCTACCGAATCTTCACAGAACTCGCAAGGTATTGCAGTAGGTGTTGATGGTAGGTCTGAGTTTTAGCACTGATAATTCATCATTGTGTGCAGAGAGATCAGAAAAGAATGAATATTTTTTTTTTTTTGTAACTGCTGTTTTGATAAATTTTAATCACAATTGCCCAGTTTAAAAAAAATGTGATCACAGTTAATCGCATCTAGCATTCGCGTACCTCCTGATGACTCCCCTCCCCCCAATAGGGATCCCTGGACGTTACCCTAAGGATGGCCTAGGATAGGTCAGACAGGCACAATCCCCAGTCACTCTTTCTCATGCTGGCTTCAGGTTTAAAATGGCAGCCACGACCAGTAGCGATAGTCTCATGGTACTACTGCCAGAGGTCAGGCCCCTAGCGGTAGTATGGTGAGACTACCATTAGAAGTTGTGGCTGCAATTTTGAACCTGGGGATCGCTTCTGCCTACCCTACCCTAGACCATCAGGGCTTCCATAAGGTAGGCCTTGGGGTGGGGGTTGATCCTGGTGGGGGGGGGGGGGGGGGTGGTCCTTTGGGAAGAAAGGTGGCTGCTCAAGTCAGGTTGTGGCAGTCAGAGATAGTGGCATTTAATTTTAATAGCAATTAGGGTTTGGTCTAGTTACTTCAGACTTACTTGAGACTTTTACAGAGTTCTCTGTTGTGCTGGTCACTACATATCTAGAGCTAAAGTTTGGTCTACCATTGGAGTTCCTGGCGCGGTGCACTATGAGGTGGTGGCTTTGGTTCAGCCAAGGAGATTTAATAAGATAGGAGCTGGCATGATGTGAAAAAGCTGAAGCCAGTTTTCCCCCAGCAGCTGCCATCTTGGTACTACCAAAGTATCAGCTGCTGTTTCCAAAGGACAAAAAATACTATCAAATAGCAAAGAAATGTGAAGAAAAATGGAATAAATAAAATATTGCAAAGTGGCTTCTGCCCAGGGTCTTGTCCAGGTCGTAGCTGCACTTGAAGCTGGCCATGCTACTGCAGGATGGCAGCGCTGGAAGGAGGATGGCGGAGAGCCAGCTCTGCCGCCTAGCCAAAAACAATGGATACAGACCCAAAAAACCCCTGGATATTCCAAGGCCTCCTCCAAGAGACATGGGAACCAAGTCCACCAGGGCCGAAAGGCTACAACCAGGATGTCTGTCTTTCTGTATCTCAACCTCAGCAACATCCTTGAGACAAGAAAAACCTGGGGGAAACACGCAGAGAAGTCTCCACAGTGGTGAAAATGGGAAATGCACCCTGAGCCAGCCAGATACCCTAGAAACGAATCCTGAACCGCTCTGGGCATTCCCAACCTCCGAACACATGCATCTGACATTGTAAGCAAAAATAAAGACACATAGCGCAGCATTGACATCCACAATACAGCATCGCAAATAACAAAGCAAGCTCTGAAGCAATAAGTATGTAAGTATTGCCAAAACTGGGACAGACCAAAGGTCCATCAAGCCCAGCATCCTGTTTCCAACAGTGGCCAATCCAGGTCATAAATACCTGGCAAGATTCCAAACAAGTACAAAACATTTTATGCTGCTTATCCCAGAAATAGTGGATTTTCCCCAAATCCAATTTAATAATGGTCTATGGACAACTTTAGGAAGCCGTCCAAACCATTTTAAAATTATGTTACGCTAATTGCCTTTACCACAATGACAAATACATTTTGAATAAAACCCTCTCCCCCTTCGCAGACTCCTCAGCACCCCCTACATCCCCTCCCATTGATCCCCTTCCTAACATAGAAGCATGACGGCAGATAAAGGCCATACCACCCATCCAGTCTGCCCATCCTATGTAACCCCTAATTCTTCCTATTCCTAAGCGATCCCACATGCTTATCCCATGCCTTTTTAAATTCTGAAACAGTCCACCACCTCCACCAGGAGGCCATTCCACGCCTCCACCACCCTTTCTGTGAAATACTTCCTTAGGTTACTCCTAAGCCTATTCCCTCTTAACTTTGTCGTATGCCCCCTCATTCCAGAGCTCTCCTTCATTTGAAAAGGCTCTCTTCTTGTTCATAAATGCCCTTGAGATATTTAAATGTTTCTATCATGTCTTCTCTCTCCCTCCTCTCTTCCAGCGTATACATGTTGAGGTTCATAAACCTGTCCCTATAATTTTTGCATTCAGGACCGCTAATTTTGTAGCCGCCCTCTGGACCACCTCCATCCTGTTTATATCTTTCTGTAGGTGTGGTCTCCAGAACTGCATGCAGTACTCCAAATGAGGCCTCACCAGAGACGATACAGCGGCACTACCACCTCCTTTTCCCTGCTGGTCATGCCTCTCTTTATGCACCCAAGCATCCTTCTGGCTTTGGCTGTCGCGTTTTCTACCTGTTTGAAAGCTTTAAGGTCGTCAGACACAATCACCCGCAAGTCCCGCTCTTCCTTTGCACACTGAAGCACTACACCCCCTATACTGTACGAAACAACCGCACACCGACGCACCACCTCCATCATTCGAAAGGCATCAACTCTTCAACAGAAATGCAAACTAATAATACAAAACAAACAAAGAATACATGGTTTCTCAGGCGGCTGCAGGTAACTCCCCACCCCCTTCCTCTTCCCCTTTTGCCGAAGCGGCCAAGGACGTGCCCAAACATCCCCAGCCTCAGGCAAGCAGTCTCCCACCTCGGGGATTCCCCAAGCACCCGGAAAAAGATGGCGCTGATTCCTGCAGCGCATAAATGTTCCAGCATTCCCCTGCAGCCGGCCTGAAATGGACCAAACATACCGGATCACCCCCCGACGGCCCGAGACTGTGCTCTTCTCCTTTCTGCCAACTTAAAACAACCGTCCCCATCCTCAGGCAAGCCGTCACCCACCTCCAGGATGCCCAGAACCCCAGCACAATGGAAAAAGATGGCGCAGCTTCCAACAGCACATTTCTCTTCCAGCATTCCCCTACAGCAGCCCTGAAACGGCCAAAAAATACCGACAGACAAAGAACGTGCTCCTCTACCTTCCGCACATCTAAAACAACACTGCTGCCTCAGCACAACACAAAAAAAAAAAAACATGGAAAAAAAACACTCAACAAAGGCTGACACCTCCTACAACCACATTTACATTTCACCAACAGAAAGACCCCCCTCCACAAACCTCCTTGACAGACAAAACCACACACACACAATACAACAGAAATACACCCTCAAAGCCACACACCAATCCAACCCACTTTGCCAGCACAGCACATCCCCCAACCCCCAAGCAAAAAACAAAAAAAGACACATCAACAACCTGCACACACACACCGCACCCTCACACACACACACACACACAAAATAACTCTGTGACACATACACACACACACACACACACACAAAAACCCCCCACATGCTAGCGCCCGTTTCATTGGTTTCGGAAACGGGCCTTTTTTACTAGTATAAGCAGAATTCTGGTTTTTGTCACTTTCTTGATCTGGGGGATTGGCACCTGCCTCCGGCTTCTTGCACTTATATCAATTTCTTGAGACTGTCCATTCTATTCCTCCATGGTGTCAGAAGCCAACTTTAAGGCACCACGCTTTTTCTTTTACTAGAAGTAGACTAGTTCCAAAGGTCCGAAACTGTTTCTGCTGCCCTGACCGCATAGAAAGCTACATGGAATATATTCGTCGCCTTCAATGTTAGGTTGGGTGCTCCAAAAGATTCATCTATCTGTCTCTCTCTCTCTCTGTGGCCTGGAGAATTTTGCCCCCCCCCCCCCCCCCCCCCCCCCCCCCCCCCCCCCGGACTCGGCAGCCCTAAGCAAAATTTTTTGAGCAGATTTTGGAGTCCCACTCTTCTTATGAATTGCATTGATACATATTACAAGTTTTAGATTGGGCTGGTGTAGAGAGCTGCACAGGAGTGAGGATTATAGGAATCCTGTAGCACCCACGGGATTCCCACAGGGATGGAAGAAGTTACCGTGAAATTCCGATGGGAATGTAGTCCAAATATCTGGTGATGCCAGAATGAGGCTTGGAATACACTGAGCAAGGCAGCTGGAGCGCCCAAATGAGGTTTAGAATGCCCAGAGAAGCAGCCAGAACAGACTGAGGCTTGAAAAACTCATTGGTTTAATAGTGAATACCACCCAAAACATCACAGCGGGAGGCTGTTGGAGTCGGGAGGAAATGGAGGACTGAAAGCAATTAAGTAATGGGTGAGGATGGAGGAGATTAATTGTGGGGATGGAATGGATCTTAGCAGGTTCCTGTGGATATTGGTTAGATTTCAGTGGAGACGGACATGGATGGGTGAAATTGTTGTTTCCTTGCAACTCTGTAGCAGGTAAGACCTAATTTCTCCTTCCTTAGTATCCTCACCAGACAAATTTTATTTCCTTTAGTTCCACCAGACCATTCCAGAGGTCCTCCCTAATATTTATTAAACTACTTTTAATATCACTGTTTTAACTTTTTAGTCAGGAGTAAAATTCTCCTCATTTTTAACCTTTAGTTTTCTCTAATATTTTTTGAAGTGTTTTAACAGCAATATTTTACGGTGAGTATCATTTGTACAGCAGTTCAAGCAAAATGGACAACAGTCCATTGCTTTGTCAGTCAAAATACTGAGGTTCTAAGGATTCATGCACACAGGACCTTTTTTCTGTCTCCATCTGCTGGTCAATGGGCACACCCCACAGGTTCTAAACTGATCTGGTGTGACTAAAGGAAAGAAAATTAACGGTTAAGACCAGATTTCTCCTTGGTTGAATCTGTATTATTGGAAACAGCATTGAGATATATATTAAATAGCAACACAAGACATGTGTTACTGTTATTTGGTATTGTGTTTGCACTATTGTATCTCTTCAAGTCTCCCTTGAAGAGATACAGTGGGGGAAATAAGTATTTGATCCCTTGCTGATTTTGTACGTTTGCCCACTGACAAAGACATGAGCAGCCCATAATTGAAGGGTAGGTTATTGGTAACAGTGAGAGATAGCACATCACAAATTAAATCCGGAAAATCACATTGTGGAAAGTATATGAATTTATTTGCATTCTGCAGAGGGAAATAAGTATTTGATCCCTCTGGCAAACAAGACCTAATACTTGGTGGCAAAACCCTTGTTGGCAAGCACAGCGGTCATACGTCTTCTGTAGTTGATGATGAGGTTTGCACACATGTCAGGAGGAATTTTGGTCCACTCCTCTTTGCAGATCATCTCTAAATCATTAAGAGTTCTGGGCTGTCGCTTGGCAACTCGCAGCTTCAGCTCCCTCCATAAGTTTTCAATGGGATTAAGGTCTGGTGACTGGCTAGGCCACTCCATGACCCTAATGTGCTTCTTCCTGAGCCACTCCTTTGTTGCCTTGGCTGTATGTTTTGGGTCATTGTCGTGCTGGAAGACCCAGCCACGACCCATTTTTAAGGCCCTGGCGGAGGGAAGGAGGTTGTCACTCAGAATTGTACGGTACATGGCCCCATCCATTCTCCCATTGATGCGGTGAAGTAGTCCTGTGCCCTTAGCAGAGAAACACCCCCAAAACATAACATTTCCGCCTCCATGCTTGACAGTGGGGACGGTGTTCTTTGGGTCATAGGCAGCATTTCTCTTCCTCCAAACACGGCGAGTTGAGTTCATGCCAAAGAGCTCAATTTTTGTCTCATCTGACCACAGCACCTTCTCCCAATCACTCTCGGCATCATCCAGGTGTTCACTGGCAAACTTCAGACGGGCCGTCACATGTGCCTTCCGGAGCAGGGGGACCTTGCGGGCACTGCAGGATTGCAATCCGTTATGTCGTAATGTGTTACCAATGGTTTTCGTGGTGACAGTGGTCCCAGCTGCCTTGAGATCATTGACAAGTTCCCCCCTTGTAGTTGTAGGCTGATTTCTAACCTTCCTCATGATCAAGGATACCCCACGAGGTGAGATTTTGCGTGGAGCCCCAGATCTTTGTCGATTGACAGTCATTTTGTACTTCTTCCATTTTCTTACTATGGCACCAACAGTTGTCTCCTTCTTGCCCAGCGTCTTACTGATGGTTTTGTAGCCCATTCCAGCCTTGTGCAGGTGTATGATCTTGTCCCTGACATCCTTAGATAGCTCCTTGCTCTTGGCCATTTTGTAGAGGTTAGAGTCTGACTGATTCACTGAGTCTGTGGACAGGTGTCTTTCATACAGGTGACCATTGCCGACAGCTGTCTGTCATGCAGGTAACGAGTTGATTTGGAGCATCTACCTGGTCTGTAGGGGCCAGATCTCTTACTGGTTGGTGGGGGATCAAATACTTATTTCCCTCTGCAGAATGCAAATAAATTCATATACTTTCCACAATGTGATTTTCCGGATTTAATTTGTGATGTGCTATCTCTCACTGTTACCAATAACCTACCCTTCAATTATGGGCTGCTCATGTCTTTGTCAGTGGGCAAACTTACAAAATCAGCAAGGGATCAAATACTTATTTCCCCCACTGTACAGGCTTGATTCTCCTTGGAATCGTTTGTGTCTTTCCAGATGTCCCCAAATTTTGGGCCAGTATTTGAGCTTATCCTGATTCTTTTTATTCCCATAGGAATGGGTTGAAGGTTGACATGAAACTAACTAGGCCAGTTTCCTTCATTAATTTCATGTTCCTTCTAACATCACAGATTCCCAGCCTGTTGTCCATGTGATCACCTCCAGGGGTCAGGATTGGTCAGAACATGAGATTGCCATGGAGACAAGCCCTGCCATCATTTACCAAGACATAAGCAGTGAATCACAGTCGGCTACATCTACAATCAAAGCCTTGCTGGAACTCCAGCAGACAACAGGTGTGTATAGGGAAGATCATAAGATATGGAGTCTACCACTTGGGCAAATTTTACATTTTCTTCTGTTTTTTTAAAACAAAAAAATCTTTTTTTCATGCTTTTTGGGCCTGTATTAAAATCTAGACTTTCTTGGGGGGAAATTGTATTATACTTAAATCAACTATTGGGAGAAAGGGTTTGGACACTCTAGAAGCAACAGTGTTCGCTAGTGTAGGGATGTTGGGGATTTGGGAAATTATTCAGAAAGTTATACTAGTGGGAAAGAAATGTATCCTCCAACATTAGGTGCAAATGGGTAGTCCATCATTTTGGCAACGAAGATATCAACTACATACTTTTTATGATATGAGAAGCCAAAAGAGTCATATCTTAAGCATAGAAAGTAGTTTCTTGTGATATGGGATACTTCATTTGATCTCGAGAATTAGGAGCCTCATTATGAATAAGTTCCAAATATAAATTGTAGTTCATTCTGTTGAACTTTCAGCTGTGTTTAAGCATGCATCCCTTCTGAATTAAGATGGGTTAAGAGACAGAAGCAAGGGGGGAGGGGGCTAGGGATGGGCAAGGGTTGCTTCTTTTTGGAATGAGGCAGTTTGTTTAGGAGGATGGGAGGTTGTATGAAACAAGGGCTCCCATCTTCTAATTCAGTTGGACCTCAGGAGTTTTCTAAAAACAAAAATGGGATATATTTTTGTGTGATCAAGTTTTGTTTGATATATTAAAACAGATGGCAAACTAAAGAAAAAAAATAACTAGCTATTAAGGTACATTTTAATATTGTTGCTTTAAAAAATTGTAAATATGGCAGTCACCACTTTCATAATCAGACTGAAAAGAACAGTGCAGCTGGACAGCAGACTTGTTTTTGTGACAGCATCGTGTAAATTCACAGGTTATTGCTGTGAATTTGTGGTTTCAGTAGTAGGGTTGCTAGCTCATCCCAGGTCAACCAAACAGGCATATCCAGACCTGATTCGTCGTCATTTTGTATGTGGATTGTAGTTATCATTATCCAGGGGTAATCTAGGGGGACAATCAGAACTACAGATCCATTCATTCAGTGTTGCAGAGCTGGCATCAATCTGGGTGAGTTAGCAACCCTAATCATTTAATTGTACAGTGCTGTATGTCAACCCATCATAAGTGGTATCGTGAATGCACAAAATTTTGAAGCAGTGTGGTGGCAGTTCTATAAGTGGTGCCTTGTACATAAACTTTTACGTGCAGGGAGTGCCTATTATACAAAGGCAGCATAAAGATTGGTATGGAATACCAGCGTATTGCCTTAAATTTAGGTGCCCACAATTATACCAGCCTTAGAGCTGGTGTAACTGAGCATGTCCAAATGCAGCAATGGTACACGCAACTTATAGTATTCTATAAACTGCATGTATAAGCATGAGACATGCCCATGTCCCGCCTATGCTCTGTCCATGTGTATGCCCCCCTTGCATTTATGCTGTATAGCACTTTATAGTATGTATTCCCTTACAGAAAAGTGCTTAGGGCTGCTTTTTGGCTCATATATACGTGCAACCTTGTAGAATGGGGTGTTAAGTGCTATTTTAGAAAAATAAACCCATTCAGAAGGGTGCCTAACTTGAGGCGCCTAGTTGTAGAATTTGACCTTCATGTCACAGGCAAGAAATTGTGAGGGGGCTACTAGATTGAAAACCTATGAGGTGTGAAGCAGGCCCATGTAGAGGAAGGATGGAGGTTTAAATTACCGTGAGAGCTTTGGGATGAAGATTGTGGGTACAAGGAAGGATCAGAAGAGGGATACTAAAATGATGGATTAGGGAGAGACTGTGCTCAGTTAGCAGGTCTCCGGACGTCGGGCCCTGCGCCATCTCCAGATGTCAGGCCCTGCGCCATCTCCAGACATCGGGCAGTTTTTGCTTTTAAGGGGTTCTTTTGCCAACTCTAGTGGTTGTGCCTTCTACTGTCTCCCAACGTCAACTTAGGTTTTTCTGTTGGAAATGGAGGCATTCTGAGCGTTGGTCCTTGCGCCTCTGGATGCTGGGCCTCGTTCTGCCTCTGGGCACCGAGCCTTGATGCTCCTCGGGAGGTTGCATTTTTTTTTTTTGCTTCTTCCCTGCTGGTGGTACTGCGTTCCCTTTTGGGATTATACCTTTGGGGCACACTTTGCTCTCTGTGTTGGGTGAGCATGGTTGCAGCTCTGGTTGCTGATATGAATCCATTTCGGAAGTTTAAACCTAGCCTCCACTCACCTTCTTAGGCTGAGTTCTTTTCTGTGAGCCTGTACAGTTTTCTTGATGAATTTCTATGGGCCTCGTTCATGCCTTCTGAGAACCTTAGGGGGGCCTTCCTTCCTGGATGAGTAGTGCCCTTCTTGGATTTCTTCCCTTTTGCCACTGGGCTTGAGGAGTTGTTTTTCCTTTTTGGAAGAGTCTTTGTCCCTTTTTTCTCCATCTTTCTGTAACTCATCCTTCCATCGCAGGCTGTGGGCTGAGCTTGGCTGGTGACCAAATGGTAGTGGCTTCATCTGTACCTTTGGCTATCGAGTACGATCAGTTCCTCTTTCTCGGCAGAGGGGTTTGCCTTCCCTGGACTGTTTGGTTTTCATACGCCGCTAGGTTGCGGTCCGGTTCCCTTTCCTTGGGGGACATTTGTTTTGTTTTGTATCTTCCTGCCTCCTTGATGGTGGGGTGAAGCACTTTTGGCCCGCCAATTTTGTGGGGACTGTTTTAGCTTCTCTTTCTGACGGAGTTCTCCTCTTCCTTTCAGGTATCTTGGGGTGTCTCCAGTTGCTGTGGTCCTGTTCTGGTAGGCTGCTCAGTGTTTTTCGTGGACGTTTTTTTCTATTGTCCTTTCAAAGTTGTCCTTTTTTTCCTATTCCCGTCCTATTGCTGTGACTGCTTTGCTACATCCCATTGGTCTGGACAGGTCTGGTATTGATGACAAGGAAGAAATAATTATTTTCTTACTAATAATTTCGGCACTCCACTGTTCACCACTCCTCTCTATCATCACCTTCAACCTTAGTTTTGAGAGCCTATCTCCTATGACTCTTTCTGGCAAGATCATGTCTGAAGTGGGCTCGGCAGTCTGCAACACAAGACGGAGGCCATAACTTCCCGCTGGAAGCGGGGTTGGTGTGCTTGGCGAATGCTCTTTATGACGGGTTACGGCCCACAGTATGTTTTTGGCTGTCACGGCACATCAGCAACTCTGGTTTCGGCATTGGACGACAGATGCAGCGTCAGTCATGTCTAGTTAAATTGCCCTTTTGGGTAAAGTGGCTATTTGGTGAAAGAATTGGGGGAAACTAATCCACAGCATTTGCTGGAGGATAAGCCGAAAGCCTCTGGTCGTCTGTCTTCAGGGGATTTTGAGACCGCAGACTGTACCAGCCTGGCTGTTGGCAATATGGTCAGAAGCCCCTCTTTCAGGCATGCCAATTGTTTGTGCGGGCAGGAAGTCCTCTCAGTCAGCTCGAGCGCCCAATGACTCCAGAGCTTCGCAGTGATGCAAGACTGGTCCACTCGTGTCTTCCTCTGGTGGGAGAACGTTTTCTAGAGTTTTAGGAGGAGTGGGCCAGATCTTCTCATTGAAGGTTACAAGTTGAAATTCTCCCGCCCGGTAGGTCCTCTCTTCTTGCAGTCTCTTTGTCGGAAAAAACCCAAAGTGGTCGAGGTTCAGGCCACCATAGATGCCTTGCTGGTGCTCCAGGCCATTGTTCCAGTTCACCAGGCAGATACTCCATCTTAATTGTCCTGAAGAGGGAAGGCACCTTTTGTCCAGTCTTGGATCTCAAAGGTCTAAATCACTGCCTTTGAGTGTTCCACTTTTAGCATGGAGACACTAAGAGCAGTCATAGCCTCGGTTCAGGCAGGAAAATTTCTTACTGCCCTTGATCTCAAGGAGGCATACTTGCATATACCCATATGGATGCAGCATTCAAGGTTTCTACATTGTACGGTACCGGGCCATCACTTCCAGTTCAGGGCTTTTCCCTTTGGTCTCCACAGCTCCAAAACATTTACTAAGATTGCAGTGGTGACAGCCTTCCTTTGATGCCAGGGAATTGGCATTCACCCATATCTTGATGATTGGCTCGATCATACGGCATCCTATTTGTTCAGTGTGGCAGCAACAGACGAAGTTATCTGTATTCTGCAGGTCTTGGGTTGGGTGATCAATTTTGAGAGCAGACTAACTCCATCGCAGATGCTGGAGTATCTGGGCATTCTATTTGACTCAGCATGGGAGATCTTCCTCACAGAGCACAGGAGGTTGAAGCTGGTTCAACAGATTTGTCTTTTCAATGAAGGCAGGCCCAGGGTCTGGGACTATGTCCAGGTTCTAGGGTCAGTGACGGCGGCGATGGAAGTGGTGGCATTGGCAAGGGCTCATATGCAGCCTTTACAAGGATCTCTTCTCAGCCATTGGTCTCTGATGTCACAGAAGTACAACCTTCATCTTCCTTGGACGCTGGTTGCCAGACAGAGTATGCATTGGTGGTTGTCTCCCAGGAATTTGATAGTCGGAGCTCTCTTTTCGATAACACAATGGGAGGTGGTGATAGCGGATGCCAGCAAATAGGGATAGGGAGGTCATTACATGTTCCATCTGGTATGGCACCTGGATGGAACAGGAGTCTCAGTGGTCGATAAAATGCTTGGAGCTCAGGGCAGTGCTGAATGCCCTGGTCTGAGCTTTCTCCAACAGTGCGATGGCAGTGGTTTATATCAACAAGCAAGGCGGGACCTGCAACTGTCCGATGATGGTGGGGGTGGCCTGCCTCATGAGTTGGGCAGAGAAAAATCTTCTCTGCTTGTCGACAGCTCACAGCACTTGGTCCTTCTCAGCAGGCACTCCTTGGACATGAGAGAATGGGAACTATCTGCTATTTAGCAGGTGTAAACTAAAGGTATAGTCTAGTTTGGCTAACTACTAAACATTGCCACTATCTAGATAATGATGCTGCTTGTTCTTCCTCCGCCCTATGAACAGTAGCAGAGAAGTTAGATTTTCAACCTGCCTCTAGCCATATAAAGGCTGGAAATCTATAGACAAGGAAATTGTATGTTTATCAGCTTCTAATAAACAAAATCTTCTTTTAAATTTGATCTGTCACTGTGTAGTGCATCCTATGAGATGGAGTCTGATATGTGCAGGAAATGTGCCCAATTAATCTGTGTGTTTAAAAAAAAAAAAAAAAAAAACCCCGGTTGGCCACCAATCAGTGTTCAAAAAGATTTGTTTGAGGGCATTAAGTAACTGCTAGTTGTAGCTGAGGAGAATAAGAGAGTTTCAAATGCACTCCTACCTTTCCTCATGTCATTGGAATGCTTTTGTTTCACATATATATTCTGGTATGTCATCATTTGCTCATTTCTGATCTGAAGAAAAGAAGGTATTGTCTTTGAAAGCTAATCAAAAATGTACTAAGGTGGACTATTCATCTCATTTTCTTTGTTTTTGTTTTATTTCTGTGTCTTACCTTGAAAAGTTGACTAACGCAGCTACCACACCACTTTACTGAAATACCATAAATGCCCCAGTATCTCATGGGGTATAATCTGTGCCGGTTAATCAAATATCATGGCTATTGGAAATGTTTTTGCTCTGGTCCACTGCAGCGTACTTTAGCTGAGCTTTTCTGCAGTGTTCAACCTCCTCCTTGCCACCCTCTCTTCCTCCCGAAAATAACCCTTTATCATCAAGGAAAAGCTATAGCTTCCACAGCCCTTGGTGTTGGCATCCTGCCTATGTGTAACTTCTTTTAAGCCAAGCTGTGTGCCAGATAACGGGGCTTTTACTGTGGGAAAATTTGTGAGATTTATATCCCGCATTATCCCAAACAAGTTTGAGTTCAATGTGGCTTACAATAAACAGTATAGGATACATAACAACCTAGTTAAGGTAAATTAAACCTATAAAAAGTATTAATAACCCCTTCTCAGTTTTAACACACTCAAAATGGTTGTACCCTGGCTGCAGACTTTAAAAATGGCGTCTGTTCATGTCCTCTGGTAAGAGGCATGAATAAAATCCAAGCTACTTAATTAGACCTTGCTTTCAGTCACACCAGGGTTCTCCTGAGCAACTCCTGGCCTTTTCTGATTCTGTTTAGTCACCTTTGGAAGACTCATTGACTCAGATATGCTTTTTGTTCCTTTTATGTTTTATTTTTTTAAATCAGTTAAAGAAAAGTTGGAATCGAAACCTAGACAGCCCACTATAGACCTGAGCCAAATGGCAGTTCCCATCCAGATGGCCCAAGACAAGCGTCAGTCCCCTGAAAGCCCTTCCATCGCAGTGGTTGAATCAGAACTTGTTGCAGAATATATTACAACAGGTGGGTGTTGGGGGAGAGGAGGGCAAGGAGTGTGGGGTCTTGTGGCTGGAAGGCAGAAACAAGTGGGACTCCTAGGACTTGCGTTGACCTTGGTTGAGTAATTGAGTTCTTTTGTTTGTCAGAGCTACTAGTTGGATTATAAGCAAGGATCTGCTCATTTATTTTTTTGAGGGGGAGAGAGATATGCTGTGTGTCAATCAAATTTGCCTCAGAATTAATGGAAGTTTGTTTTGTATATGGAAGGGTTAAAATTGCCAGAAAATTTGACAAAAGTGAAATCAAGGAAAACACTGGCCTACTTCATTTCAGAACATGAGTGGAAATTAATTAGGGTACTCAAAACCAACACTTCAAACTCAGGGCTGCAAAATAATCCTGAACAAAAATTCGTAAAGAAAAGCTTTCCTTGAGTTTTGGACTGACTGGAAATGCCAGTTTTCCTTTTTTTTTTTTTTTAGCTGAGGAGTGTTTTTTTTTTTTTTTTTTTTAATGCAAAGATCAGAAGGTGGAAGCCCCAGTTGTGGAATCCCTCAGTAACACTGTCTCTGTATCCCACTCTTTACTTCTCTCTTCAGGTAAAACAAGACAGGTGGCTTCGACAACTACGGTCAGTTCTGGGGAAGTGCCGTTGACCTCTCTGCTGTCCGTGAGTCACCCGACACAAGCACAGACGCACCAGCTGCAGTTGCAGACTTCCCAACCCCAGCGCACCCTGCTGCAGCACGTGGCACAGGCAGCAGCACAGACATCTGTGGCAATAAAGTCCATCCCAGTGACGACCACAGGCGCGATCACGCACATCATGCAACAGGTTCTATTTTTTTATGCTTATGCAATGCTTTTTTTTCTTAAAATGGTGACACAAAATGGTTTACGGTAAAAAAAAAAAATATATATATATATATATGTAATATATATATCTATACACACACACGTACAGTTTTGATAAAATACATGGTCATAAATACAACAATGTAACTACCAGACTAGATCAGTCATATGGGTTACGTTGCCCTGCCAGCAGGTGAAGTCAGAACACTTTTCCAGTGATGACATCATTGCTATAAGGAGTGATGCTGCCCTGGAACTTGGCAACTATTCTCTGTCTCAAGAACATAGTGGCATAACTGGTGCAGCAGGATGTTTGGATTGGCCCCTGAGGAGCAGCCTATGGCCTGCATTCTTAGAATGAGCCAGGCCTTTCTCCTTGTTCTCAGGACAGCAGTCCATGGAAATTGTTGCTCAGTTCGGAAAAGCTTTTAAGGACGTAATCTGTGCTTCCAGATTACGGGTATACCCAGGGTTTTCTCAGGGTAGGGAGTGCTAGGGCTTCTCAGGTCACAGTTTAATTTGCCACGGGGGAATTTTGCATTGTGCTTCTCAAAGTGCCAGCATTAGGAACATTGTTGGAGCTGACAGCACTTCAGTTTTGTGAAGATATGGTTATCACCTCAGTTATCTTGCAGGGCTTCATGCTCCCAGAAAAAATTCAGGAGAAGCAGTTATTTTGTTTAGTTGGGCCTCTGAACCTCGGCTCTCTTCTCCTCTCCCACCCCAACCCCGTGCCTAGCCTTAATTGAAGGAGGGAAGCCATTTTGACATGTCCCTTAGGTTCTTCTGACATAGCAGATTTGTTAATGCAGCTGCAGGATTTTTCTTGTGTCTGTTTTGACTTTATACAGTTCAAATTCTTACAGACCTCCTTCCAGTCTGCTCTTTTACTTTTCATGCAAGGCTACTACATCCATTTGACAAACTCTCTTGGCTCAAACCCTCGACGTTTCTTTATCGCACTGAACTCTCTACTTCAAAGTGCCTTCACCCCCAATTCCTCCTTCACTTCTCGACTGTTGCTGAGGACTTCCACGACAAGGCTCACAGACGTCCACCTCTCCTTCTCCCAGTCCATTCTGTCAACCTTCCTCCAACCCCTGCCACGTTTTCTGAAGAGGAAACGATGTGTTTTCTTTCCTCCTCCAAACTGACTAATTCCTCTGATTCTATTCCCACCCATCTACTCAGCACTATCCCTTCTATCTGTCATATCCTCAATCTATCACTTTCCACTGCAACTGTTCCTGATGCCTTCAAACTTGCCGTAGTTACACCACTCCTCAAGAAACCTTCATTGGACCCTACCTGCCCTTCCAGCCATCGCCCCATCTCCCTCCTCCCATTCTTATCCAAGCTGCTTGAACGCGCTGCTCACTGTCATCATGACTTTCATCTCAAGCTATTCTTGATCCACCAGTTTGACTTTCGTCTTCTGCATTCAGCTGAATGAAGCAGCCCTTGCTAAAATCTCCAGTGACCTGTTCCTGGCCAGATCCAAAGGTTTCTATTCTATTCTCATCCTTCTCGATCTATCTGCTGCTTTTGAAACTGTTAATTACTACCTACTCCTTGATATGCTATTCTCATTTGGATTTCAGGGCTTTTCTTTCTTTGATTTCTTCTTCTCTCCCATCATGCTTTTAGTGTATGCTCTGGTGGATCCTCCACCACTTCTATCCCACTATCAGTTGGTGCACTCTCAAGCATGTGTCTTGGGACCTCTTCTTTTCTCCATCTGTACTTATTCCCTTAGTACTCTGATCTCCTTCCATGTTTTCAGTGCATTCTTTGTTGATGACTCCCAGATCTACCTCTCCACAACAGAAATTTTAGCAGGAATCCAGACCCAAGTCTCAGCCTGCCTGTCTGACATTTCTGCCTGGATGTCTCACCGCCATTTGAAACTAAACATGGCCAAGACTGAGCTTCTTATCTTTCCCCCTAAACACACCTCTCTCCCATTCTCTATCTCTGTGGATAACACTCTCATCCTCCCTGTCTCATCAGCTTATAACCTTGGGGTCATCTTGGACTCCTCGCTTTTTCTCTGCACTTATCCAACAGACTGCTAAAATCTGTCGTTTCTTTCTCTATAATATCGCCAAAATTCATCCCTTCCTTTCTGAGCAGACTACCAAAATCCATATCCACTTTTTTATTACCTCATGCCTAGAGTACTGGGACTTGCTTCTCACATGTCTCCCACTAAGCCATCTCTCAATTCATTCAAAATTCTGCTGCATGACTTATATTCCGCCAGCGTCGCTGTTCTCATATTAGCCCTCTCCTCAAGTCACTTGGCTCCCTATCTGTTTCTGATACAGTTCAAACTCCGCTTGTTGACTTACAAGTGCATTCATTCTGCAGTTCTTCAGTACCTCTCCACTCTTAATCTCTTCCTACACTCCTCCTCAGGAGCTCCTTTCATCTGGTAAATCTCTTATTTGTACCCTTCTCCTCCACTGCCAGCTCCGGACTCCGTTCCTTTCATCTTGCTGCACCATATGCCTGGAATAGACTTCCTGAGTCAGTACGTCCCTCTGGCTGTATTCAAATCTAGGCTAAAAGCCCATGTTTTTGAGGCTGCTTTTAACTCCTAACCCTATTCATGTGTTCAGTACCATGTTTGTTTTATCATTCCCACCATAAGTAATTCCCTAATCCCTTATTTGTCCTGTTTGTCTTGATTAGATTGTAAGCTCTGTTGAGCAGGGACTGTTACATGTTTAGCTTACAGTGCTTTGTATGTCTAGTAGCGCTATAGAAATGATAAATAGTAGTATTTTGCTGCTGCATTTTCTTTTAATCGCACAATGCACAAGGAGCCAGATTGAGCTAGGAAGTCAGTCTATCCTTGCCATACTGGGACAGACAAAAGGTCCATCAAGCTCCAGAGTCTTATTTCCAACAGTGGTCAATCCAGGTCACAAGTACCCGGCAAGATCCTAAAAAAGTTAAACAGCTTTTATGTTGCTTATCCTGGAAATAAGCAGTGGATTTTACCATCTTAATAATAGCTTATGGACTTTTCTTTTAGGAAATTATCCAAGCAGCAATCTTCACAAACAAGAGACCCTGTTTTGGAGGTTCATGAGGACAGGGAGGTGAATTGTTTGCTTCTGGGCTGGGTTCAGACCAGGATTGTGCAAATAATTCTGTATGGTAGGAGGTTTTCTGTACAGACCTCTTGAAGAAGTGGGAAATCCCCTTGGTAGAAGAGGATGATCCCATGTAGTCTGCCTCTCTTCCAGAGGGAACAATCTTCTTCTGTTATCTTGGAGACGACAGAGACATGAGAATTTCTGATTCCCCTATGCAGGAGATAAAGGCAAAGCAGGTATCCATAAGCCCACAAAAGTCTTCCCAGTGTACCAGGCGGTACAAGCCCTGATCTCAGTGGAGTGGGATGCTCCAGATGCTGATCTAAGTGTCATCTGCAAATTTGATCGTTGCTTTCTCCAGATAATATAATATATTAATACAGCACAGGTTTGAGTACAGACTCTTGGGGCTGTCTGCTATTGACCCTTTTTATTTTTTCCAGCCCAACAGATGTTAGCAAGAATACAAGGGAAAAACTGATGAAAAAGCATATTGAATTCAAAAAATAGACCAGACTGGAGCAAGGAGTCCCTAGACATAAAGCCATCCCCACTCCACCTCAGAAAAATGGCCCAGTGAGTTTCTGTGGGAGAAGCCGTTCTGGCTTCTGCAACAGAGAAACTTTGATGCACTGTAACAATAGTAGTTTTCTATCTCTTCATCCCTGCTAGATGGCACTTGATAACTGTTGACCAACGATACCATCCTCGTTGACCTTCATGAGGTCTGACTGCAGTATAAACCTTCTGAAGCAGTAGCAGTTTGCACGTTCCTTAGCCTGCCGTGGAGGAAGGGTACAAATAGCTCATCAAGGAATTATAAGTCAGGAGGATGCTATTTTCAGTGGTTCAACAGACATAATGTATATCCTTGATGTCGTTCCTGTTCTTGCAGAATAGACCTCTCTTCATTTGAACTGATCATTGTGTAAAAATAGGCTGTCACTGTCTGTATGGTGGTTTTGCTCTTGTTTGACTCCAAAGATGTATTTAGTGTCTAGGGAAAATGGGAGTTCTGTACACTGTCTTAAGCTCTAGTGATATTAGTCTTTCCCCTTAAAGAGAAACCGGGGGGGGGGGGGGGGGGGGGGGCACCTGAAAAGGGGTCTATAGTGTTTTCTTATGAGCTCTCTGGCATACCTGTGCAGAAGCATGGCGTTTAACAAAGTTGGCCTTTTTATTATGGAGGATGATTGGAAAACCTATCTTTTTAAGTGCTTCCTGTATTTTGTTTTTTCCCCTGAAACAAAGTCCTGCACCGTTCATTAAGCTAGCTTGGGGAGGTATTTGTTCTTTTGTGCCCCGGTTTTGAATCGGGTGCGTTAAAACAATGTGCGTTCTCTTAGTGTAAAAATAGCTAAGTTTACTCTTCATCTCTTCCTAGGCTTTGAGCAGCCATACAGCTTTTGCCAAACACAGTGACGATGCAGGGACGGAGGAGGGAGAAGTGGAAGAGATGGATACTTTGGACCCTCAGACGGGCCTCTTTTATAGGTCTGTGCTGACGCAGGCACAGAAGCAGCAAAAGCACATCCACTTACATCAGGAGGCCACACACCTGCAGGTGAAGACCCTTCAAGCCCTACAGCACAGGATCCAGCAGACTGCCCAGTTCTCCATCCACCAGCACAAGCTCGGCCCATTCCAGCAGGAGCACCGCCTGCTGGTGAAGGAGAGGGCGTCGCCGCTCCCTGGGACTACCCAGCCGCAGCAGACTTTGGTGCAGGTCCTGGCTGTGAGACCCCCACAGCCGCCGCCACTAAAGCTACACCAAGCTCAGAGCCAGCCCAGGATCTGTGTGCCACCACCTCAGCCCCTACAGACTTCAGCACATCTCTCTTCCTCCTTGGAGAGAACATCAGTGAGCCAGGTAACAATTTGATGTTGGAACACAACACGTTTTAATTCAGATTATTTCACAGTTGTGTTGCCAAAATGAAGTGCTTGGATACCTAATGTACAAGTACCTATGCATTTCCCTATATAGACTCTGGCAGATTTTCAGAGCAATAGTGTGCATGTATTTCTGATTTGAAAATTACGCCAGTTGTATACTTTACATCTTCTCGCTAGCACATACATATATTTTTGAACATCTGCTCATAAGTGGAAATCCCTTTCCTATCCTGTCTCTGGGAATTTGCACTAAAGGTAAATATATGAATGTACCTATTGTGTTCATACTATCTTTATCCGATATTGGGCCTGGAAATTTATAAAACTCTTATTACTGCAAGTAAAACAGGCATGCTTCTGAATATTATACTTGAGAATTACAAAAAAGGTTTGGACAAGTTAAGAACATAAGAATAGCCATACTGGGTCAGCCCATCTAGCCCAGTATCTTGTTTCCAGCAGTGGCCAATCCAGATCGCAAGTACCTGGCAGAAATCCAGTTAGTAGCAATATTCCATGCTACCAATCCCAGGGCAAGCAATGGCATCCCCCATGTCCATCTCAATAACAGACTATGGACTTTTCCTCCAGGAGCTTGTCCAAACTTTTTTTAAACCCAGATATGCTAACCACTGTTACAATATCCTCTGGCAGCGAGTTCCAGATCTTAACTATTCTTTCGGTAAAAAAAAATATTTCCTCCTATTTGTTTTAAAATTATTTCCATGTAATTTTATAGAGTGTCCCCTGGTCTTTGTACTTTTTGAATGAGTGAAAAATTGATTCAGTTTTACCTGTTCTACATCACTCAGGATTTTATAGACTTCAATCATATCCTCCCTCAGCCGTTCCTTTTCCAAGCTGTAGAACCCTAACCTAAGAACATAAGAGTAGCCATACTGGGTCAGACCAGTGGTCCATCTAGCCCAGTATCCTGTTTTCTAAACAGTGGCCAAGCCAGGTCACAAGTACTGGCAGAAACCCAAATCATGGCTAACACTCCATACTACAAATCCCAGGGCAAGCAGTTCCTTCCCATGTCTGTCTCAATAACAGATTATGGACTTCTCCAGGAATTTGTCAACCTTTTTTAAACCCAGATATGCTAACCGCTGTTACCACATCCTCTGGCAAAGAGTTCCAGAGCTTAACTATTTTGTTGAGTGAAAAAATATTCCCTCCTATTTGTTTTAAAAATATTTCCATGTAACTTCTTACATAAGTATTGCCATACTGGGAAAGACCAAAGGTCCATCAAGCCCAGCATCCTGTTTCCAACAGTGCCAATCCAGGTCACAAATACCTGGCAAGATCCTAAAAAAGTACAAAACATTTTATACTGCTTATCCCAGAAATAGTGGATTTTCCTCAAGTCCATTTAATAATGGTCTATGGACTTTTCCTTTAGGAAGCCGTCCAAACCTTTTTAAAACTCTGCTAAGCTAACCGCCTTTACCACGTTCTCTGGCAACGAATTCCAGAGTTTAATTACACGTTGAGTGAAAAAACATTTTCTCCGATTCATTTTAAATTTACTGCATTATAGCTTCATCGCATGCCCCCTAGTCTTAGTATTTTTGAAAAGTGTAAACAGACGCTTCACATCTACCCTTTCAACTCCACTCATTATTTTATAGACCTCTATCATATCTCCCCTCAGCCGCCTTTTCTCCAAGCTGAAGAGCCCTAGCCGCTTTAGCCTTTTCTCATAGGGTAGTCGCCCCATCCCCTTTATCATTTTCGTTGCCCTTCTCTGCACCTTTTCTAATTCCACTATTATCTTTTTTTGAGATGCGGCGACCAGAATTGAACACAGTATTCGAGGTGCGGTCGCACCATGGAGCGATACAAAGGCATTATAACATCCACATTTTTGTTTTCCATTCTTTTCCTAATACCTAACATTCTGTTTGCTTTCTTAGCTGCAGCAGTACACTGAGCAGGTTTCAACGTATCAACAACGACACCTAGATCCCTTTCTTGGTCTGTGACTCCTAACATGGAACCTTGCATGACATAGCTATAATTCGGGTTCCTCTTTCCCACATGCATCACTTTGCACTTACTCACATTAAACGTCAATCTGCCAGTTAGACGCCCAGTCTCGTAAGGTCCTCTTATAATTTTTCACAATCCTCCCGTGATTTAACGACTTTGAATAACTTTGTGTCATCAGTAAATTTAATTACCTCACTAGTTACTATTGATCCATCTCTAGGTCATTTATAAATATGTTAAAAAGCAGCGGTCCCAGCACAGACCCCTGGGGAACCCCACTAACTACCCTTCTCCATTGAGAATACTGACCATTTAACCCCACTCTCTGTTTTCTATCTTTTAACCAGTTTTTAATCCACAATAGAACACTACCTCCTATCCCATGATACTCCAATTTCCTCTGGAGTCTTTTATGAGGTACTTTGTCAAACGCCTTCTGAAAATCCAGATACACAATATCAACCAGTTCACCTTTATCCACCCCTTCAAAGAAATGTAGTAGATTAGTGAAGCAAGATTTCCCTTCACTAAATCTATGTTAACTTTGTCTCATTAATCCATGCATTTGAATATGCGCTGTAGTTTTATTCTTAAGAAGAGTCTATTTTGCCTGGCACCGACGTCAGACTCACCGGTCTATAATTTCCAGGATCTCCTCTGGAACCTTTTTTAAAAATCGGCGTTACATTGGCCACCCTCCAATCTTCCGGTACCATGCTTGATTTTAAGGATAAATGACATATTACTAACAATAGCTCCGCAAGCTCATTTTTCAGTTCTATCAGTACTCTGGGATGAATACCATCCGGTCCAGGAGATTTGCTACTCTTTAGTTTGTAGAACTGCCCCATTACATCCTCCAGGTTTAGAGAATTCGTTAAGTTTTTTTCCGACTCGTCAGCTTTGAATATCATTTCTGACACCGGTATCCCACCCAAATCTTCCTCGGTGAACACCGAAGCAAAGAATTCGTTTAATCTCTCTGCTACGGCTTTGTCTTCCCTGTCGCCCCTTTTACTCCTCGTTCATCTAGCTGTCCAACCGATTCTTTTGCCGGCTTCATGCTTTTAATATACCTAAAAAATTTTTTTACTATATAGTTTTGCCTCCAACGCAATCTTTTTTTTTTTTTTTTTTTTTGAAGTCCCTCTTAGCCTTCCTTATCAGCACTTTGCATTTGACTTGACATTCCTTTTGCTGTTTCTTATTATTTTCAGTTCCTTCTGTTTTCTGAAGGATTTTCTTTTAGCTCTAATATTTATTTATTTGCAGCATTTGTATCCCACATTTTCCCACACACAAGCAGGCTCTATGTGGCTTACAAGTCAATAAATACGGTCAGGAAAGGAAGGGGTACATGTGTAAAATAAGAAAAAAAGTAATATGCAATAAAACTGTCCTCTGAATCAATACAAAGCAGAGTCTGAGTAGCAGCAGTAGGATAGGCCCGACAAAACAGATGTCTTTAAAGATCGCCTGAAGTCTTGATCATGTAGTGTTTTCACATAGTTCGGTAATGCATTCCACATCTGTGCACTTAAGTAGGAGAAATTAGACGCGTAGCTGGTTTTGTACTTAAGACCAATACAACTTGGGTAATGAAGATTCATATAAGTACGAGATGACTTTAATCTATTCCTCGCCGGAAGATCAATTAAATCAATCATATAATCCAGGGCATCACCGTAGATTATTTTGTGGACTAGTGTACAAAGTTTGAAAGTAATACGGTCCATAATTGGGAGCCAGTGAAGTTTCATCCGAAGAGGTGTAACACTGTCGTATTTCGTTTTGTTGAAGATCAATCTGGCAGCAGTATTCTGGGCTGTTTGGAGTTTTTTCAGAAACTGAACTTTACAACCCACATATAAGCCATTGCAGTAGTCTAGATTGCTCAATGCCAATGATTGCGTCAAGTTGCGGAATATATCCCTTGGAAAGTAGGGTCTTATACATTTGTTTCCACATAGTATAAAATATCTTCTTTATTAAGGCAGTAACTTGACTCTCTAATGTAAGGTGGTTATCAATAGTAACTTCTAAGATTTTAAGGTGATCAGAGGCAGCGAATAAGCTGAAGTAACGAGGGTAGCAGGCTTATAGGTATTATATAGGGATGAGACAGTAAGACAATGAGTTTTATCCGTGTTCAATTTCAACCGAAATGTGTTAGCCCATAAATCCATGATGTACAAGCAACGATCAATGTCCCTGGAGATATCTGAGAGGTCACGTCGGAAGGGGATATAAATTGTGACATCATCAGCAAACGAGTGATAGCTCTTTCTGGATAAGATGTTTGCCAGAGGGGACATCATTATGTTGAAGAGAATCGGTGATAATGGAGAACCTTGGGGTACACCACAATGCGCATTCCATGGTGACGAAATACTTGTTTCACCTCACTTTTTAGGCACGCCGGATGTCGTTTGTACTTTTGGAACGAGTAAAACATTGATTTACTTCTACTCACTCTACACCACTCGGATTTTGTAGACCTCAATCATATCTCCCCTGATCTATCTCTTTTCCAAGCTAAAGAGCCCTAACCTCTTTAGTCTTTCCTCATACGAGAGGAGTTCCATCCCCTTTATCATTTTGGTTGCTGTTCTTTGAACCTTTTCTAATTCCGCTATATATTTTTTTTGAGATATGGCGACCAGAACTGAATGCAGTACTCAAGGTGCGGACGCACCATTGAGCGCTACAAAGGCATTATAGTATTTTCAGTCTTATTCACCATTCCTTTCCTAATAACTCCTAGCATCCTGTTTGTTTTTTTGGCCGCCACTGCACACTGAGCAGAAGATTTCAGTGTATTATCTGGGTGGTGTTGTAGATCTTTTTCTTGAGCGCTGACCTTCAAGGTGGACCCTAGCATCTTGTAACTATGATTCGGATTATTCTTTCCAATGTGCATCATCTTGCATTTGTCCACATTAAATTTCATCTGCCATTTGGAAGCCCAATCTTCCAATTTCCTGAGATCTTCCAGCAATATTTCACAGTCCACACGTATTTTAACAACCTTGAATAGTTCTTTATCGTCTGCAAATTTGATCACCTCTGTCGTCATCCTGATTTCCATATCATTTATAAATATGTTAAATAGTACCAGTCCCAGTACAGATCTCTGTGACACTCCTCCACTGAGAGAAATGACCGTTTAACCCTACGCTCCGTTTTCTGTTCAATAACCAATTCCTAATACAACCTCTTTAGTCTTTCCTCACATGAGAAGAGTTCCATCCCCTTTATCATTTTGGTCGCTCTTCTTAGAACCTTTTCCTCTAATTCCACTATATCTTTTTTGAGATTTGGCGCCCAGTAATGAACGAAATACTGAGGTCTCACCATTTAGTAATACAGAGGCATTATAGTATTCTCGATCTTATTTATCATCTCTTTCCTAATAATGCCTAACATCCTGTTTGCTTTTTTGACCATCACCGCACACTGGGCGGAAGTTTTCAGCATATTATCTACAATGCAAAGTGATGCACGTCGGGAAGAATAATTGAAATCAGTTACTCTGATGCTAGAGTCCACTTAGGAACTGCAGAGAGGGTATGGAAGAAAACTAAAATCAACAAGAACCTGGAGTCTTACAGAATTAAAATGGGGAAATACAAAAGATTATGGGAGGAAACAAGGAATGCATACTTCAAAGACAAGAATAAAACTTCCCTAAATAAGCCGAGGGAATTATTTCATACAGTGAACTACTTAATAGAAGGAAGGATAAATTTAACACAGAATGTTGATCCTCAGGATTATGCAATTCGGCTACATCAGAAACTGGATACCAAAGTATCAAACTCAGAATCTGATAATTTAGTTATTCTCACATCGAGAGACGAAATAAGGAAGCAATCCTACTACTACTATTTAGCATTTCTATAGCGCTACAAGGCGTACGCAGTGCTGCACAAACATAAAAGAAAGACAGTCCCTGCTCAAGGAGCTTACAATCTAATAGACAAAAAATAAAGTAATCAAATCAATTAATGTGTACAGGGAGGAGGAGAGGAGGGTAGGTGGAGGCGAATGGTTACAAGTGGTTATGAGTCAAAAGCAATGTTAGAGGTGGGCTTTCAGTCTAGATTTAAAGGTGGCCAAGGATGGGGCAAGACGTAGGGGCTCAGGAAGTTTATTCCAGGCGTAGGGTGCAGTGAGACAGAAGGCGCAAAGTCTGGAGTTGGCAGTAGTGGAGAAGGGAACAGATGATAAGGATTTATCCATGGAGCGGAGTGCACGGGAAGGGGTGTAGGGAAGGACGAGTGTGGAGAGATACTGGGGAGCAGCAAAGTACTTACTACTTAACATTTCTAAAGCGCTACTAGGGTTACGCAGCGCTGTACAATTTAACATGGAAGGACAGTCCCTGCTCAAGGAGCTTACAATCTAAAAGACAAGTGTACAATCTAAAAGACAGGTGTACAATCTAAAAGACAAGTGTAGAGTCAATTTTATAGGGCATACTATATTTCTCGAAAGGTTAGGTGCCGAAAGCAGCATTAAAGAGGTGAGTTTTAAGCAGAGATTTGAAGATGGGTAGGGAGGGGGCTTGGCGTAGGGGTTGAGGAAGATTGTTCCATTCATAGGGTGAGGCAAGGCAGAATGAGCGGAGCCTGGAGTTGGCAGTGCATTCTTTACATTTATAGGTTAGTAGAAGAAGTTTGAACAGGATGCGAAAACGGATAGGGAGCCAGTGAAGCGACTTGAGGAGAGGGGTAGTATGAGTAAAGCGACCCTGGCGGAAGATGAGATGGGCAGCAGAGTTTTGAACCGATTGGAGAGGGGAGAGGTGACTAAGTGGGAGGCCAGCAAGAAGCAGATTGCAGTAGTCTAAGCGAGAGGTGACAAGTGTGTGGATGAGGATTTTGGTAGAGTGCTTGGAAAGAAAGGGGTGGATTTTACGGCTGTTGTAAAGAGAGAAACGACAGGTCTTGGTGATCTGCTGGATATGAGCAGAGAAGGAGAGAGAAGAGTCAAAGATGACCCCAAGGTTTCGAGCTGAGGAGACAGGGAGAATGAGAGAGCCATCAACAGAAATAGAAAACGGGGGGAGTGGGGAGGTGGGTTTGGGGGGAAAAATGAGAAGCTCGGTTTTGGTCATGTTTAATTTCAGGTGGCGTTGACATCCAGACAGCAATGTCAGAAAAGCACGCTGAAACTTTGGTTTGGATGCAAGGTGAGATATCAGGGGTAGAAAGGTAGATTTGGGAGTCATCAGCATAGAGATGGTAGGAAAAGCCATGGGATGAGATTAATGAACCAAGGGAAGAAGTGTAGATAGAAAAGAGGAGGGGACCAAGAACAGAACTCTGAGGTACGCCGACAGGCAGAGGGATAGAAGTAGAAGAGGATCCACCAGAGTGAACACTGAAGGTGCAGAGGGAGAGGTAGGAAAGGACAGAGCCCTGGAATCCAAGTGAGGACAGGGTATCGAGCAGTATGCTGTGATCGACAGTGTCAAAAGCAGCGGAAAGATCAAGAAGAATGAGGATGGAATAGAGACCTCTGGATTTAGCCAGTAATAGGTCATTGGAGACTTCAGTAAGCGCAGTTTCGGTTGAGTGGAGGGGGCGAAAACCAGATTGTAGTGGGTCAAGAATAGCATGTGAGGAGAGAAAATCAAGGCAGCGGTGGTAATTTGGAGAGAAAAGGGAGGAAGTGAGATGGGTCGGTAATTTGAGGGGCAAGTAGGGTCAAGTGAAGGCTTCTTAAGGGCATGATAGAGAAAATGGTGAAGAGCTTATCACCCACCAGAGCGCAAGCAGATCCCTGCTTCTCCATAATATTTAGATCAATGCCAGAGATAATTGTTCCATTTTTTTAAAAATCTAGTGAACAAATCTCTACGAGAAGGTGTGTTAGTGGACTCGCTTATAGAGGCAACTGTTAAACCATTACTTAAAAAATCAACACTTTAACTCTACACACGTTCTTTAGGAGTGGAGCATAACAGGCTTTGCTTTTGGCATTGACGTTTATATTGTTTTATTTTCTTGGAAGAGAGGAGACCAAAGGAGTTTTTGTCGCAGCACATTTACAACAGTGTATGTTTTACACTACATGTTTTGAGGTTGTTCAAGACCCCTGAGGCAGGCCTTTGGGCCAAAACACGGCCATGTCGGGTCGTTGTTTTATATAATAAAGCAATTTTTGGTATCCTCATCTGTTCTCACTTTTTTGTTTCATACGTTTGTTGAAGATAATCACTTGTTGAATGATTTTCAATATGGTTTTAGACCCAACCACAGTGTCGAATTCTGTTACTATCAATGCTAGATGAACTAAGGATCGGAATGGACCAGAACATTTACTTCTGTGTTGTCGCACGTGACATTGCGTCAGCTTTCGACACTATTGACCACAAGCTCCTTAAATTTAATTCTGAAATGAGTAAGTAGCCAATGCAAAGCTTTCTCATATGTTGTAATGCATGCCATGGTGAATCTGTCAGTAAGCAAGCAGCAGCAGCATTCCTTATGAATTGGAGGGCCTTCATACCCTGACAAGAGACTCCCAGACAGAGATAGTTGCAGTAGTCAAGTTTGGAGAGAGTCATAGTTTCGAGAACAGTTCTAAAGTCACCACTAGACGGCCTGGATGCGAGTCTGCTTGAGAGCCATAACTGAAAAAAGGCCGACTGGACAATTAACCTAATTTGTGCTTTATTGTGAGCGTAAGATCTAACAGAACACCCAAACTGCAAACCTCCTGGAGACAATCTGCCTGCTTTAAAAAAAATAAATAGATAAAAAAGTTGGAATGTCATATAATTAGAGTGACTGAAGACCATGATATCTGTTCTTGAAAGATTTCAGACTAGCCTATTTAGCTGTCATCTAGTCTATAACTGTCTGTAAACAAAGCTGAAGTTTACCAATACATGGAAACAGAGAAAAATGTAGGCAGATAAAGACCATATGCCTATCCAGTCTGCCCATCCATGCCATCTACTCGCCCTATCACTTCCTTAGAGATCCTATATACTTGTCCCAAACTCTCTTGAATTCAGATACTGTTTTCGTCTCCACCACTTCCACTGGGAGGCCATTCCACGACTTCATCCTCATTTTCTGTGAAGAGGTATTATTCTCAGGTTACTCTTGATTCTATATCCTGTTTCGTCTTCATCCTATGCCCCCTCGTTTCAGAGCTTCATTTCAATTGAAAGAGACCCGCCTCTTTCATGTAGGCATGCATGTTGAAGCGCAGGAGCTTGTCATTTCTGCACTTCAACATGTACGCTTAGAGCTTACACGGAGTGGCACATTTTCTATCTATGAACCTATTGCATGGAGTAAATTGCCATTGCGTATTAAATGTGAATTCTGGGAGGAAGTGACGTCATCCAACAGCATGGCCGCTTAAAAGCTAAGCTCCCACAGCCCCACGGAGAATTTAAGCTTAAACAGAAGATATAGCGACATCTGAGAACTGAAACGGAGCTAGAGATTCAAAGCGAAGTTACAGAGGCGAACATACCTGGGATCGGCACTCAAAGTGGCGGATCTTTCCCGGTTCGCTTTTATAGAAAAAACAGCGGCGTCCCGAAACAAAATGGCGGAGATGCGGAAGGCATCGGAGCCAACGAATGGAGGGAAAACGAAGTCGGCGGGAAACGCATCGGAGCTCCAAAACGAGCGAGCCACAGATGAAAAGGTCCCTCAGAGACTAGAAACCTGGTTGCAGGACATTAGCGCTGACTTGAAAGCACTTCGAGCGGAGATGGTGACGCTCAAGGAGGATCTGAGAGGGGAGATCCGGGAGCTGGGCTCACGCCTGGAAGACATCGAAGCGCAGATGGAAACACATAGTGAAGCCATGGGAAACATGGATCAGCAAATTGGGGAGGTTCAAGGGACCCAGCAACAGCTTTTAGACAAGATAGAAGACCTAGAAAATCGGGGCCGGCGCAACAATTTAAGGTTTCGAGGCTTGCCAGAAGTGCCCACGTACCTAGACTGTGAACATGTGGTACAACAACTGGTTAGTGCGTTGCTCTCAAACAACGGAGAGGCGGTGGAGGCCACTACCATACAATTAGAAAGAGCACATAGAGCACTGGGAGCAAATCGGAGCAATAAACCAAAGGATATCATAGCCTGCTTTTCTAGCTTTAAACTAAAGGAGCGGGTGCTGAAAATGGCCCGTCAGAGACCAGACTTTCAGTGGGACTCTTATGCTATCGAGATTTACCAGGACCTGGCAGCAGCAACTTTAAAAAGAAGGGGTGACCTGAAACCATTCACCAGACACTTGAGAGAACTCAAAATCCAATACAGATGGAGGCACCCTTTTGCACTAGCTTTCTACAAAGATGGGAAAATGCATCAAATAAAATCTATAGAAGAGGCGAGAGCTATTTGCCCTGAAACACCGGAACCTGAAGAGAGAAGAGCAGGGGGTCAGGAGGAAAAGAGTACCACTAGACCCCTACCACCAAGATGGCAAAGAGTGGGGAAAGGGCCCAGAAGATTACAACGCCAACAATCCGCCACGAGAGTCACCTGAAACTAAGCAGACATCAAATAGACTCAAGTTCACTGTTATTGCATAAATCGCATATAATCTGTTAATTTCAGGTATGAAATCATGAGACTCTGTGGGGTGGACGGGAAGCGGGGCGGCTACTTCCTCCATAGGTAGACACCCGCGGGTACACCACGGGGTATTACACAACTGTTAGGGACATTGGGGGGGAAGGGAAGGGGTTTAATCAAAGGAGGGAGGGAGGGGAGGGGGATCAGGTCTGTGTGATAATAAGGGGTAATCAGTTACATGTAACAAAAAATGAAGAGCTCCTGGAAAGTAATGACCAGCGAGCAAATAGGGGAAATAAGGGAAGAATAGCAACATTGAATGAATATGGGGGAATTTAAATGCATGTCTTTGAATGTAAAAGGGCTCAATATTCCCAGAAAAAGGCAGTTGCTGTTCCGGGAATTGGTGAGGTTACAAATAGATGTGGGCCTGATTCAGGAAACTCATCTGAAGGCAAAATATGAATATCTATGCAAACATAGGCAATACCCGGTTATCTACTTTGCATCCAGTAGGGATAACACGAAAAGCAAAGGGGTGCTGGTTATGTTTCGAGGGAACAAGACCTGGGGGATAAAGAAAGTGATAAAAGATAAACAAGGGCGATATCTATTGATAATTTTTGAGCTAGCAGGCCAGACCTATACATTAGTAAATATATACGGGCCCAATACGCAACATTCGGAATTTTTCAAAGAGATAGATCTCCTGCTGTGTGGGAATATAGAAGGAACCTTATTAATGGGAGGTGATTTTAATCTTACACTGAATCCGAACTTAGATAATTCAGCAGCCGTGGCACAGTATGCTAAGCAAGATAGGCGGAATTTCCAAGATTTCCTTACACGCTGGCAGTTAATAGATTACTGGCGTAAAGATAACCCCAACGAACGCACATATACCTTTTTCTCATCAGTACATCATACGTCATCTAGGATAGATATGTGGCTAGGTGATGCCTCCCTTTTGGGACGAGCTGAAACTCCACAGATTATTCCACATACCTGGTCAGACCATTCACCGGTTATATTACAAATCAGGGGAGTAGGGCCCAGAAAACCGAGACCTCCCTGGCGAATGGATGATGCACTACTCTCAGATGCAAATAATGTAACACAAATAGAACAATCTCTTAAAGAGTATATTACTTTTAATGATAATGGGGAAGTGTCTCCAATTACCCTATGGGAAGGTCTTAAGGCTGTGACAAGGGGCTACCTTATAGCACTAAAATCACGGGTATGGAAAGCTCGATGTACACAGGAGAATGATATTCGCCAGCAACTGGCAGAGGTTGAGGCATTATTGCAAAAGGGAGAACCCACAGATCTCACAGCCCTTAAGATGCAAGCATATGACCTGCGGTCACAGTTACATGATTTGGAATTAGCTGATATAAACGAGCAGCTACAGCGAGTGCACCAGATACACTTCGAATTTGGTAATAAACCAAGTAGACTGTTAGCCCATAAATTAAAACAACAAATAACTAGAACTGGAGTAGAAGGGCTACGAGATGAAGGGGGAAACATACAATCTGATCAAAATTTTATGGAAGAGGCTTTCAGAGGATTTTATAAAAAACTTTATAAACCAGAAATAACACAGAGCCCAGAGGAGGTAGCCAATTACTTGGAGGAAATAGACCTTCCAGCACTTCCAACAGACGCGGACCAATCGTTAGGCAGTCCTATCACAATAGAAGAGATAGAGCAGACGATTAAAGGATTGGTTCCCAACAAAGCACCAGGGCCTGATGGGTTTACCAACAAATTTTATAGGTGCTTTGGAAAGATATTATCTCCTATTCTATTAAAAGTTTTCAACTCCATAAATGAGGTCACTGGCTTACCACCAACCTGGAACTTGGCGACCATTATTGTAATCCCCAAACCAGGCAAAGACCCTCTCGCATGTAGTTCTTATAGGCCTATCTCATTATTAGGGGTAGATTATAAGATATTTACTAAGATTTTAGCTACTAGATTGCAGAAATATCTCCCCGCACTAATACACGAAGATCAAGCAGGCTTTGTACAGAACCGCCAAACCTTTGATAACATAAGGAGGACATTACAGGTAATTCAAGGGGCACAGCTCACAAACTCCCCAATGTGTATACTTTCTCTGGACGCTGAAAAGGCCTTCGATCGTGTCAGCTGGCCTTTTCTTTTTGCAGCATTAAAGAAGGCGGGTATTGAAGGGAGGTTTGCGGAATGGCTAAAATCTATATACAGATTCCCGAGAGCAGGGGTACGAGTTAACGGGATTTTGTCTCGGCCATTCTCTCTCCATAGAGGCACTAGACAGGGCTGTGCATTGTCACCAATGCTGTTTGCTCTGGTTATGGAGCCTTTAGCAGCCAGAATCAGAGCAAACAATGGAATACGAGGTTTACGAGGAGGGGGGATTGAAACTAAAATACTTCTTTTTGCAGACGACATTCTGCTGCTCCTAAAAGATCCCATATCAGCTTTTCCACTGATTGGAGAGGAAATACAAGCCTACGGAGCTGTATCAGGCTTCAAAATAAACTTTGACAAATCAGAGGCACTGGATATAAATATAACTGATACACAATTAGATCAGCTGAAAGCCCAATTCCCCTACAGATGGGCACAGAAATATGTTAAATACTTGGGGGTAAATATACCTCGAAGCATAGAGGAAATTTACAAAAGTAATTTCCCAGCAAAAGCACTAGAACTGTTTCGGGAGTTGGAGAAATGGGAGGGCCTAACACTATCATGGGTAGGAAGGATTAGCGCTATCAAAATGATGGTTCTCCCAAAGCTTCTGTACTTATTTATGGCCTTACCAATTGATATTCCTGAAGATTTTTTCCGGGGCCTGCAAAGGAAGATATTTTCCTTTATCTGGAGGAAAAGACCACCCCGGGTTAGACGGGAGGTGTTGTGCCAATTAAAAGATAGGGGGGGTATGGGGGTCCCGGCAATACGTGCATACTATCAGGCAGCCCATCTAAGAATTTTAGCGATATGGATGCAAAATAAGGGAAAGATGTGGGAACGCATAGAACAGAGCTGGTTGGAACCATTTCCACTTAGGGCTATACCTTGGCTACAAAAGCAACAACTGAAGAGGGTAATGAAAGACAGTCCCCCCCTGATTCAATGGCCATTGAATACATGGTACAAGATTAGAGAGCAATTCTTCTCGGAGAGGAAGTATTTTAAACATGCATTCCTTAGATTCATACCTCAATTTGGTCCAGGAGCAATTGATAAAACATATGAGGAGTGGGAGGACATGGGATTATGTACACTGGGGCAAATGTCCGAAGAGGGGCAGGTTCCTTCTTTTCAGGTGCTGCATCGGGATCATGGGCTCTCACCGCTTCAAGTATTTCAATACTACCAGGTACGAGACTTTATCAGCCGTGATGCAGGGGAGGAATTGAGCTTAGCTGAAACAATGTTGGAAAAGGGGATGATGGGAGGAGGGGAACGAGGTTGTATCTCAAGGATATATAAGGCATTGCTTTCATGGTCCCAGCCGGTGGAATATTACACAAAAAAATGGGAATCGATAATGGGGGTACCCCTTGAACCTAAACAATGGGCACAGGCCTTCAAATCTCTTCTGAGAGTATCGATATCTAGTTCATTGATTGAGAACGGACATAAGATCTTATATAGTTGGTACTACACTCCCAGCCGCCTGGCAGCTATATATCGCTCAGGCTCAGCCCTGTGCTGGCGGCAATGTGGAGAGTTAGGAGATATGTACCATATATGGTGGGCGTGCGATCAGGCACAGAGATACTGGGAGAAGATAGGGGATTTTATTAACCAGGTGACAGGGTTACAATATCCAATGACACTGTACACATGCCTACTACACTTCAAGCCACCAGGATTCAAAAACCATATCCACAGGTTTGTCACACAGGTGTTTGTATCAGGAAAGATGGTCCTGGCGGCATGGTGGAAAAAATCACACTTACCAGATCTGTCAGTGGTTATAAATAAACTAAGATCCATTCAACTGATGTCTAAGCTTACAGCAATACGTAATGGGCAAATGGCCCATTATCACAAGATATGGGATCAGTATACTACATGGGCCTCCAAGAACATAGCGACAGTTACGCTACACACACAGACATAGGGTTGGGGGGAGGGGGGTGGGAACGGGGGAAATAAGATCAAAGTTTTATTGAATGATATAGATGAAGCTGTTAGAATTATTATTTTTTTTTTTCAATGTTTATGTTCAGTATGTCATGTTATTACAAACACAAAATGGTTATGTAAGTTATGAACATTGAATTTGGTTGATATTGAAAATGTATAAATAAACAATATAAAAAAAAAAAAATGTGAATTCTGCTTGTCTACATTTAAGAAATGTCTGAGAGACTTTTTATTTTATACAGTTTGTGCTGACTCAGCTTGAAGAACTATTACTGCTTATTTCTATAGAGCTACTAAAGTCGTACGCAGCGCTTTACGCTTGAGCATGAAGAGACAGTCCCTGCTCCACAGAGCTTACAATCTAGTGGCCTAGTGGTTAGAGTGGTGGACTTTGGTCCTGGGGAACTGGGTTCAGTTCCCACTGCAGGCATAGTTGGCTCCTTGTGACTCTGGGCAAGTCACTTAACCCTCCATTGCCCCAGGTACAAATAAAGTACCTAAGCCGCATTGAGCCTGTCATGAGTGGGAAAGCACGGGGTACAAATAAAAAACCAACAACAGACAAACAGAACAAATAAGAGAGAGGAATTACTTAAGGTGGGCAAGGTATAGATTAACTGGACTCCCTGCTGGAACTGTGTATTGTCAGATATTTTTGTGATTGTAATTTGTTTTTGTGTTTTTTTTTGGTTTTATGTATGTATGTTTGTACTCCGCCCTGGACAAGGACAGACTAGTAATAATAAATTCAGTATTTAAATGTCTGTCTCATGTCTCCCCTCGCCCGCCTTTCTTCCAAAGTATACATATTGAGATCTTTAAGTCTGTCCCCATACTCTTTTATGACGAAGACCACTTTATTAGCCACCCTCTACCAACTCCATCCTGTTTATATCTTTTTGAAGGTACGGCCTCCAGAATTGTACACAATATTCTAAATGAGGTCTCACCAGAGTGTTAAAGAAGGGGCATCATCACCTCCTTTTTCCTACTTGCCATTCCTCTCCCTATGCACCCAAGCATCCTTCTAGCTTTCCTGTCGCCTTTTCTACCTGTTTGGCCACCTTAAGATCATCACATACACATACAGTCGCACCCAAGTCCTGCTTCTCTTTTCTTGCATAAACGTTTTTCACTCTTAAACTGTACCATTCCCTTGAGTTTTTTCAGTCCAAATGCATGACCCTGCATTTTTTTAGCATTAAATCTAAGCTGTCAAATTCCTTCCTCGTATTTGAGAGAGTTATTAAAAGGAAAGAAACTAAATATCATTTGCATAAATCCCAATAGTGAATTTTCATCTTAAAAATTTTTTGACAAATGGGACCCATTGAATAACAGGGTGAGACTCCTGCTTTCAAAGGTTTCAAAACAGAGGAGTTTTCCAGGCATATGTGCTGGTGCAGATACTGTTCTGTCAGGTACGAGGAAAACTGTGACTGAACGGCACCAAACAACCCAAAGGATTCTGGTCTATTCAGAAGAATTTGATGGCTGAGTGTCAAATACAGATGAAGTATTGAGCAGAACCTTAAAATAGCAAGAATGGTAGTCCAGCCTTTGACAGATTACATCCACAGTAGAGCGGAGGAATCTCGGTGCCTTTTTACCTTCTAAATAGATTAGATTGCTCCAAAAAATCACTCACTCAAAACTGCTCTCTCTGTTTTGTTAGTTTTGCTATGGCCGGGAAAGCAGAAATAGGTTTAATTTGCACGTATCTTTGGGTTTAGTGACTTCTTCAAGAGAACAAATGATGACCATTTTTAATGAAGCAGACAATACGTGTATGTGCCAGAACAATATTCTCACTCAGGTGATGTAATATAAGGGGAGGTCCAAATTCAGTGAAGTGATGTCTGGTTCCTTAAAATGGTATGAACTGTATTCTCAGAAACCAATTTCAAACTCCTCAAAGTGTGATCAATCACTCGCTGTATATCATAAATCATCTGAATAGAATGTTAGGTATTATTAGGAAAGGAATGGAAAACAAAAATGAGGATGTTATAATGCCTTTGTATCGCTCCATGGTGCAACCGCACCTTGAATATTGTGTTCAGTTCTGGTTGCCGCATCTCAAAAAAGATATAGTGGAATTAGAAAAGGTGCAGAGAAGGGCAACGAAAATGATAAAGGGGATGGAACGACTTCCCTATGAGGAAAGCCTAAAGCAGCCAGGGCTCTTCAGCTGGGAGAAAAGGCGGCTGAGGGGAGATATGATAGGGGTCTGTAAAATAATGAGTGGAGTGGAATGAGTAGAGGTAAATTGCTTGTGTACTGTTTCCAAAAATACTAGTAGTAAATTTAAAACAAACCGGAGAAAATATTTAATGTTTCTTCACTCAATATGTAATTGAGTTCTGGAATTTGTTGCCAGAGAATGTGATAATAGCAGTTAGCTTAGCAGGGTTTAAAAAAAGGTTTGGATAATCTCCTAAGAGAAAAGTCCCTAAACCATTATTAAGATGGAATTGGGGAAAATCTACTCTTGTTTCTAGAATAAGCAGCATAAAGTCTTTGACTTTTTTGGGATCTTGTCAAATACTTGTGACCTGGATTAGCCACTGTTGGAAACAGGATACTGGGCTTGATGGACCTTCGGTCTGTCCCAGTATGGCAACGCTTATATTCATACGACTATAACAAACTCGTACAGAGACATGAGGTGAAAGTCATTTTACAATAGGTGCCTATAATAAAAGTTAAAAAATTCTCAGAAATGTGCTCGTTTTATAAAGGTTCAGTACACAGGCATGCTTTAAGAAAAAAATCAGAATAGATATAATTAAACAATGAACTGTAATTTCAATATTTATCTAAATAAATACATTTTCTCTATGGACCTTCAGAGGTGTATCTTGAATAGAGCTCCATAAGTGAGGCAAGTATAGTATCAAGAAGGAGATTTTTCCATGAATTCATGTCGAAATGTCTCCCAGTACATTTGAACTGTTTCTTTGCTCCTATATGTAAAAACAAAGACATTTAGAAGAAACTAGCTAAATGAACTGCGTTCGAAAATGTGGATTGAAATAGATAAGTAGAGCTATTTTATTAAAATTTTAGCTAATATTGAAACTGTTGGTGTGTCTAAGAGTACCATTGGAATTGAAGAATATTATTAAAATTGAAGATTATTGTGACCTGATGAAGAGAAATGGTGCTTATCTTTCATGAGGATTCATACATGTTTGACAAGTACCTCTGAAGGTCCACAGAGAATTTATTTATCTGAATAAATAGGTATAGAAATTAGTTTCATTGTTTTGTAAATGTAGCAGAAGTGCTTATATTTCTTTCACAATATAGGCTACTACAGTCAACCACAACCGTACATATATGTTCTCGCACAAATGTACACCTGCTCCTAGGCAGGTTGTACATGTATGAGTGTATCACAACTGTACCCTTGCTGCAACAAAGCTGCACCGTCCCCCACTCTCCCTCCTCCACCCCCGGAAATGCCTAAAAATGTGTTTGCCACTGTCGGCATGCATGCTTGGTCCAGGTGTATAAGAACCATTTTCCACATATATAATTTACATGCATAAAATTTGTAATAGAATTACCCCAGAGTGAGCAAAACATTTTTTTAGTTCAGGTCCTTAAAGTAGCCTGGGTAGTCCACGTGACATTGTGATTGGCTGCTGCATGTTCTCTTGTGCTTAACCCAGGAGCTGCAACTGTTGTTTAAATAGCAGTGGGTTGTTTGTGCTGCATGGGGGGCTGTTTGTGTTATGTTGTCTGTGGAAAGGAAGGTGTAGAACAGGGGAAATGACCCATAAATGGATTCATTGATATGAGTTAAAGTAAAAAAAAAAAAAAAAAAGAGTAGTGGGTTCATGCAGCAACTTCCTAATGGACATGAAAGCAATAAGTGTGGTGATGGAGTTCAAGGGGGAAAAAGCCCGAGGAATCTGTTTGCAAGTACATGAGAGATCTAATAAGGTTTCCAGTATTAAAACAGAAAGAAAGATGATTAACCTGGAGGGGCTTTGTGGTGGTGGTCTTTCCTGTTCTGTTTCAGTCTGAGTTATTGCTGATTAGCTTATGCACTGTATTCCATCAATCAGAGTTCTAGGTGGATTCCAGTAAAACAGTGTGCGTTCATTCTTTTTAAACACTCAACAAAAATGTTGTTTTCTTAGGTGCAGCAGCCAATTATAACACAAGGATCAGCTGTTACAAAGATCACATTTGAAGGGCACCAGCCACCTACGGTTTCCAAGGCAGCCACTGGAGTGTGCATACCAAAGCTGATAGTTCCGGTCACAAGTGGATTTTCTGCACAGGCACCTGAGAAGACTGTAGTAGCGGACATACTGAAAATGTCCATGATGGAAGCCCAGATTGACACAAATGTGGAACCAGTGACAGCAGATCCCCTGAACAAGGGAGTCACTACTGTTAAACTCCGCCGGGAGCCTGAGCCCACTATACCTTCCACCCAGTTGCCGAGAGTGACCACAGTGGGTGTGACTACGACTCCTCCGCTCCCGCAGCTACAGAAATGCAAAGAGCCAGTTTCAAACCCTCCTCCACCTCTCGCTGCTCCTCCTCCTCCTCCGCCACCTCTCACCAGGAAAGTGGATCCTCCTGTGGCACCTGCAAGCAGCCAGTTTATACATATTCAGAACATATCCCAGAAGAAAACAGATGAAATGCCTACTGAAATTATAATCCAGGTAAGACAGAATGTGAGAGAGCCAAGTCAAAATTCAGTTTGTGTGTGCAGAGATACTGATACTTAGTTACTAGGGCTGCATGCTAATTGCATGGTTAAAAAAAAATTAATTGTGGCTAAAAATAGTTAATTGTGCTCCAGCATCTTTCCCTCCCTTCTCCCTCCCATCTTAGCAGTGGCAGCAGTACTTGCTGCCTGCAGCCTGTTTCAGAGCTTTCCCTCTGGCCCGTCCCAGTCTTGTGGAAACAGGAAGTTGCGTCAGAGGGGGCGGAGTAGATCAAAGGAAATGCTCTGAAGCACGCTGTAGGCAGTGAGTGAATATCACAGCCAGGACTGAGAAGACCCTGATGTAAGGTACACTCGGGGGAGGGGGGGAGGGAGTTGAGAGAGGGGGAGATGCTGGACTTTGAATTACATGGGGGGGGGGGGGGGGGAGGAAGATAGGGAGATTCTGTCCAGTGGGCCAGAGAGAAGGATGGAGAGAAAGATAATGGACCTGGGGGTTGGAAGGAAGAGGGAGATATTTAGATTCAGAGGGGTGGAGGGACAGAAGAGAGATAATCAACTTGTGGGGAAGGGAAGAAAGAAAGAGATATATTGGACCTGAGGGGGGGGGGGGGAGTCGGATGTAAGGAAGAGAGAGAAAAGAGGGGTGAAGGGAGGGAGACGTGCTGGACAATGGGTCGAAGGAAGGAAAAAGAATGGAAGAGATGTTAGACCTGGGGACAGGACAGAGGGGGCTATTGGTCCTTCTAATCATGTGATTACAAATTTTAATCAAAATGAAGCCCTATTGGTTACAGAAGAATAAACAGATACAGTAGGAAGATTGTAACTTAGCAGAGATTGTATGGAGACTTTGTGAAAGCATGATTTGAATGTTTAAGACTCAAGACGTTACCCAACTTGTATTGCACTGCACAAATGGTATGGTATATCGTCTTTCCACTAATGATTTCAGATATTTGGTCAAATGTTGTCAAATATGAGTTTTCAGCAATGAATTGAATTGTCCCTTTCAAGTCTTTTGGCTGACATTGAGTGCTGTTGAATATTGGGAGGTGAGAAGTGAGGAGAATTAACTCCCTCAGCCCCACTGGGGACACAAGGTCAAACTTCCTGAAAAAAACAAAATGTGATGTCCTTCCTCGCTGCTAATCCAAGGAATTTGGTTTTGTCCCTTCCCAGCAATGATCCTGGTATTTGACTGCAAGCCTCCTAACCCTCAAGAGTTCTTAGGTTTGGGAGTTTGTTTCATTCCTCTGCACAAAATCACTCTTGACATTTTGGATTCTACAGTTGATCTCAACACAAAAATAAAAATCAGCTGTGAGTTTGTAGAGGGTGCTTCACAACCAAAATGCTAGTCTGAAGCAGAACTTCTCAAACTTCTATTCATCATAAGTCTACTTTAACAGTTAAAAATTCACATGACCTCTAAATAATGATGATGATAAAATAGCAGACCTCAGCTCTTTCTTTTCTCATTTACTTCATATTTTTGGCATCCCCCTGCCCTCCCCCCACACACAGCCATAGCAGCAGCAGTAGTCAGCTCAAGGCCCTGTGTGTACTCGGACCCCAGCCCAATAGGAAGCCCACACTAGAGGAAGGCGCAGGGCATATGAACATTCACTGACTTACAGGCACCATTCTAATTGCAGCCACTACTGGGCATAGGTCACTTTGGAGGTCCTAAGGGAGGGAAAGTAGCTTTCCTGCTTATTTTCAAAGGAGAAGGGCAGCCATCTTCCGACACAAATCGGGAGATGGGCGCTCTTCTCCTAATGGCGGCCAAATCGGCATAATCGAAAGCCGATTTTGGCCAGCCTGAACTGCTTTCTGTCGCAGGGCCGGCCAAACTTCAAGGGGGCGTGTCGGCAGTGTACTGAAGGCGGGACAGGGGTGTCGTTAAGAGATGGCCGGCCTCGGCCGATAATGGGAAAAAAGAAGGCCGGCCGTGATGAGCATTTGGCCGACTTTACTTGGTCCCTTTTTGTTCACGACCAAGCCTTGAAAAGGTGCCCGAACTGACCAGGTGACCACCGGAGGGAATCGTGGATCACCTCCCCCAGTGGTCACCAACCCCCTCCCACCTAAAAAAAAAAAAAAAAATGAAAACATTTTTTTTGCCAGCCTCAAATGTCATACCCAGCTCCATCACAGCACTATGCAGGTCCTGGAGCAGTTTTTAGTGGGTACTGCAGTGCACCTCAGGCAGGCGGACTCAGGCCCATCCCCCCATCTACCTGTTACACTTGTGGTGGTAAATGGGAGCCCCCCCGTTACCCTTTAAGGGCTATGGTATTGTTGTACAGTTGTGGGTGGGGGGTTTTGGGGGGGCTCAGCACACAAGGTAAGGGACCTATGCACCTGGGATCAATTTGTGAAGTCCACTGCAGTGCCCCCTAGGGTGCCCGGTTGGTGTCCTGGCATGCCAGGGGGACCCACTGCACTACAAATGCTGGCTCCTCCCACAACCAAATGGCTTGGATTTGGCCGGGTTTGAGATGGCCGCCATTAGTTTCCAGTGGCGGCTATCTTTAAGGGCGGCCCAAATGTTAAAATTTGGCCGGCTCTGACCGTATTATCGAAACGAAAGATGGCCGCTCATCTTGTTTTGATAATACGGTCGGATACGCCGCTTTACGGGGCCGTCATTACAGATGGCCGCCCCGTTCGATTATGCCCCTCTTTGTGTCTACAGTTTCAGAACCAGAGATTTGAAAGAAGATAAAAAAAAATGGTATTCTTTCCAATGTGACTTTCTGAAAGTAGCTGTGATTGGGTGCCCTAAAAACATTTCTTTGTTCTTTTCCTTTCAGACAATCCCTCAGTATTCCATTCCCTGTCACTCCAGTACAAATGTTGTGGTGGAGCCCAGTGGGCTCCTGGAGCTCAATAATTTCACCAGTCAGCGGCTGGCAGATGAAGAAACAGCCATGGAGCAGGATGTGGACAGCAGTGCCGAGGAGGGCACGGAGCCCAGCCCCTCACAGAGTTCTGCAGAACAGTCCTAGCAGAACGGACATCGGAGAAGCTCCGTCATAAGCCCTTGCACACCTCTGTAATTATGACAGGGCTGTGCTTTGCACTTTGCATAGGATGGTTCTGTGAGCCCTAAACATCCGCATCTAGCTGGGCTGGTTTTAATTGGACCATTCTGCCGAGGCAGAGACTTTTTGGCCTGCTGTGCACAAATATGAGACCAGTTCACATGATGGTAAAAACCATAGTCTGAGGATGAAGTGTTCATAATTTTTCCAACATGTCGGGATGGTGTCCAACACTGCCAGAAAAGCAGCCTTGGAACAGGGTGCTGAAATTTTACCCAAGTTGAAATGGAAGGACTTTTTAAACTTCATACTGTGGTTAGTGCCCCGAGAACCGCATTGTCAACAGGAGTGGGTTACCAAAGTCTTTAACATGTTCTCTTGATCCCACAGTCAAGTTAGATTTTCAGGATATTTACAGTGAATATGCATGAATAAATGTGCATTTTATCTCATGCGTATTAATTGTGGATATCCTGATAGTTTGACAGCAGGATCAATAGGACAAGTTTTGCTACCACTGTTGTAGAGAATCAGAAGTCACTGTAGAGAAAACGGTTAATGGTGCAATTTTCAAACTGCATTGCCGAGAACCCCCTTTTTTTTTTTTTTTTTTTTTTGAAACCTGTGATTTTTACTTCATTTTCAAAGTGAAAGTATGTTTGCTTTTACTTTGAGAGAGATTGTATCTGCGGACATTGGTGCTTGTGTTTTTCTGCGGGTACGTTTGCAACAGAAAAAGCATAGATTGCGTTTTTCCAATCTGCTTCTCGTTTCCTTTTCTGATGAGAATGCCAGCTTCTAATGTGGCAAAACGTTCGTGCGTGGAACCCCCGTTTGATAATTTTAGCTGCCAGAGGTTGGGCAATTTTCAGACAGTCCATTTACTCTGATAAATCTCTACTTGGGTAATTGGCATTTGAAAATTACTTTCTAAGTGGGACATCATCCCTGCCTTTGAGGTGCCTTTGCAGACTTGCCTGCTGCACGTGTATTTAAAATATCTCATGTGAGAAAAGTGTTCTGGACTGTTTGTTTTTATTTTATTTTTATGAAGTCCTATGGATTTCAGGAACCATCCAGATTTCTTAGCACTTGTTGTGGGGCGGGGGGGGATGGGGGGGAGGGCACTGTCCAAGATTTTGATTCTCCAGTTGATGTACAGATAATAAAATGAGGTGTAGTGTTTGTGCTTCACGAGCTGTGACATTTGCCAAATGTATTTTTTAAAAAGTTGGTGCAAGCAGATGTAAACATGTAACCAGACATCTTTTTATAGCTCTGTATGTTTTGGCGTGCAGTCTGAAGCTGGGCCGGGTGAAAATGCTTATTGCAGCATCACTCACATGCATATGAAGTAGCAGAAAGCCTCATTCAGGAATACTGACTTCTTTTCCTGATGTGATGTATGATTCTCTCATTTCAGGGGCAATTTGACAGTATCTGTACTTACATTTTAGCTATCAACAGCCTCATTTATTGAGATTTATTTATTTTTTACTTGTATATTTCCAGGAAATGAACTTATTTAAAGATAAAAAAAAAAAATTCTCCTGAGTCAGGTTATTCTTTGGAGATTCAAATGACTTCTGTGTGTTGTGGCTACTATTGCTGGATCTGATCTTGCTGATTTAAAAAAAACAAAACAAAAAAACCCAAACAAAAAAAAAAAAGTACTTTTTTTTTTTCCTGAGTTGGGTTGGATAGATCTTTCAGAGTGTCACATATTAAACTCAAGAACTCCAAAACAGTTCTAGAAATCAGGTGTGTTTCATAGAAGTCCTTTTTAAAACAAAGCTTGCATATATCCTCACCCGACTTTTTTAATATTGGAAGGCTTTTATTGAACCCAACAGCACCTACACAGCTTAGCAAAACAACTTTCAATCAACAACGTTTAACACACCTGGACATGAAAACCAAAATACTGCTATTACTGATCATTTCTGTGGCGCTACTAGATATATGCAGTGCTGTACAAATTTTCAGGTACTTTCTCTATCCCAAGAGGGCTCACAGTCGGTTTTTATACCTTGTTTACTATTATCTTGAACAGGTAATCCACCATGCGGCTAAAAATCAAACAACCTCCCTTATTGTACAACTCCAACCAAAAAGGAGAGAGGGGGGAAAAAATCCCTAATGAGGTATAGTAAAAGCTCAAATCAAGACTACTGTACCAACCAGCATCAGTATTAGCAGACCATAACTTAGTCACAGAGCTACAGATTTGTTATGTTTTGTTTAGTTGACATTGAGATTGAACCCTTCTAATTTTATCATGCTAACCTTTAAATCCAGAAACTCTGAAACAGTGACTAAAATCCCCAGGCAAATTAGACAAGGTACTAAGAGGATGAGCAAGACCGAATGATGTCAACAAAACTGGGCAATTTGATATTCCTGCTTCCCTACCTTAATACCCTGGACAACAGGCTTAACAAATATAACTGAAGCAAAATGTTCCATCACCAAAGCAAGTAGGAGACAGCCCTGATGTGTACCTCTACTCAAATTAAACGACCTCTAAATGATCCCTTGGGCCAATCTTTGCAAATACGTGATCCAAAAACTTCCAATATCACCAGCCTGGGCTGTGTGTATTCAGTTATTCTTCGAATATTGTTGGAAGCTTGTCTTTATGACACAAAACACACCTGATTGGGAAGGATCAATCCAGGTAATGCCCCAGCCAGCCTAGTAGCCAGGACCTTTGCCAGTACCTTTACATCTGTGTTTAATACTGAGAATATTGACTTCTGTTCCTGACATGATGTATGATTTTCAGGGGCAAATGACAGTATTTGTATTTACATTTCAGCTATCGATGGCCTCATTTATTGAGATGTATTTATTTTTTACTTGTATATTTCCAGGAAATGAACATATTTAAAGATAAAAAAAAAAACATTTCTCCTGTTTTGAGTCAGGTTATTCTTTGGAGATTCAGTTGACTTTTATGTGTTGTGGCTACTATTGCTGGATCTGCTCTTTTGGGATTACTGAAATCCAGGCTCCCCTCATAGAAGCAGGAAGAGCCTCACCAGCTTGAGCTAATTAAGGCATCAGCCATCAAAGGTGCCAGATCAGCTCTAAAAAGCTTATAAAATCTGCTTGAGAAGCCATGCAAGCTTGGGACTTTCTCAGCTGGCAAGACCTTGATTCCCTCAATACCTTTGCAGGGGTATTAGGTTTTGTCCTTCAAACAAACTCTCTGGGTAGGTGTCAAGATAGGCAATGGGATAGATTCCAAATATGAAGCAATGACCTCTCCCATGATCTCTGAATTACACTTATAAAAACGCTGTAAAGAGACATTAACTTCTCTCTAATATGAGATGACTATATTAAAAGATGATCCACTCTGTCCTTAATTTTTGTGATAGTCCTATCTAGCTGTAGCAAAGGCCAAAAGCTTATTAGCTATAAATGAAATCTGTCATTAAACTAGCTATTTAAGTGAAATTGTGCCCTCAAGTTCTGCATATGCCCTTGTTGGCCCAGTAAACGTGCTTAGATTCTAGCATTTGAATTTGAGTCCTCCGGTTTTGGATATTGTTCCCAAGATTGTTTACTGTGGAGGCTACTTTGATTTAAAAAAACAAAACAAAACATAAAAATGAACAAAAAAACCTAGACCTGGCCCTGAGTGCACCTTGTACAACCCCTGGTTTAAAAAAAATTTTTTTACACATAAATGAAAAAAGTGGAGGTCTTGAAGAAAAAAGTGGGAGGATGACCACGGATGCCAAAGACTGGAGAGGTTTGTACTTGGTCTCACACTATTATACTCTGACCATTTACCTATTACTCCTCTACTCTTCAGAAGCTTACATTGAGTGCCTCCCCTTTCGTTTGAATGTTCAGCCTTCTCTAGATTTTGCACTTATCAACCACCACCGATATCTTCTATTTCTCTCGCTAGCTTGCAAACCCTCATCACCCATTAATTATCTCCTTTTTTATTTATATGTAGATAATAATTCTGACCCTTACAGTGCTGATTTCAGACTTTATTTTTTGCCATGACCTTCATCTAACACAGCATGTTTCTGCCCCTACACATGTAGCAGAACACACTCTTGATGTCCATCTGCCCAACCCAGATTCATCAGACACAAATGATCTTATTACACCATTACCTTGAACCAATCAGGTATCTCCCTTTTAAATTCCTTAACTCAGGCACCACATACCTTTTTCTCTCCATTCCATCACATTGGAGTCTAGAGAGACACTGGGATCTTTTCTAACTTCTCAACTCTCCCTGTCGAAGACCAACTTGTTTGCTGGAATTCTAGGCTACCAGCATTGGACAAGACTGCCCCACTTAAAAATAATTTATTATCACAAAAGAAGACACAAATGTGGTACTCCTCTGATCCCCACCTTCTTAAAATACATGCCAGAAGGAGCATACTTGGTGCAAGCACTGTACAACTGAAAAGAGTGGAGGAGTGGCCTAGTGGTTAGGGTGGTGGACTTTGGTCCTGAGGAACTGAGTTCCATTCCCACTTCAGGCACAGGCAGCTCCTTGTGACTCTGGGCAAGTCACTTAACCCTCCATTGCCCCATGTAAGCTGCATTGAGCCTGCCATGAGTGGGAAAGCGCGGGGTACAAATGTAACAAAAATAAAATAGATACTATTGGAGATTGTACATGGAATGTTGCTACTATTGGAGATTGTACATGGAATGTTGCTATTCCACTAGCAACATTCCATGTAGAAGGCTGCGCAGGCTTCTGTTTCTGTGAGTCTGACGTCCTGCACATACGTGCAGGACGTCAGACTCACAGAAGCAGAAGCCTGCGCGGCCACATTGGTGATCTGCAAGGGCCGACTTCTAGTGGAATAGCAACATTCCATGTAGAATCTCAAATAGTAGCAACAGTGGAGGAGTGGCCTAGTGGTTAGGGTGGTGGACTTTGGTCCTGGGGGGACTGAGTTTGATTCCCACTTCAGGCACAGGCAGCTCCTTGTGACTCTGGGCAAGTCACTTAACCCTCCATTGCCGCATTGAGCCTGCCATGAGTGGGAAAGCGCGGGGTACAAATGTATAACAAAAATAAATTAAAAAATAAAATAAAATTCTAAGCAATATAAGGAATTGGTAGGCACCTATAAACTGACACTTCAGTCAATGCGGAGATCCTATAATTCTAAATTAATAAACTCAGCCAAACTTTTCTTCAAATACTTCAGCCTGTCACCACAAACCCATATCACAAATCCACCAAAACCTCACCTTTGGTTGTAGACATAGCCCAGTACCTTAGGGATAAGATTGATACATTGTACATATCCTTTAACCTAATGTCCTCTTGTGCCCTTCCCCCCCCCCCCCCCCCACACACCCTCCCCCCCCCCCCCCCCCCCACACACACACCCTATCTTTGCCACAGCATTCTGTATAGTACTTTTCATGCCTTTAATTCTCCTACAGTCACAGATGGTCAGAACATCCTAAAATAACACCAGCATTGTGCCACATGACCCTATAAAGACATTTTTATTGCCATCTTCTCATATCTGCATACTATAGACATTTGTTTGCTAGAATCAGCTATTGTTCCACAAACTTGGAAATCATTGTACATCTGTCCTAGAATTGAATGGTCATAAAAAGAACACCAACATGAGAACATAAAAGTAGCCATACTGGGTCAGACCAATGGTCCATCTAGCCCAGTATCCTGTTTCTAATAGTGGCCAAGCCAGATTACAAGTACCTGGCAGAACCAAATTGTGGCATCACTCCATCCTACCAATCCCAGGGCAAGCAGTTGCTTCCCCATGTCTATCTGAATAGCAGACTATGGACTTTTTCTCCAGGAACTCGTCCAAACCTTTTTTTAAACTCAGATACACTAACCGCTTTTACTACATCCTCCGGCAAAGAGTTCCAGAGCTTAACTATTCGTTGAGTGAGAAAATATTTCCTCTTATTTGTTTTAAAAGTATTTCCATGTAACTTTCTTGAGTGTCCCCTAGTCTTTGTACTTTTGGAATGAGTAAAAAAAAATCGATTTCCTTCTAATTGTTCTACACCACTCAGGATTTTGTAGACCTTAATCATATCTCTCCTCCAAACTGAAGAGCCCTAATCTCTTTAGCCTTTCCTCATATGAGAAGTTCCATCCCCTTTATCATTTTGGTCGCTCTTCTTTGAACCTTTTCTAGTTCTGCTATACCTTTTTAGAGATACGGTGACCAGAACTGAGCGCAATACTCAAGGTGAGGTTGCACCATGGAGCGATACAGAGGCATTATATTAATTTCGGCCTTATTCGCCATCCCTTTCCTAACAGTTTCTGGCATCCTGTTTGCTTTTCTGGCTGCCGCCACACATTGAGCAGAAGATTTCAGTGTATTATCTACAATGACGTGCATCGCCTTGCATTTGTCCATATTAAATTTCATCTGCCATTTGGATGCCCAGTCTTCCAATTTCCTAAAGTCTTCCTGCAATATTTTACAGTCTGCACGTGTTTTAAGAACCTTGAATAGTTTGTGTCATCTGCAAATTTAATCACCTCGCTCGTCATTCCGATTTCCATATCATTTATAAATATGTTAAATAGCACTGGTCCCAGTACTGATCCCTGTGGCATTCCACTGTTCACCCTCCTCCATTGAGACAAAATGACTATTTAACCCTACCCTCTGTTTTCTGTTCAATAACCAATTCCCTAATCCACACCAGAACTTTGCCTCCTATCCCATGACTCTATTTTTCTCAGGATTCTCTCATTAAGAACTTTATCAAAAGTTTTCTGAAAATCTAGATACACTACATCAACTGGCTCACCTTTATCCACATGTTTATTCATGCCTTCAAAGAAATGAAGCAAATTGGTGAGGCAAGACTTTTCTTGGCTGAACCCATGCTAACTCTGTCCCATTAAACCATGTTTGTCTCTGTTCCATTATTTTATTCTTTATAATAGTTTCCACTATTTTGCCCGGCATCGTCAGGCTTACTGGTCTGTAATTTTACGGATCACATTTAAAAATTGGCATCACATTAGCCACTTCCAATCTTCAGTTGCTATGGACAATTTTAACGACAGGTTACATAATTGCTAACAGCAGATCAGCAATTTCATGCTTGAGTTCTTTGAGTACCCTTGGATGTATGTCATCCAGTCCAGGAGATTTACTACTCTTTAATTTGTTGATTTGGCTCAGTACATCTTCCAGGTTCACCAAGATTTCTTTCAGTTCCTCTGCATCATCGCCCTTGAAAACCATTTCCAGTACAGGCAGATCTCTTACATCTTCTAATGTAAAGATTGAAGCAAAGAATTCATTCAGTTTCTCCGCTATGGCCTTCCTGGGTGCCCCTTTTGCTCCTTCGGCTTTCTGCTTCTGATGTACCTGAAAAAGTTGTTACTGTGAGTTTTAGCCAGTGCGGCAAATTTCTGTTCATATTCTGTTTTAGCCTTCTTTACTAATGCTTTGTATTTGACTTGCTAGTGCTTATGTTTCTTCTTATTTTCTTCATTTGGGTCCTTTTTCCATTCTTTAAAGGACATTCTTTTGGTTGTAATAGCCTCTTTCACTTCACCTTTTAACCATGGTGGCTGTCATTCTCTCTTCTTTCCACCTTTGCAAGTTTGTGGAATGCATCTGATCTGGGCTTCCAAGATGGTATTTTTGACTAATGCACAAATATAAAATATTGGAGAACAAAATTTACAAAATAAATTCCAAAAAAGACAATTTTGTGAAGAACATTGAAGGGAGGCAAACTGTAGCTTATTATCATTATTATTATTTTTTTTTAATGAAACTGCCACAGATGGTCTACATAGATGACCCTTCACAAGTGGCTACAATCACTGGTTTCAATGAAGCTTCGAAAACAGCAGCAGAAAACAACTCCTAACCAGGAGAAAAAAAACTGCTATTAAAACCGAGCACTACAATTTATAACAAAAATTGCCAGTTTCCTCATAATCAATGTTCATATAAAGCCAGAAAAATTACATCAAAAAGCTGAACCTGTGCACAGATAAAATACTTAGTTCTCAAACGGGAATCCTGGCAAAACACACTCTGGGTCTCCTCAGCTGGTAAATCCACTGCAAATCTCATGTAGCACAGAATCTGTAATCCTCAACAAGGATCCCCATTTTGCAATCTTACATAGTAACATAGTATGTGACGGCAGAAAAAGACCTGCACGGTCCATCCAGTCTGCCCAACAAGATAAACTCACATGTGCTACTTTTTGTGTATACCTTACCTTGATTTGTACCTGTCCTTTTCAGGGCACAGACCGTATAAGTCTGCCCAGCACTATCCCCGCCTCCCAACCACCAGTCCCGCCTCCCACCACCGGCTCTGGCACAGACCGTATAAGTCTGCCCAGCAGCATCTCCGTCTCCCGCCACCGGCTTTGCCACCCAATCTCGTCTAAGCTCTTTAGGATCCATTCCTTCTGAGCAAGATTCCTCTATGTTTATCCCACGCATGTTTGAATTCTGTTACCGTTTTTGTTTCCACCACCTCCCGCGGGAGGGCATTCCAAGCATCCACTACTCTCTCCGTGAAAAAATACTTCCTGAGTCTGCCCCCCTTCAATCTCATTTCATGTCCTCTCGTTCTACTGCCTTCGCATCTCTGGAAAAGGTTAGCTTGCAGATTAATACCTTTCAAATATTTGAATGTCTGTTTCATATCACCCCTATTTCTCCTTTCCTCCAGAGTATACATGTTCAGGTCCGCAAGTCTCTCCTCATACTTCTTGTAACGCAAATCCCATACCATCCTCGTAGCTTTTCTTTGCACCGCTTCAATTCTTTTTACATCCTTAACAAGATGCGGCCTCCAGAACTGAACACAATACTCCAGGTGGGGCCTCACCAACGACTTATACAGGGGCATCAACACCCCCTTTCTTCTGCTGGTCACACCTCTCTCTATACAGCCTAACCTCTCTTCATCAGGAGAATTACTAACAAACTTCCAGCTTGGTTCAAAAATGGTGACCACAGATATAAATAAGCTCTCAAAGAGCCACCCTCCTGCTCATTTATAATGTCAGTCTACACCGATCTCTAGTGAATAAAAGAAGCCAACACACACAAAACAATATGCTCTCTAGTGAATAAAAGAAGTCTACATTAAAAAAAAATGCTTCCCACTCCATAGGGCCGTTAAGGCCCTGCTGGCCTATTGTTTTAAGCTTAAAAATCCATTTTTGCTCTTTCTGATAAAGATTACTCATAGTATCTCATCTTCTACCATTGTTAATGATTTGATCAATCGCAAAGCATTGTAACTGTTGAAAAGTGTGTTGCAACACCTGGCAATGATTCACCAAAGGCATCTCAGTTTTACCAGACTGGATACAATGTTTATCCTCGCTTAGTCTAGTTTTAAGCATGCGTTTAGTTTGACCAATATAATTTAATCCACAAGAGTATGCATATCACTGGTTTTTGACATACACGACGTCGAGCAGTACCTTGAACATCATCCCAAAATCTCCATGTCTCTAGTGTAATATCACAGGTCACACGTGTAACATGTCCAGGAGTACCTGTAACTCTTGAAGTCCATATATCTGAATGGCACAAGAGATAGATAAATTAGTATTTGGATATCATACGTTGTGTCTGAGCAAAGATCTCATGAACTGAGAGTCTTCCAACGTTTTCTAATGATCTTAGCAATCCTGGGAGACTCAGTTGTATATTTTAACACATAAGCTACCATAGATTCCTGTGTCTTCTGTTCAGTATTACCAGATAGCAGAAATTTCCAATAATTGAACACAGCACTTTTAAATGATAATCTTTTTAGGATAACCCCTTTCAGCTGTATAGAGGCCTCCTCTTTTGCAGGAGAGTCACAAATCCATCTATATTGAAGAAACTGCAAATGGCAGATTATTTTTAATATCATACGGGTGCGTACTATCATACGCTAATAATGTATGTCCGTGGGTTTTGAGAAAATATTTGTCTCAAGGTGAGTTCCTCTTTTAATTACTGTAACATCCAAGAAGTGTATTTCAGTTTGATGAAAAGAATATTGGAATTTAATGGCAAAATGGCAATCATTCAATTCTTCAACAAATTGCAAAAAAAAAAAAAGCATCTACTTACTGAGCCAAGCCAAATCAAAAAACTATCATGTATGAAATGCCACCACATTACTTGATTGAAATATTTAGCCATAAATAGGAGTGGAGGAGTGGCCTAGTGGTTAGGGTGGTGGACTTTGGTCCTGAGGAACTGAGTTCGATTCCCGGCACAGGCAGCTCCTTGTGACTCTGGGCAAGTCACTTAACCCTCCATTGCCCCATGTAAGCCGCATTGAGCCTGCCATGAGTGGGAAAGCGCAGGGTACAAATGTAACAAAAATAAAATAGATACTATTGGAGATTCTACATGAAATGTTGCTACTATTGGAGATTCTGTTGCTACTATTGGAGATTCTACATGGAATGTTGCTATTCTACTAGCAACATTCCATGTAGAAGGCTGCGCAGGCTTCTGTTTCTGTGAGTCTGACGTCCTGCACGTACTTGCAGGACGTCAGACTCACAGAAGCAGAAGCCTGCGCGGCCTTATTGGTGATCTGCAAGGGCCGACTTCTACATGGAATGTTGCTAGTGGAATAGCAACATTCCATGTAGAATCTCAAATAGTAGCAACAGTGGAGGAGTGGCCTAGTGGTTAGGGTGGTGAACTTTGGTCCTGAGGAACTGAGTTCAATTCCCACTTCAGGCACAGGCAGCTCCTTGTGACTCTGGGCAAGTCACTTAACCCTCCATTGCCCCATGTAAGCCGCATTGAGCCTGCCATGAGTGGGAAAGCGCAGGGTACAAATGTAACAAAAATAAAATAGATACTATTGGAGATTCTACATGGAATGTTGCTATTCCACTAGCAACATTCCATGTAGAAGGCTGCGCAGGCTTCTGTTTCTGTGAGTCTGACGTCCTGCACGTACGTACAGGACGTCAGACTCGCAGAAGCAGAAGCCTGCGCGGCCACATTGGTGTGACTCTAGGCAAGTCACTTAACCCTCCATTGCCTGCCGCATTGAGCCTGCCATGAGTGGGAAAGTGCGGGGTACAAATGTAACAAAAAAAAAAAAAATAGGTTGGCAACTGCGGGGGCATATGACACCTCCATCTCTCTTCTTGACTTTTACAGGTATAACTCTCTCCGTTGAACATAAAATGATTATTCTGTAGAGCTAAACGTGTTAATTGAAGAATAAACAGGCTGGCATTGCTGATCCAATACTTGTATCACTTCAATTGCTTCTGTCTGTGGAATTACAGTATATAGAGACTGGACATATAGGGTAAGCCAGAATCGCTGCATCCGGTATCTCAGGGAATTCTTGCATTTTATTTTTAAAAAAATGAGTCGTATCCCTGATAAACGAGGGGATTCCAGTGACTAATGTAACCGGAAAGTAATCCATATATTTACATGCCTGCTTCAATGGAGAATTCCGGGCTGATACAATGGGACCTCAATGAGCAGGAGGGTGGCTCTTTAAGAGCGCATTTGTCTCTGGTCGCCATTTTTGAACCAAGCTGGAAGTGTGTTAGTATTCCTGTTGATGATGATTGTGAAACAAGGGGGACCCTTGTCTAGGATTATTTATTTTATTTATTGCATTTGTATCCCACATTTCCCCACTTCTTTGCAGGCTCAATGTGGCTTAAAATTATGGCTTCTTTGCTACATGACGTTAGCAGTGGATTTACCAGCTGAGGAGACTCGGACTGTGTTTTGTCGGGATTCTTGGTTTGAAAGTAAATATTTTTTCTGTGCACAGGTTTGGCTTTATGATGTAATTTATCTGGCTTTATATGAACATATAAAGGAGCTTAACCGAGATTGGATAGCAGAGCCGGTAGTGGGAGGCGGGGCTGGAGGTTGGGAGGCGGGGATAGTGCGGGGCAGACTTATACGGTCTGTGCCAGAGCCAGTGGTGGGAGGCAGGACTGGAGGTTGGGAGGCAGGGATAGTGCTGGGCAGACTTATACGGTCTATGCCAGAGCCGGTGGTTGGGAGGTGGGGCTAGTGCTGGGCAGACTTATATGGTCTGTGCCAGAGCCGGTGGTTGGGAGGTGGGGCTTGTGGTTGGGAGGCGGGGATAGTGCTGGGCAGACTTATACAGTCTGTGCCCTGAAGAGCATAGGTACAAATCAAAGTAGGGTATACACAAAAGTAGCACACATGAGTTGTCTTGTTGGGCAGACTGGATGGACCGTGCAGGTCTTTTTCTGCCGTCATCTACTATGTTACTATGTATTGATTAGGAGGAAACTGGCAATTTTTGTTATAAATGGCAGTGCTTGTTTTTTTTTTTTTTTTGTAACTGCAGTTTTTTCTCCTGGTTAGGAGTTGTTTGCTGCTAATTTTTGTTTTTTTTTGAGGCTCCACTGAAACCAGTGATTGTAGCCACTTGTGAAGGGTCATTTATGTAGACCATCTGTGGCAGATTACATTTTTTTTTAAATTAGCTGTTGTGCTAGTTTGCCTCCCTTCAATGTTCTGAACAAAATTGTCTTTTTTTTTTTTTTTTAATTTATTTTTGAATAACATCCACACCTGATTTTGTGTCCTAACCTTTGCAGCTGATCCTTTTAGTTTCTTGTTAGCCATTTTTCTCATTTTATCGACTGATAGTGAGCCTGCCATTCCTATCAAAACTCACTGAGAGCATGATTGCAGCCCAAAGTCTGAAGTGATCACACACTCCCTTTCCTCCTGCAATTTGTTTTCATTATGTCTATAAAAATACGGATCTGATGTGCTGCAGATAAGTCTTGGCAGTGTGTCAGTTGGTACATTTGCCCTGGTCTGTGAGTAGGTAAGCAAGTAGGTAACATAGTAGATGATGGCAGAAAAAGACCTGCACGGTCCATCCAGTCTGCCCAACAAGATAAACTCATATGTGCTACTTTTTGTGTATACCTTACCTTGATTTGTATCTGCCATTTTCAGGGCACAGACTTTAGAAGTCTTGCCCAGCACTAGCCCCGCCTCCCAACCACCAGCTAGTTGAATGCATTCCACTTTCCCTGTATTTGGTTTCGGTATGTTTGGATATGAAGTAGGGGTGGGGTGGGATGGGATGGGATGGGATGTGGAATGCTGCAGGTAAGTTGTATGTTTGTCTTGCATTTGGCTGAGCTCTGGCCTGAAGCAAAGATGGAGGGGCTCCCCAAATAGAGCTGTTGCCCTTGCAGAGTGCATTGAATAACCTGGCCCCCGTCCCCTGTATTGATGGGATCATCAAAGGGTGCCAAGCAGTACACTACCAAAAAAAAAACCCAAAATTAAATAAAAGTTTCTCTATCCAGCCACAGATGGTGGTGTCATCATACAAAGGCCCCAAGTTGGGAACGATTACCATAGTTTTGACAATTGCTATAATTTCATGAGTGTAGAGGCAGACCAAAACTGTCTAAACACTTTCGGCCACAACTTATCACCTAAAGTTTGGTTGTGTTAATGTGAACGAATGAGGTCTACTGGGGAGTGTCAGAGTTTGCAGTCGGCAGCCCATTGCCTATACCTACAAATTATTATCCTCCAGTCGCAGGATCTGCAAGCACTGGCTGACAACTAGGAGAGCCATTTAACAAGGACTTTAGGAGGATTTCTCAACAAGCCTGGCACGTTTAGGTTCCCAAATCAATGCCGATGTAGTTAAATATCCTCTGAGGCAGGAACTTTGTGAAAATGTGTAAAAAAAAAAAAAAAAAAAAAAAATTCATGATTACTAGCTTTTTATGCTTGCCCAAACTGCACAAGTAGCCAGAGAAAGTAGCAGTGAGATGTTTCCCGTTTTGTATTTAGTTATAAAACTGATTAAAGATGAGCATTATATAGATAGGGTGAAGGAATCCAGATACTAGTCTACACTGCAGATATTATACCAGCCTGATGCACAATCCAGAATAAAAAAAAAAAAGCACATTGATGTCACTGAATTTGAGGGCTATGTGCTCTAGAAAATTACAATCAAGAGCAATACATTTCTCAAATTATTTTCTAATATATGAATGTCACTTCATTATAATGTCATTTACTAACACTATAAGCTGACTAGTACTTGTGCTGGAAAGCATCTTCATCATACCCAACAGAGCCTGGAAATGCTTTAGAATCACTCAAATAGTATCCAAGCCAGAATCTATATAATATAAATAAATGAAAGATTATATGTTACCTTATCTACCAGTGGTGTACCAAGGGTGGGGCGGTCCGCCCTGGGTGCACGCTGCTGGAGGAGTGCAGAGAGCAGCCACATGCCTGTCGGCTTCGCTGGTTCCCTGCTCCTTCTGCCCTGGAACAGGTTACTTCCTGTTCCGGAGCAGGGAGCCGAGAGCCGCACAGCTGCTCCCAGCAGCTAAGAATGCACCCGGTGGGGGGGGGGGGGGGGTGCATCGGCGATCCGCCCCAGGTGGCAGCTGACCTAGCATCATCACTGTCATCTGCACACATGGATCTCAGCTAATGAAAACTGAAACTAGAAGCCAAAGTGCTTTTACAATGGCTGACTTTGCGCCACATTTGGAGTGATAGGTGATGGATATATCTCCGCAGAGAGGCTAATTCCTAAGGAGCTTATCATCCCAAATTCATTGAATTCATGTTAAATGTTTGTATCGAAAGCATGTATTTGAATAACTCTATTTACCATATAAATAACTATGCAAGATCATAACTGCATTACTTGTAATCATATTACACACACACACACATGCAAAGAGTTGTTCCCTTCCCCAGACTCAAATTCATTAAATTTCTGGTAAACGTTTGTATCAAAAGCATTTATTTGAATAACTATTTACTATTACTATGCAAGATCATAACTATTATGTGTTGCAAGATCATAACTATTATGTGTAATCAAAATACACACACACACACATACACATGCAAAGAGTTATTCCCCTCTCCCTCCTCCCCCACCAGAATTCTTTACAATCCCTTGTATTCTAGTTGTGTAATCAGGGCAGGAGTGATCCTCAGTCGCCCTTGCCCATGTCAGCTCAGTTCTCAAAATGGCTGCCATGACCTCATCTGGCTGTCTCATGAGATTGCTACTAAAGATCATTGAGCCAGGGCAGGGCTGCTGCCTCCCTCCCCCAAGGATCATCACCGCTGCCGCCCCCCTCCCCAGGATCACCAACGCCTGCTGCAACTTTGATTTTCCTGCAATATTGAGGACTGTTTGAAGTGTACATGGATGTCACCCAGGGCGAGAAAAGTCAGAGTTAAAACTTAAGGAATATTTAGAGGAAAAGAGTCCCCCAAAAAGCCAGAAGCATTCAAAGGTCAAGATAGCTGTTCATAGAATGCATCGTCCTCTCATAAGTCTAAGGATTTCAGTCACAAAATAGCAAAAATAAGTTTTAAAAGAGAAAAAAATAGAGCAACGACGACTAAGGGGACATTGCACAATTAGCACACAAATCATCTGCAGCTGAACATAATGTCTCCTTCATGAAAGTGGTGTCATTGCATTGTCATTTGCATAAAGTAAGGCATGCACATTTCTCTCAATTTATTTATTTATTTGTTGCCTTTGTATCCCACATTTTCCCACCTCTTTGCGGGCTCAATGTGGCTTATAATACATCTTGAATAATGAGAATACATGGGAACGTATACATTTAGTAATAGCAGAAGAATTTTGGGTAATATGATAATGATAGAACATGGTATTATTTAACAAGCAAACATAGTAATAGAAATCTAAGAAATATATGAGAATTCTAAAAAGAAAGTGTACATTTAATAATAGTGGAAGATCTTGGGTAACATGATAGTGAAAAACAAGATAGTAGTTTGGCAAGCAAATATTGTAGGGGCAGGAATTCATATTTGTTGATCATTGTTGTATGCCTTGTTGAAGAGATGGGTGTTCAGTAGACTTCGGAAGTTGGCTTGTTCATAGGTCGTTTTTAGGTTTCGCGGTAACGCATTCCAGAATTGTGTGCTCAGGTAGGAAAAGGCTGACGCATGCGTTAGTTTGTATTTAAGACCTTTACAGTTTGGGAAGTGAAGAGTGGGGTCTCCTGAAAACCTGACTGGCTAGGTGTATCCTGAGGTCTGGGTTCAGAACTCCTGGGTTAACAGCTTGTTTTTCTAAGGCTTTTAACCCTTTCTGTGTATGAGTGGTAGAGGGAGCTTAGGGGGAGTCTGTTACTGTACGTTATGTGATAGGGCCTGACAACTGCATGCTAAGTGCACAACAAACAAACTCTTATGGGAGGAATGGGCATTGCGCTACAGCTGTGCCTAAAATAAAGTTGGTTACATATGGATCTGATTTTATACACAGAACTCCGTGTTAGCATTTGCTCTCACTGCGTGCTGAAATTCAGTATATTGTCTGACCTGCATGAGGACTCGAGCCTTCACAGAGAGACAGGCGTCCCCACTGGGTATATCATCACTCCTTCCTGCATTAGGTTTATTACAGGCTTTTTGTTCATACGTGTAAGTCACAAGGACGTAGCCGAAGCCTCCTCCAATGCAGAACTTTACTCAAATGTTTTAAGTTGGGAGTCTCTTAAAATTTATCGTTGAGCTATTCTATAACAAGGCACCTAAATTCAATGGCACGTAATTTGAAGGTGGATGTACCCATGGATGGAATCTGGGCAGAACATGGGGTGGGATGCATAGATACATGTATAATTTATTTAATTTATTTGTAGCATCTGTATCCCACATTTTCCCTCCGATTTGCAGGCTCAATGTGGCTTACATTTGCCGTAATGGCAGCTGCCATTTCCGGGTAACAGAATTACATGGTATTGCGTTAAGGTACATACATACACGGTAGCATACATGGAACATAACATATATGGAACAGATCATGGTATATATATATCGTGTGCATACATATATGGTAAAGTAGAATACATTATGGTATTGCATGAGGTTCCTGAGTAATACATTGGATTGTAACATACATTAGGTCTTCGACTATGGAGAGACCTTATTCAACATAAGGTTTAAGGTGGTAGTGCTTGATCAATTAATAGTAAAGAGGTTAGTCAGTCATGTGGTAAGATTTCGGTTTTGTGTAGATCGTGTATAGTGTTATTGTTTAGTATTTAAGATGGATGTTTATGGTATGCCTTCTTGGAAAGATCTGTTTTCAGTAGTCTTCGGAAGATGGTTAGGTCTTGCGTTGTTTTTATGGTCTTCGGTAGTGCGTTCCTGTAGAAGTTGCTGTAACCACCCGGGTGGAGAAGCTAAGTACCCATTATTTTTTTTTCCGTGCACAAGTAGTATGTTTTGGACATTGTTTCAGTAGTTTTTTTGGGTTGAGTTCTAACCAGTGGCATAGCCAAGGGTGGGCCCAGGCCCACTCAGTAGAGCAGCACACCTATGATGTGGCTGGCAGGGATCCCCAGGCCCCACCAGCCGAAAGCTCTCAACAACTGTACCTCCTGCATACCTTGTAAATAGCAGATCTTCGCCTGTAGCGAGCAGCAAATGACGCATACGGTTCGCACCAGCCCCTCAGCCTTCCCTCCGATGTATTTCTGCCTATGCAGAAACGGGACGTTGCATCAGAGGGAAGGGTGTGGGGACAACATGAGCAGTGTGTATAAGTTGCTGCTTGCTGCCGGTGAAAATCTATTTAAAAGGTATGCGAGGGAGGGGCTGTTTGAGAGACCCTAACAGGCTTATTTTCGAAAGAGAAGGACGCCCATCTTTCGACACAAATTGGAAGATGGGCGTCCTTCTCCCAGGGTCGCCCAAATCGGCATAATCAAAAGCCGATTTTGGGGGTCCCCAACTGCTTTCCGTCGCGGGATGACCAAAGTTCACGGGGGCATGTCGGAGGCGGGACTTGGGCGTGCCTAACACATTGGCATCCTCGACACATAATCGAAAAAAGAATGGCGTCCCTGACGAGCACTTGGACGACTTTACTTGGTCCTTTTTTTGTTACGACCAATCCATGAAAAGGTGCCCCAACTGGTCAGATGACCACCAGAGGGAATCGGGGATGACCTCCCCTTACTCCCTTAGTGGTCACTAACCCCCCCCCCCCCCCAAAAAAAAATTCTTTAAAAATATTTTTTGCCAGCCTCAAATGTAATACTCGGGTCCATCGCAGCGGTATGCAGGTCCCTGGAGCAGTTTTAGTGGGTACAGTGCACTTCAGACAGGCGGACCCAGGCCCATTCCCCCCTACCTGTTACACTTGTAGTGGTAAATGTGAGCCCTCCAAAACCCACCAGAAACCCACTGTACCCACATCTAGGTGCCCCCCTTCACCCATAAGGGCTATGGTAGTGGTGTACAGTTGTGGGTAGTGGGTTTTGGGGGGGGGGTTGAGGGGCTCAGCACACACGGTAAAGGGAGCTATGCACCTGAGAGCAATTTGTGAAGTCCACTGCAGTGCCCCCTAGGGTGCCCGGTTGGTGTCCTGGCATGTCAGGGGGACCAGTGCACTACGAATGCTGGCTCATCCCACGACCAAAGGGCTTGGATTTGGTTGTTTCTGAGATGGGCGTCCTCAGTTTCCATTATCGCTGAAAATCAGAAACGACCAAGTCTAAGGACAACCATCTCTAAGGTCGACCTAAATTTCCAGATTTGGGCGTCCCCGACCGTATTATCAAAATGAAAGATGAACGTCCATCTTGTTTCGATAATACGGGTTTCGCCACCCCTTCACGGGGACGTACTGTGAGGATGTCCTCAGGAAAACTTAGGCGTCACTTTTCGATTATGTCCCTCTATGGCATGCAGGCGAGAGAGGGAGAGACCAAATCACTTGTGGGACAGGGTAGAATTCTGCCCACCCATCTTGGGTCCAGGCCCACCAAAAATTGGGTGTCTGGCTACACCCCTGGGTCTAACACTAATCCTAAAGATTTTTTCAGCTTTTTTCTCTCTCTGATTTTTGGTCTCAGCATTTTTTTCTCCAGTTGTTTTCCCGCTGAGGTTTGGATCCAGAGTTTTGATTGAAACCTATGATAAGTGCCTATATAAGGGCAGACCATCAATGTAGGCTCCCTAGGCTATTGAGGTTTCTTTTCTTTATTAAATTAAAAGCTCGTTATCTCTTGGGTTAGTTTCCAGAGCAAGTTTTGATTGAATATAAATTGTGGAATGCCATAATTTACATGTGTTTTAGCAATTAAAGGGCTATTGGGTCATTTTACCACAAGTTGGGTTATTTTTGCATGGGGGTCCCATTTTATGCAATGAGAACCTGTGCTAAAATAACCTGACTTCTGTATAATAACCCAACTAACAGTAACCCATATTGATAACTTCCTCTCTGAGCACACCACCCGAACTCTCATCCACGCTCTCAATACCTCTCGCCTTGACTACTGCAACCTACTCCTCACTGGCCTCCCACTTTGCCACCTATCCCCCCTTCAGTCTGTTCAGAACTCTGCTGCACGTCTTATCTTCCGCCTGGACCGATATGCTCATATCACCCCTCTCCTCAAGTCACTTCACTGGCTCCCGATCAGACACCGCATTCAGTTCAAGCTTCTGCTTCTAACCTACAAATGCACTCGATCTGCAGCCCCTCCTTACCTCTCTAGCCTCATCTCCCCTTATGTTCCTACCGTAACCTCCGCTCTCAAGACAAATCCCTCCTCTCAGTACCCTTCTCCACCACTGCCAACTCCAGGCTCCGCCATTTCTGCCTCGCCTCACCCCATGCTTGGAATAAACTCCCTGAGCCCATACGCCAGGCCCCCTCCCTACCCATCTTCAAATCCTTGCTCAAAGCCCACCTCTTCAATGTCGCCTTCGGCACCTAACCACTATACCTCTATTCAGGAAATCTTGACTGCCCCAACTTGACATTTCGTCCTTTAGATTGTAAGCTCCTTCGAGCAGGGACTGTCCTTCTTTGTTAAACTGTACAGCGCTGCGTAACCCTAGTAGCGCTATAGAAATGTCAAGTAGTAGTAGGCACGAACATGTATTCCACCTCTATGCCTTATATAAGTTTCATTCTGTAAGCTTTTAACCATCTGTCCCTCTTGTCCTTTCTTGTCAGATTATTCTTGAAGACTAAATCTTCTTAAATCTGATAAAAACCATGCTGAAAATAACTCTTTTTGCTCTCTGTGGATTATCGTACGTTTAGAGCAATCAATCTCTGAAAGGTTATTTGAAAAACTGTCTCTGCCTGGTAATGTGGTATCCAATAGGTGGCGCTGTTGGATATAGATAAAACCTCTGACATTTTACGGGTCACCGTGCCCTTAATATTATTTTGAACTTGTTGAAAATGTGAGATTCTAAATTTTCTGACTACAGAACAAAGCAGTGTTTTTCATTGCAAGATCCAGGGGCTATTGGTGGCCCCCATTGACTCTGTGTAGCTTCCTAACTCTCAACAATACATATTCCCCACCACCACCACCACCACCTTCTTATCTAGAAGCTTTAGGCTGACATTCTCTCCAGAACAAGTGCTCTGTTTTTCCTCAGGACTGTGCAGTTCTCAGTGAGTTTACGTACAACAGCTCCCAAACTTCCATGCTATTCTCGCAACACTGTGTGAACAGTCGTTTGAATATCAGACAGATCAATCTCACCGAGAGCCCCATTATTTAATTTTAAGTATTTAATTACATCTGTTCCTAACTGAGGTTTTACTGGTCTAACATTATATGATGTATTTTACTTCCTATATAATAATTCTCACCTCCAACATTCTATGCGTCTGCCTGCCTGTGTCCGTAACTTTACTACTACTACTACTTAACATTTCTAAAGCTCTACTAGAGTTACGCAGCGCTGTACAATTTAACAAAGAAAGATATTCCCTGCTCAAAGGAGCTTACAATCTAAAGGACGAAATGTCAAGTTGGGGCAGACTAGATTCCCTGAGTAGAGGTATAGTGGTTATGTGCTGAATGCGACATTGAAGAGGTGGGCTTTGAGTAAGGATTTGAAGATGGGGAGGGAGGGGGCTTGGCGTATGTGCTCAGGGAGTTTATTCCATGCATAGGGTGAGGCGAGGCAGAAAGGGCGGAGCCTGGAGTTGGCGGTGGTGGAGAAGGGTACTGAGAGGATGGATTTGACTTGTGAGCGGAGGTTTCGGGTAGGGACGTAAGGGGAGATTAGAGTAGAGAGGTAATGAGGGACTGCAGATCGAGTGCATTTGTAGGTAAGTAGGAGAAGCTTGAATTGTATGCGGTACCTGATCGGAAGCCAGTGAAGTGACTTGAGGAGAGGGGTGATATGGGCATATCGGTCCAGTCGGAAGATGAGACGTGCAGCAGATTTCTGAATGGATTGGAGGGGGGATAGTTGGCTAAGTGGGAGGCCAGTGAGGAGTAGGTTGCAGTAGTCAAGGCGAGAGATAATGAGAGAGTGGATGAGAGTTCAGGTGGTGTGCTCAGAGAGGAAAGGGCGAATTTTGCTGATGTTATAGAGAAAGAAGCGACAGGTCTTGGCTATCTGCTGGATATGTGCAGAGAAGGAGAGGGAGGAGTCGAAGATGACTCCGAGGTTGCGGGCAGATGAGACGGGGAGGATGAGGGTGTTATTAACTGAGATAGAGAGTGGAGGGAGAGGAGAGGTGGGTTTGAGTGGAAAGACAATAAGCTCGGTCTTGGCCATGTTCAGTTTCAGGTGGCAGTTGGACATCCAGGCAGCAATGTCAGATAAGCAGGCTGAAACTTTGGCCTGGGTTTCAGCAGTGATGTCTGGTGTGGAGAGATAGAACTGGGTGTCATCAGCATAAAGATGATATTGGAAACCATGAGATGAGATCAGCAAGCGCAGGGAAGAGGTGTAGATTGAAAAAAGAAGGGGTCCAAGGACAGATCCTTGAGGAACTCCAACAGAGAGCAGGATGGGGGTGGAGGAAGATCCATGAGAATGTACTCTGAAGGTACAGTGGGAGAGATAGGAGGAGAACCAGGAGAGGACAGAGCCCTGGAACCCAATTGAGGATAGTGTAGCAAGAAGTAAGTTGTGATTGACAATGTCAAGAGCGGCGGAGAGGTCGAGGAGGATAAGGATGGAGTAATGACCTTTGGATTTGGCAAGGAATAGGTCATTATAGACTTTAGATAGTGCCGTTTCTGTCGAATGTAGAGGGCGAAAGCCGGATTGAAGCTGATCGAGGATGGCATGAGAGGAGAGAAGGTTTTTTGAGGAGAGGTGTGACTACAGCATGCTTGAAGGCGTCGGGGACAGTTGCAGTGGAGAGAGAGAGGTTGAGGATATGACAGATGGGGGGGGGGGGGGTGACAGTAGGAGAGATGGTGTTAAGTAAGTTGGTGGGGATGGGATCGGAAGAACAGGTGGTACATTTCGAGGAGGAAAGAAGGTGGGCGGTTTCCTCCTCGGTGATATCAGGAAAAGAGGAGAAGGAGGCCTGGGTTGGTTGGTTGAGGGAGTGGGTTAAAGGGTGAAGAGGAGGAGGAGGCTTGGTGGTGAATTCAAGGTTGATCTTCTGCACCTTGTCGCGGAAGTAGTCAGCCAGTCATTGCGGAGAGAGTGAAGGGGGGGTGGGAGCGGAGGGCACTTTGAGGAGGGAGTTAAGGGTGGCGAAGAGACGACGAGGATTAGAGCTGAGAGAGTTAGTCAATTGGGAGTAATAGTCCTGTCTGGCAAGGAATAGGGAGGCCTGGAAAGAGGATAGCATGAATTTATAATGAATGAAATCAGTATGGGTGCGGGATTTCCTCCAGAGGCGTTCAGCCGATCGGGCGCAGGAGAGAAGGTATCGTATGCGAGGGGTCAGCCAGTGCTGGGGATTAGTACGCCTTGTGGGACGGGAGATGGATGGTGCAAGGGTGTCCAGGGCAGAGGAGAGAGTGGCATTGTAAGCGGAGACAGCCTTGTTGACAGACTCGGAGGATATGATGGAAGGGAGGAGATTAGAGATAGTGGAGGATAATGTGGGAGGGTCAACAGCCTGGAGATTCCTGGAAGTAGTGGTTAGTGTTGGGTGGGACTGGGGGGAGGATGAAGAAGTGTGAAGGTGATCAGGTGATGGTCTGAGAGAGGAAGAGCTGAGGCGCAGAAATTGGAGGGTGAGCAGGTAGAGGAGAGGACTAGGTCAAGACTTTCTTCACAGATGGACTCAGAAGCCCTAGCTGATGTCACTAGACCCATTATGACGCGTCCTATATAATTCTCACCCCCAATGTTCTATGCGTCTGCCTGCCTGTGTCCGTAACTTTCTTCACAGATGGGCTCCGAAGCCCCGAGGGTTGGCGGCGGGAAGGGGGACTCGAGAGGGTCGCGGCAGGGGGGTCCAGGGGTCAGGAACTCCGAGGGGGGGGGTCGGGAAATCAGAGGAAGGGGGGGTCTGCAAATCAGAGGGAGGCAGGGAGGTGGGGTCTGGAACTCGGAAAGAGGCAAATCGGAGGGAGGGAGGCAGGGAGGTGGGGTCTGGAACTCAGAGAGCAGGAGGGGTCTGGAACTCTGAGGGGGGGAGGGAGGGAGGGGGGTCTGGAACTTGGAGGACGGGACGAGAGGGGAGGAGGGGGGAATGCACCACCTGTACAAAAACTAAAAAAAGAAAAACGGGGGGACGACAACCCTGGAACACAGAGGGAGGGGGGGGGACACTGGAACTGGGTGGGAGGGAGGGGCCCCAGGCACACACACTCTCACAGACACAATCGCACCCAGTCTCACTCTCTCTGTCACACACACACTCGCAGATTCACTCTCTCTCTCACACACACACAGTCACTCTCACACACTCTCAAACATACACACTCCGAGGAAAACCTTGCTAGCGCCCGTTTCAATTGTGTCAGAAACGGACCTTTTTTACTAGTTTTTAAATATATTTTGAACAAGTTTATGCTTTTTTAATTGTTATGTAAGCCACATTGAACCTGAGTTCTACTGGGGCTAATGCAGGATATAAATGTTATCAATAAATAAATAAATAATAATGCTGGAAGACAACAGAACAACTGTCCCAGAGGCAGTGCCTGTGGCAAGAGTCTGGGAAAGGTCAGGGGGCATTAACAAACCGGTTCAAATCCCACTGCTGCTCCTTGTGATCTTGGGCAAATCACTTAACCCTCCATTGCCTCAGGTACAAACTTGGATTGTGAGCTCTCCTGGGACAGAGACATATCCAGTGTACCCAAATGTAACTCACCTTAAGCTACTATTGAAAAGGTGTGAGCAAAATCTAAATAAATAAATATTTGAGATTCTACATGGAATGTTGCTACTGTTTGAGATTCTACATGGAATGTTGCTATTATTGGTGATTTTACATGGAATGTTGCTGAGTGGAGGAGTGGCCTAGTGGTTAGAGCACCGGTCTTGCAATCCAGAGGTGGCCACTGCTGCTGCTTGTGATCTACTTGGGCAAGTCACTTAACCCTCCATAGCCTCAGGTACAAACTAAGATTGTGAGCCCTCCTGGGACAGAGAAATATCCAGAGTACCTGAATGTAACTCACCTTGAGCTACTACTGAAAAAGGTGTAAGCAAAATATATGGAATGTTGCTACTATTGAAGATTCTACATGGAATGTCACCACTTTTTGAGATTCTGGAATGTTGCTATTATTTGAGATTCTAGATGGAATGTTGCTAGTGGAGGAGTGGCCTAGTGGTTAGAGCACCAGTCTTGCAATCCAGAGGTGGCCAGTTCAAATCCCACTGCTGCTCCTTGTGATCTTGGGCAAGTCACTTAACCCTCCATAGCCTCAGGTACAAACTAAGATTGTGAGCCCTCCTGGGACAGAGAAATATCCAGTGCATCTGAATGTAACTCACCTTGAGCTACTACTGAAAAAGGTGTGAAAAAAAATACAAATAAATAAAATAAACCAGGGGAAGATGCATCTTGGAGGGACTGGGGACAGGATGATGATGGCTGATTGGAAGGAGAGGCTGGTGGGAGCTGAGATTGATTGGGGGGAGTGTGTAGTGGGAGAAGAGGATTATGGGAAAACTAGGCTGGGGGAGACAAGATTGACTGAGGGAAAGAGTCTTGAGAATCAAACTTCATTTTATTTACACATATTGCTCTGATTGTGCCTGAGCACTTGCTACAAAATTGAAGAGGGACCAGGCTACCTGTCGTCCACTGTCCTAGAGCACTGGTCTCTGCTCTCACATCGAAGCTTTCTTGCCAGCTTGGCCCCTGTTGAAAAATAGTGATTGTCACTGGAATAAAGGGTTGATTCTTTCGTTCATGCAGGACTCTTAAAAAGATATATAAACACAATCCCAGCGCTCAAAATCTTCAACACAAATCACAGGTACACTGTCCCATCTTTCAAACATTTTTTTTTTTGCAGAGTTTTGTAAAAGCGTTGAATTAAAGAATCTTTGAAAAATGGGACAGTGCACCTGTGATTTGTGTTGAAGATTTTGAGTGCTGGGCTTGTGTTTATATATTTGGGAAGCTCCCGCCAAATGAACATTGTGACCTGTTGTTCGATACTTGGACTCTTAAAAAGAAGCATGCATTTATTGTGTCTGAGGGTAATAAGGTCTTATTGTATAAGACCCTAAACATATAGGTACTATATTGTGAAAGAAATAGAACTGTCCATAATCTGAGAATGTTTTTTGGTTGTGGCATTTATTTTCACTTCTGAGCAATTTCTTGTGTGTATGTCTTAGGACCGAAAGTGGTGAACTGCATAAGAAACTGGTTGACTGACAGGTGGCAGAGGGTGGTGGTAAATGGAATCCGCTCGGAGGAAAGAAAAGTGAACAGTGGAGTTCCTCAGGGGTCGGTGCTGGGGCCTTATCTGTTTAATATATTTGTGGGAGATATTGCTGAAGGGTTGGAAGGAAAGGTTTGCCTTTATGCGGATGACACGAAAATAGCCAATAGAGTGGATACCCTGGAGGGAGTAGAAACGATGAGAAGGGATCTTCGAACATTAGAAGAATGGTCGAGGGTCTGGCAGTTAAAATTTAATGCCAAAAAGTGTAGAGTGACGCACTTGGGGTGCAGAAACCCTTAAGAGAGATACTGGATAGGAGGGGAGAGATTAGTAAGCTCGACTCGGGGTGTTGGTGTCTGATGATCTGAAGGTGAAGAAACAATGCGACAAGGCGATGGCCATGGCCAGAAGGATGCTAGGCTGCATAGAGAGGGGCATAACCAGCAGAAGAAAGGAGCTGTTGATGCCCCTCTACAAGTCATTGGTGAGGCCCCACTTGGAGTATTGGGTTCAGTTTTGGAGGCCGTATCTTGCTAAAGATGTAAAAAGACTGGAAGCGGTGCAAAGAAAAGCTACATAAATGGTATGGGATTTGCGTTGCAAACCGTACGAGGAGAGACATGCTGACCAGAACATGTAGACCTTGGAGGAAAGGAGAAACAGGGGTGACATGATACAGACATTCAAATATTTGAAAGGTATTAATCCACAAAGGAACCTTTTTCGGAGACGGGAAGGCAGTAGAACTAGAGGACATGAATTGAGGTTGAAGGGGGGCAGACTCCGGACTAATGTCAGGAAGTAGTTTTTCATGAAGAGGGTGGTGGATATGTGGAATGGCCTCCCGCGGGAGGTGGTGGAGATGAAAACGGTAATGGAATTCAAACATGCGTGGGATAAACACAAAGGAATCCTGTTTAGAAGGAATGGTTCAGCGGAATCTTAGTGGAGATTTGGTGGCGACGCCGGTAATTGGGAAACAAAACGGGAGCTGGGCAGACTTCTACGGTCTACGCCCTGATCGTGACTGAATAGATAGGGTTGGGCTGGAGTGTAAATTTTAAGGTGCTTCCACGTTAGCTTCAGAACTTAGTACAAGAACAGTGCTGGGCAGACTTCTACGGTCTGTGCCCTGAGAAAGGCAAGGACAAATCAAACTCGGTGTATACATGTAAAGTATCTTGTTGGGCAGACTGGATGGACTATACAGGTATTTATCTGCCATCATTTACTATGTTGCTATGAAATAGTGACCTGCACTTACTTCTCAAATTTTGGTGGTGTAGATTTTGCAAAAATCCTGAATTGGCCAAGTGGGTTCATGTTTGTGTAGCGTGGCGTTGGCATCACCACATAAAGGTGCAGAATGGTGGGTTTTAGCAGAGTGAAAGGAGTGAATCATTTTTCTGAGCTCTCTCTGCAACTCGCTGCCTGGATTTAATTAAAAGAACGTCTTAAAAAGAAATTGTTTGAAGTAGCATGAGGAGGAGCATATTTTAAGTGAGCTCTTCGCTGTTAAATATGAAGAGTAATACTGAAGGCCTTGTCTCTCAGTAAAACAAAAAATCTCTTTTCTGACGTGACTTTTATTTTAGATATAATATTAGAAAGGTTGCTCAGCTGTATCCCCTTTTCATCCGCTCTGAAAGGGGTTCTCAAATCCAGTCCTAGGGACACACCCAGCCGGTCAGGTTTCCAGGATACCCACAATGAATATGCAAGAGAGAAATTTGAATGCGGTGCCTGTATTCTTTGCAAATCTATCTCACGCATGTTCATTGTGGGTATCTTGAAAACCTGACTGGCTGGGGGGGGAGGAAGCTTGGGTCCTGGAGAGCTGGAAAATAGATGGGGGGGGGGTAAGGAGGAGTGATGAGGGTATCTTGGACCAGTGGAGGAGTGGCCTAGTGGTTGGGGTGGTGGACTTTGGTCCTGGGGAACTGAGGAACTGAGTTCGATTCCCACTGCAGGCACAGGCAGCTCCTTGTGACTCTGGGCAAGTCACTTAACCCTCCATTGCCCCATGTAAGCCGCATTGAGCCTGCCATGAGTGGGAAAGCGCAGGGTACAAATGTAACAAAAATAAAATAGATACTATTGGAGATTCTACATGGAATGTTGCTACTATTGGAGATTCTACATGGAATGTTGCTATTCCACTAGCAACATTCCATGTAGAAGGCTGCGCAGGCTTCTGTTTCTGTGAGTCTGACGTTCTGCACGTATGTGCAGGACGTCAGACTCACAGAAGCAGAAGCCTGCGCAGCCACATTGGTGATCTGCAAGGGCCGACTTCTACATGGAATGTTGCTAGTGGAATAGCAACATTCCATGTAGAATCTCAAATAGTAGCAACAGTGGAGGAGTGGCCTAGTGGTTAGGGTGGTGAACTTTGGTCCTGGGCAAGTCACTTAACCCTCCATTGCCCCATGTAAGCCGCATTGAGCCTGCCATGAGTGGGAAAGCGCGGGGTACAAATGTAATAAAAATAAATAAATATCTGGCACAGAGGTAATGAGACTAGGAAGGGGGCCATTTAGCAGGGAAAAGAACTAGATGGGGCATCAGCTAATCATATGGGAGGTAATTACTGCAAATGACACAATGATTATGATTTATTTATTTTTATTTATTTCTTAGGATTTATTTGCTACCTTTTTGAAGAGATTCACTCAAGGCAGTGTAGAGTAAGAATAAATCAAGCATAAGGAATAGATAATTACAGCAGAACAAATATTCAAATAACAATACAAAGTATAGCATAGTATACTACTTACAATGTCAACACAATACTTAATAGAATATTTTAATAGACTGCATAGGGTATAAGTAAAGATGGAACCTATAGATAGGTAAGAGAGTAAGAGGATTTAGAAAATAAGGTGATTAATTTTAAAGAAAGTTGCACCTGAGGTCAGAGAGATGGTTAACATATAGGGTCCTGTTTACTAAGCCATGCTAGCCTTTTTAGTGTGCGCTAATGCTAGAGACACCCATATAATCCTCCTTGCTTTGTTTTAGATGTACCAATATGGCGGCTGCTAGGGGAAACCGGCTTCAAATTTTTGACGTCATGCCATCTCCTGTTCTTGTCTAACCTCCTTGATGTGATTAGTGTGCTTGGCTGCTGGCTGGGCTGAGGCAAAACTGGATGGGCCCAGGCCCATCTATAGTTACACCTCAACACACCTGTTTAGTTTTTTGAAACTTCATGGATTTCTGTTTTAAATTGGTTTCCTAGGAAACAGTCCTACGTTCATACACTTTCAAAGATGCATGACATTACTACAACACTGCGGGTAATAGACCATAAACTCTCCTCAGCCTTTTTGTATATTTTTATTAAAATGCCAAATGGTTAGGAAAATGGAAAACACATGTTTCAGAAATGTAGTCTGCCTTTATGGCTGAAGTATGAAACACCCATCTTTGAGCTACAGCAAAGTGTGTGTGTGTGTGTGTGGGGGGGGGGGGGGGGGGGGGGGGGGGGGGGGGGGAGGAGGGGGAATGGGGTTGAAGAGAGTGGAATTGCACCATTGACCTAAAATTACATTTCCTATTTCTTTCTCTCTATCTGTATCTACTGTTCACACTGCTTCATTTTTATATGGGAGTATATTTTTTGTTTGTTTGTAAAATGGTTTCCCCCTCCTTTGTGGATCCAGTTCTCTCCCGTTTTTTTTTTTATCTGCTTCTTACTTGTTTAACCATTTCATTGCGGAAAAAGTGTTCAGTTGGCGAGCGGACACAAGGGCTCTTTCCAAGTGCTGTAATCGGAGTACTATGTCCAGCCAGTAGGAGGCACTGTGCAGTGAATGAAATATTGCCCCTCTCTCACCTGCATAAAGCTGTATGTGCCCTCTCTGTAATACCCCCAGCCTTTCAGGATACTGACAATGCATAGGCATGAGATGTATTTGCATAGAATGGAGGCAGTGCATTCAAAGGTATCTCAAGCCTATTCATTGTGGATATCTTTGAAAATCTGATTGGCTTACTGGGTTGAGAACCCCTAACCTTACCACTAGATAATTTGCACTTCAAATCTTTCTCTTCTTGTTGATTCCTGACCTGCACCTTGTCCCACCTGTTGCTCACTCTTCCTCCTCATCCATGAATGCTAATCCCAGCTTTTCAGCTCTTTTCCCTCCTTCCCTTCTTTTCCCAGTAGCTGTTGCTCTTTACTCTCACTTGTGGCCCATTGGGGTTTGGACCTGTTACTTCCTGCAGCTCCTGCAGATGGGTATATGGGCATAAAAAAGGAATGCTGTGTGGACACTAGGCATAGAAAGAGCTTGTGGTTTAGCAATTCACTTCCTTCTCTGAAACCAAATTTAAAAAGAAAGGGCATTGAAATGGCAATGCAAAGTGATTAAATCACACAAGATTATTTGTAATTATCACAGTAGATGTGGCTGTCTGGAGGGAGAGTCTGTGAGGAAACGTTATACCAGAAGTTCTCAAATATGTCGGGGGGGGGGGGGGGGGCAGCCAGTTGGGTTCTTAAGGTATCCACAGTGAATTTGGATCAGTGAGATTTGCATGCACTGCCTCCATTGCTTTGCAAATCTACTTTATGAATATTCATTATGGACATCCTGAAAATCTGGCCGGCAGGGAATCCCTAGGACAGGTTTGGCCAGCTATAAAAATCAAACTATAGGACTCGGCACCTCACAAACTAGAAGATACTTGGTGAAATTCTGCTGTACCCACATCCCTGTGCTCACTAGCATGCTTCCTCCTCGGCTCTGTCTGATTGACTACTCAGTGGAGGAGTGGCCTAGTGGTTAGGGTGGTACGCTTTGGTCCTGGGGAACTGAGGAACTGATTTCGATTCTCACTTCAGGCACAGGCAGCAGCTCCTTGTGACTCTGGCAAGTCACTTAACCCTCCATTGCTGCATTGAGCCTACCGTGAGTGGGAAAGCGCAGGGTACAAATGTAACAAAAATAAAATAGATACTATTGGAGATTCTACATGGAATGTTGCTACTATTGGAGATTCTACATGGAATGTTGCTATTCCACTAGCAACATTACATGTAGAAGGCTGCGCAGGCCTCCCTGCCCATCTTCAAGTCCTTACTCAAAGCCCATCTCTTCTCCCTTGCCTTTGGCGCCTAACCACCTTCCCCATTCACGTTACCTACACTTACATAGTTTGTAACCTCTAGATTGTAAGCTACTTAGTGTATAACCTTTAGATTGTAAGCTCTCCTGAGCAGGGACTGTCCTTCCCCATGTTAAACTTGTACAGCGCTGCGTAACCCTGGCAGCGCTATAGAAATGCTAAGTAGTAGTAGTAGTGGCTGACCTCTACATGGAATGTTGCTAGGCAACATGAGCATTACTGATGTCTGCGCTTATAGACTGTTGTGAATTCAAGGCGGGCAACTTTAACCCGAGTCCCTGATGAAAACACTGAAACCCGCGGCGTCGGGCGCAATTTAGGGGAAGCCTAAGTGGACTCCAACAGCGAGAGACACGGATTAGAACTTAAGATAAGTTTTTCAAAAGTTTTTTTATTTAGAGCACGTATATTTTTGAGCACTTTTTGAGTGTGTTGGCAACAGCACCATAAAATAGTTAATCAAGGGATGACCCAATGAAGAGATGCTATGCCACTAGGCAAGAAGTCATGATATTGCCTTTAAGTGGTATCTTCTGAGGGTTCCCAAACCAATATATATATATATGTATTTCAACTTAATATAGGGCTTGGGTTTTGTAATAGCCAAAGTAAAAAACATCCCATAGGTAGGCTGTTGGCAAACATATAGTTCTTATCTTTGGATTTGTGAAGTGTGCGATTGAGTTTACCAAAGATTTTTTGTAGGTTGGAGATCCTAAGTGGTTTCAGCTAGTGGAATAGCAACATTCCATGTAGAATCTCCAATAGTAGCAACAGTGGAGGAGTGGCCTAGTGGTTAGGGTGGTGGACTTTGGTCCTGAGGAACTGAGTTCAATTCCCACTTTAGGTGCAGGCAGCTCCTTGTGACACTCTGGGCAAGTCACTTAACCCCTCCATTGCCCCATGTAAGCTGCATTGAGCCTGCCATGAGTGGGAAAGTGCGGGGAACAAATGTAACAAAAATAAAATAGATACTATTGGAGATTCTACATGGAATGTTGCTATTCCACTAGCAACATTCCATATAGAAGGCTGCACAGGCTTCTGCTTCTGTGAGTCTGACGTCCTGCACATATGTCAGACTCACAGAAGCCTGCGCAGCCACATTGGTGATCTGCAAGGGCCGACTTCTACATGGAATGTTGGAATAGCATGGAATGAGGAACTGAGTTCAATTCCCACTTCAGGCGCAGGCAGCTCCTTGTGACTCTGGGCAAGTCACTTAATCCTCCATTGCCCCATGTAAGCCGCATTGAGCCTGCCATGAGTGGGAAAGCGCAGGGTACAAATGTAACAAAAAAAAATAAAAAAATTCCTGTGACCCTCTGCACCTTAACATCAGACAGTAGGTGTTGGCTGGTGAAGCATTCACAAGCGCTTGTCCTTTTTGGTGACCTGCCTATTATTGATGCCTAATAGCATCACCATCAAAGTCTTGGAGCTGAGTATACATGGGCCACACTGAGATTTGCTGACAGATGTCATTTTTCCCCAAACACATTTTATATATAGATAAAGCTATAAATAGATGCACGCTGCCTTGCTTCCCTTTCTATAAAAAAACCCATCTGTTAATCTTCTTCCTTTGATCTCAAAGATTAGGCTTGATAAGTGTGAGAGTGTATTTATTGTATTAAGCTATTCATCTAGGGTTGGCTCAGCTATGGATTTTGTACAGCTCTGATGGGCTTACGTCCTTGGCAGTGGATTCTAACAACCGCATTTCTCAGCCCACATGGCCACGAGCTTTGAGTTGCAGGCCAAGTTTCATAGTGAACAGATGTGACTGGCCTATAACCAAATATAGGGACAATGTGGAGTATAAATGCCAGCCAAATAAAAAAAAAAAAATAACCTCATGCATTCACTATATATGAACCAAGTGCTCAAATAAGGAGGGGAAAAGCCACAAAACACAAAGGTGTAAATTCTCTGCACCTCTTCTGTATGATGTGAATCATTGCCAACTCCCCCCCCCAAAAAAAACCCACCCTCCTTAAAAAAGTGCCAAAATTCCAGGCTACAGCAAACAACTTAAGCAGTGAAAATAAACGTATCAACATATTTGTGACAAATCACTGTCAAGAAGACCCTGTGGTGGCCATTGTTTCACCAAGTTGCTTCAGGGATCTGACAAAAATGGCTGTACAGGTCCCGATGGTAGAGAATTTACATCCTAGTGTTTGAGGCTTTTTTTCCTCCTTATTTGAGCACTTGGTTTATATAAGGTGAATGTGTGAATTTTTATTTTATTGTTTTTTAAATTTGGCAACCTAAAACACCACCACTGGAATGTGCGCTGAACTGCAGTCTTGGGTTCTGCCTTCTCACTGCAATGATTGACATGCAGCTTAAACCAGAGAATAGAACATCACCTTGAGAAGACTCAGACAGTGGCGTTCCGAGGGGCGCTGACACCCGGGGCGGATCGCCGATGCGCCCCGCCCCCCCCCCCCGTGCAGTGTGACCCCCCCCAGCAAAGGGACCCCCCCCGGCAAAGGGACCCCCCCACCCCAGTGAAAGAACCCCCCCCGGGTGCACGCAGCTGGGGGGTTGCCGCGCGCCGGTCAGCGTCGTTCGTTCCGGGGCAGAGGGAGCATGGAAACGAATGATGCTGACCGGCACGTGGCACCCCCCCAGCGGCGTGCACCCGGGGCGGACTGCCCCCCCCCCCCCCTTGGTACACCACTGGACTCAAAACTCTTGAACCAAAATGGAGTGGAGGAGTGGCCTAGTGGGTAGGGTGGTGGACTTTGGTCCTGAGGAACTGAGTTCAATTCCCACTTCAGGCACAGGCAGCTCCTTGTGACTCTGGGCAAGTCACTTAACCCTCCATTGCCCCATGTAAGCTGCATTGAGCCTGCCATGAGTGGGAAACCACAGGGTACAAATGTAAAAAAAAAAAAAATCTTCTTTAATGCAGTAATCAAACAGGGAAAAATAGTTTACAGTTCAGATGTGCTGGAGAAGAGTTTTTGCCTTGCAAACTGGGAGTCTGTTCTCTACCAGCTCTCTCTCTCCATGCAAGAGAGAAGCTGGGAGTAATTCAACAACACACTGAGAGTAATGCTGTTTATACTTTTACACAGGTACAATCTTGGTTGTGTTATCAAAATACAGTATAGGCAGGTTCACTTCAAAGAGGAGATATGCTGCAGACATACTCTTATAGACCTGTTGGGGACAGAAAAGGGGGGGGGGGGGCAACTAGCCCAGCATTCACAGAGAACAAGGCAAGCCAATAGGAAGAGTCCCAAAAGACACAGGGAGCTGGACATGTGCTCTGAAAGAGTCTATTACAGGGAACTGCAGGCTTACAGAGATTTGTAGTTCAAGGGTACGACCTAATTCCCAGACTCCATGCAAATTAGGGACATAACACTTGGATAGAGACTGGATGTACATAGATATATCTAGAGCAGGGATTCTCACCCATCCAGTTAAGTTTTCAGGAAATCCACATGAATATACATGAGAGAGATTTGTATACAAAGGAAGCAGTGCATGCAAATTTATCTCATACATATTCATTCCTGAAAGCCTGACTGGTTGGGAGTGTCCCGAGGACTGGGTTGAGAACCCCTGCTCTAGAGAGTTTTTCTCAAGAAGAAAGTTGGCAAATGGTCAGTTCAATGGTTCCCAAACCTGGTCCTGGAGGCACCCCAGCCAGTCAGGTTTTCAGGATACCCACAATGAATATTCATGACAGAGATTCATTGTGGAGTAGAGGAGTGGCCTAGTGGTTAGGATGGTGGACTTTGGTTCTGGGGAACTGAGGAACTGAGTTTGATTCCCACTTCAGGCACAGGCAGCTCCTTGTGACTCTGGGCAAGTCACTTAACCCTCCATTTCCCCAGGTACAAATAAGTACCTGTATATAATATGTAAGCCACATTGAGCCTGCCATGAGTGGGAAAGCGTGGGGTACAAATGTAACAAAAAAAAACCTGACTGGCTGGGGGGCCTCCAGGACCAGGTTTGGGAACCATTGAACTGACCATTTGCCTACTTGAGGAGATGGGGAGGGTCTAAGGTGTAGAACTGAGTTGCTTAGTTCTCATCTCCAGGTGCCCTTATTTTGAAGTATTCCTCTCAGCAATAGCTTCTCTGCCTTAATAGCAGTGGGCAGTGTCCGGTTCTTTTTCTGTTGTACAAGTCCAGGATGTGTAACCTTTGCTTTCTTCTCTGGAATCACTGCCGGGTTTGGAACGTCACCATGAGGTAAAATGCCGCGAAGGGGGAGATGCCATTCCCCAAGATGCTGCTCCTGAAGAGTGCCACCTGATGGTGCTTTAAAGAGTGAGGATCGATGGGTTTGTGGGGGAGTGTGTTCAGAGGGGTGGGGAAGCGGAGCTGGGAAGAATAAAGAAATAGAATGAATCAGGGTCTATTTGAGGGGATAGAGTGGGAGGTTGAGAGTGACAAACAGAATGAGATTGGTGGGGACAAGGAAGGGGGAATGAGAGGGACATGGAGGGGGAAGAGAGTGCTGGGGTTGTTTTGGGGCTGGGGTGGCTGAGGTGATTGGGGGGAAAACTGTTAAGGATAGAGGTGTTGGGGTCAGGCTGGAGTGAGGTGACTTTGCAGGTGTAATGGGATGAAAAGCTTCTATGGTCAATTTCACTGGGTGTCAGCTAGCGTAGATATATTGTGGACTTGGCAAAACTAAGTCAAGAGTCAGGAGAGTTGCAGTCCTGCCTACATGCCACTTCGGATTGGCTGAATTCAGTACGTTAAAATTCCATCTTTGAAAAAACTGAGGTGCTGAGGATTAATAAAGCTTCTCAGGCATTGGTATGGTAGTTCTCTCTGCACATGATTCACGGGGGCTGCTCCCGTTTCCATACCAGTGCTCTCCCCAGCCATCCCAAGGTAATGGATGATTAAGTCACTTGTCCAAGGTCACAAGGTGCTGCTGTAGGATTTGAACTTGGGCCGTCTTGTTTCCTGCCTACTGCTCTAACCATTAGGCTACTCTTCCACCCCTCTCAGGTTTTAATAAATGGGATTATTTTGCCTGTGAAATCTGAGGCTAGAATTCTGGATATTTTTCTAGAGTAATCTAACTATCCAAACCAAGATTTCAAGTGTGGTTAGGGCCCCTCGCTGGCAGCTCATTCTAATTGAGACCTTATGGCCATACTTATCACATGAAGATTTGGCAGCTATAATCCCTTCTACAAAACTAGACTTTTATAATTTGCTACATATGAGCCTTGCAAAAACCCAGACTACAATTTAGACAAAATGCAATTTTTTGTGAGGGTTAAGGGCAGGAGAATCTTTTTTTCTAGTCCTGGCTTCCAGTGGCATAAGAACATAAGCTTTGCCATACTGGGACAGACCGAAGGACCATCAAGTAAAGTACGCACATTTTGCTGGTGGGAGGGCATGAGTGAGCAAAAGGCTTAGAAGGTTCCCCCCTGCTATGCTTATCTCACTTACAGTATCATGTTGTAACCATGGACCCACGGGGGCCTGGGCCCCCCAAATTTCCTCTGGGCCCCTGTGAAATTGAACATGCTCAGTTTCACTTAAAGGAGTGTGCAGGACGTGAGCAGGAAGAGAGAACAGGGCAAGCAACACGGCAGCGCCGGACAAGGCTTCAGCTGGCGGGGGGTTGGGAGCCTCTGCCAGCCAAGGTACTTCGCTGCAGCAGTGGACGGGAAGAGCGGCAGGGCGGCGGGGGGAGCGGCGAGGTGGCAGCGGGAGGGCAGACTAAAATGTGCCCTCCACCTCAGGCTCTGGCCCTCTCCCACCACAAGGTCTGGCTACGCCCCTGATTGCAACAGCCCTGCATGTAGATGAAGGATTATGTGTGTGTGTGGGGGGGGGGGGGGGGGGGGAGTTAAGGGACAGGTCTCTTACTGAGCTGCACATCTGACATTCAAGTGACATTGTTCCTACCTCAGGGGCCGATGCTCAGAACCTAACGCCGGTGTTTGAGCCGATTAGTACTGGACTAGCGTCGATGTTAATCTGCGCAGAATGCTCAGAGGGCTTTAGCACAGGAAACAACATGAGAGTCAAAGATGGCTGCAAATTGTAATCAAATGGATGTTAACGAGGTCATTAGCTACACCCTCCAAGTGCTCAGAGAACAGTGCTTAAACAAACCCTGCTGTTTCCACTTGAAAAATTTTGAAGCGAGGATGTCTTGTGATTTTCTCTGAAATCAGCCGGTTTTCATTTGTTGTGGAAGCCCGTGAAAGCCTCTAAGCGCTGGTACTGAAAAACCAAACGTGCGAGACTGAGCAAACTTGAAAGTGAAAGCACACATCGGCCCCTGTTTTCTGTGCTTAAACATAAGTCTTTCAAGTGGAAAAAAAATTGAAAATCTTATATTTAAAGGTGCAGAAGAATGACACCGATTTGCGCTTCAGTTCAAGGTTTACCTGGGCATGCGTGCGAGAGCTGTGTTCACTGCAAAACTATTGGTGCAGTTGAATGTACGGGGACTGCTCTCAGCATATGATGTGACTACCTTTTTGTGGGACCAAATGTATCTGAAGAGAATAAAGGCAAATATATGTCCTGGGCTGTAAGAAAATATTATTACTATTATTAATATCTCTAGGCTTCCTCCGTCTCTGAGGCTCAGGATTTTGGCAGAATTGAGGGCTTGGAGAGGAAGGGTGTGGTGACAGACAGGGAAGCACCAGGAGACAATTTAGTCATAGTAACATATAACACAGTAAATGACGGCAGATGACCTGAATGGTCCATCCAGTCTGCCCAACAAGATAAACTCATTTTTCATGGTATGTGATACTTTATACCCGAGTTTGATTTGTCCTTGCCATTCTCAGGGCACAGACTGTAGAAGTTTGCCCAGTACCCTTCTTGTACTAAATGTTCTGAAGCTAACGTTGAAGCCCCTTAAACACTCCAACCCATCCATAGCTATTCAGTCACTATCAGGGCATAGACCGTAGAAGTCCGCCCAGCACCGGTTTTGCTTCCCAATTACCAGCATCGCCACCCAATCTCCGCTAAGATTCCGTAGATCCATTCCTTCTAAACAGGATTCCTTTGTATTTATCCCACGCATGTTTCAATTCCATTACCATTTTCATCTCCACCACCTCCTCTATCTCGGAGGCTCAGGATTTTGGCAGAAGTGAGGACTTGAAGGGTGTGGTGACAGACACGGAAGCACCAGGAGACCATTTAGTCAGAATTTCACATGATCCACACCCAACAATACTATCCCTTGGCCCTTCCATTGCCTAACTGAAAAGACATTAAGACTCAATAAATGCTGAGAAATATCATTATTGTACGAAACAAAACGTCACATATTGTCATGCCCCCTACCTCAACGCAAGCAGCGTCCTCAGGCTGTGCGGGGTCCCGTCGATACACACACATGACTGGCACAGCCCTGAGCCATGTGTGTGTAGTTCTTCTCTGGTTGCAGGCTCCTTGATTGCTTTGTTTCCATGCACCTGGTTCTGCTCTCTCTCTGCCTGGCTTCCCTTGCTTCTCTCCTATTGGTCTTCCGGTTCCTGTTTCCCCTACTCTTGTCCTATGGCTGTGCTCCTTCTCCCTGCCGGTCCCTGCTGATGTCAGACGCCAGCACTTTATCAGCTGAGCTCTTCCTGGACTCCATGCTTCGGCTTCTACTTTGGTAGGTGCTACTTGCTCAGTAGTTTGCTTCTTCTCTACTTTGTCCCTCGTTGCTGACTTTGCCTGTACCTGGATTACTCTCTTGACCTGCTACCTGCCTACTGACTTTGCCTGTACCTGGATTACTCTCTTGACCTGCTACCTGCCTACTGACTTTACCTGTGCCTGGATTACTCTCTTGACCTGCTGCCTGCCTACTGACTTTGCCTGTACCTGGATTATTCTCTTGACCTGCTGCCTGCCTACTGACTTTGCCTGTACCTGGATTACTCTCTTGACCTGCTGCCTGCCTACTGACTTTACCTGTGCCTGGATTACTCTCTTGCCTGTTGTTTGCCTATTGACATTGCCTGTTCCTGAATTACTACCCTGCCTGCTGCCTGCCTATTGCCTTTCCCCAGATCACTCTTTTGCCTGCTGCCTGACTGGCCGATACGTTCACCACCCCGCTTCCAGCTCCGTCTCGTAAGTCCTGCAGGCCGCCCGCACCTAGGGGCTCAACCTCTGGGGAACAGCAGTCAGCGCAGGTGAAACCTGGTCCGAGTACCGGGCTCAGCAGCGCTCTACTTGGTACAAGAACTCACAAATCTGACACATATGTTTAAAATGATTAGAAAAAACACTGAAATTCATGTTGGATAATGAATGTGGCAGACAGCAGTGAAAGAGTTAAGGGCATGATAGCTAGGGGAAAAAACTGTGATGCCCTCCTTCCCTTGGTGCCCTAAACACATGCTTATTTTGCCTAATGGTTAATCCAGGGCTGGTACAGGGACATTACCACCTTCTTCCTTCTGCTGGATGGATTTCTATGCAGCTTAGCATCCTTCTGGCTTTGACCATCGCCTTGTCACCTTAACACAAACTACATAATTGTTAAATTGGTCTATCGAAGCTCTTAGGATTCAAGGTATAATGAATAATGATCAGGTCATAAGTATGCCAGGTTTCTTCTAAAGGAATCCTGCACATGCTAGTAATTAGCTGCTTTCAATCCTTTAATGTCTTCCCAAGCTTGGATAATCAAATCCAGCTGGGTTGTGCAAACGACATGTAAGGAATAATAAACACAAACCCATGGGCAACAGTTTTAGTCACACACTCTGTCGTAAGCAAATGATTCAGTGATTTTTTAAAAAGAAAGTTGTGTCTGGTGCTGAAGAGGATGCTGAGTGTGTGGTCAGCCGCGCAGCTGTTTGACTCACTAATTAGTTGAAAATGAAAGATGTGGGACAGCAGTGGACTGTATCAGCAGAGGTGTCAATGCTTCACAGATGAATAATATATGAGTTGATATTCCTATGGACTTAATGTGTTAGGGGTGAGTGTTAGCTGCATAAATGTTATTGATTTTAAATTTGGGGGTTGGCAACACGATAATTTTCTGGCTGGATAACGCAATGGCGTGGTCTGGGTTCATGCCAAAAGGTTATCCAGATTGCGATGGCATTCAACCACTATTCGGATAACCTCATCCATGTGGGTTAGAACTGCTGGTTAAGTTTTAGTGCAATTGGCACTAGGGGCCCAGAGAAGAAGGACAGCTCTTGGGAGAACAGCGGGTCCTCCGAGCCCTGGGAAGTTCCAGGAAGCAGCAACAGGGCCTGGCACAACAGGCCTGGATACCCAGCCCAGCAGCCATCAGCCTCAGAAGCTACATGTGATGAAGCTACAAATTTAATATGAATCGGAGTAAAAGTTTCTTCACTCAACGTGTAATTAAACTCTGGAATTCATTGCCAGAGAATGTGGTAAAGGCGATTAGCTTAGCGGAGTTTAAAAAGGGTCTGGACGGCTTCCTAAAGGAAAAGTCCATAGGTAATTATTAAATTGACTTAGGGAAAATCCACTGCTTATTTCTGGGATAAGCAGCATAAAATGTATTGAGCTTTTTTGGGATCGTGCCAGGTATTTGTGACCTGGATTGGCCGCTGTTGGAAACAGAATGCTGGGCTTGATGGATCTTTGGTCTTTCCCAGTGTGGCAATACTTATGTACAGATCCAAGGGGACTGGGAGTGGATGGACTAGTAGGGAAGGAAGAGAAGTACCTAGACCACTCAGCCATGTCCACAAACTAATCTTATTGGGGAGCAGGGAAGAGCTTATAGCTGTTGCCTGGGCAAGCCAGACTGATAGGGTCTGAACAGTGGGAGAAAGACCAAGTCATTGACTGTTGATGCCAAAGGACATACGTTGAAATAGTATTTGGTTTACAAGGTTTACAAGGTTAACTGTCATTGAGATTGAAGGGGGGCAGACTCAAGAAAAATGTCAGGAAGTGTTTCTTCACGGAGAGAGTGGTGGATGCTTGGAATGCCCTCCCGCGAGAGGTGGTGGAGATGAAAACGGTAACGGAATTCAAACATGCGTGGGATAAACATAAAGGAATCCTGTTCAGAAGGAATGGATCCTCAGGAGCTTAACCGAGATTGGATAGCAGAGCCGGTATTGGGAGGCGGGGCTGGAGGTTGGGAGGCGGGGATAGTGCGGGGCAGACTTATACGGTCTGTGCCAGAGCCGGTGGTTGGGAGGAGGGGATAGTGCTGGGCAGACTTATACGGTCTGTGCCAGAGCCGGTGGTGGGAGGCGGGGGCTAGTGCTGGGCAGACTTATACGGTCTGTGCCAGAGCCGGTGGTTGGGAGGAGAGGCTGGTGGTTGGGAGGCGGGGATAGTGCTGGGCAGACTTATACGGTCTGTGCCAGAGCCGGTGGTGGGAGGCGGGGATAGTGCTGGGCAGACTTATACGGTCTGTGCCAGAGCCGGTGGTTGGGAGGCGGGGCTGGTGGTTGGGAGGCGGGGATAGTGCTGGGCAGACTTATACGGTCTGTTCCCTGAAGAGCATAGGTACAAATCAAAGTAGGGTATACACAAAAAGTAGCACACATGAGTTGTCTTGTTGGGCAGACTGGATGGACCGTGCAGGTCTTTTTCTGCCGTCATCTACTATGTTACTATTATATTTAGTTTGTCATGTTTGCTAAAAAAAAAAAAAAGAAGCTCTGAGCAACAGGCTCTAGAGATATGGTGTATAAAGACTGAATAATGGTATATATGCATAGATTCTGTCATGGCTGCTGCCGTGCCCCGACTCTGACCACGACCACCTACTTATGAAGAATTTCAGTATTTTACGATTGAGAAATTTCAGCCATTGGTATGTGGTGCTGATAGGGTGTTATTATTACTCCTTTGAAACAATGACGAATATTTATGAACCCTCTTGAGTTTAAATATGAATAATGAATGGTATGTTTTCTGGGAAACTCTTTGGTGTGGGATCACTTTATTCATTGTTTGAACTCACTCATTCTTAGGGTGGGACTGATTGGATTCTCATAGCATCAGGGTTTGTATCTCCTGTGTTTAGATCAGGATAAGAACATAAGAATAGCCATACTGGGTCAGACCAATGGTCCATCTAGCCCAGTATCATGCTTCCAGCAGTGGCCAATCCAGGGCACAAGTACCTGGCAGAAACCCAATTAGTAGCAACATTCCATGCTACCAATCCCAACTGGTAAAGGCTGGAGTTTCCGAATGCAGAGAAAGTATGGATATTCATTGATATGCTAAAACTTCATCAAACTGAGAATTCAGTTCCACAGTGATTTGCACACTTCAGCACTCTGCCCTTTTCAGTTATACTTTTCTATTTTTTTTTTTTTGGGGGGGAGGGGGGTTGTCCTTTCCAGGTTAACTTCTTATATCCCAAGTTTCATCCTTTGAATGGATCCCCAACTCTTCTCAGCTCCCTACAGTTGGAGATCCCTTGCGGGTCATTAACACTCCATCTTTCACTAGACCCAAAAAATGTTCTTACTGGCTCATGTCCTATGCACCATCATCTCCTCTTAACCATGGTCCTATAACCTGGTTCCTGTGTTTACTGTCTTCATTGAGTGCTGTAGTTTCCCAAATCTTCTTTTGATGTTTTATTGGCCCTCGATCCTTTCTCTCCCAGCTTGTACGCACTCTAAAGCAACCCTACTGCCCTCTCTCTCTTGGTTGCCATGCACACTGCTTAACTGCTAGCCTTGAGTCAGTTCCTATGCTTTGTCTTCCACTCTGGTTGCTTTCATTGGTTTTGGCACCACTCTCTTAATGTACATAGACACAACTGTGCTCTTGTTCCCATACTGACTTATTGACCTGGGATAAATAGTATTTCAGTCGTCTTGCTCCAGATCCATGGTCATATAATCCCAAGATGTAAGTAGGGATTCCTACAATTCATTTACTGGATCACTGTCTTTCACCCTGCCAGCTCATCCTTCTGTTGTGTATTAACCCGTCACAGGGCCCTAATTTTTTTTATCATGGCTTCACACAACCTGCCAGATGCTCTTGGCTGGGTTTGGTGCTCTAAATATCGAGTCCTTCCCAAGAACCTAGGATATTCAGAGGTACTCGATCTGCAGCCCCTCCTTACCTCTCAACCCTCATCTTCCCTTACGTTCCTACCCGTAACCTCCACTCTCAAGACAAATCCCTCCTTTCAGTACCCTTCTCCACCACCGCCAACTCCAGGCTCCGCCCTTTCTGCCTTGCCTCACCCCACGCATGGAACAAACTCCCCGAACCCATACGTCAGGCCCCCTCCCTCCCCATCTTCAAATCTCTGCTTAAAGCCCACCTCTTCAATGTCGCCTTCGGCACCTAACCTCTACACCTCTACCCAGGAAATCTAGACTGCCTAACTTGACATTTCGTTCTTTAGATTGTAAGCTCATTTGAGCAGGGACCGTCCTTCTTTGTTTATTTTGTACAGCGCTGCGTAACCCTAGTAGCGCTCTAGAAATGTTAAGTAGTAGTAGTAGTAGTAGTAGTATCAACGCAGAATATGGGCAGTTACAAGTAGTGTAACCTTCTGTAGTTGGCACTAGTCTGTAAGTGTCCAGTGTGTTCAGATGTTGTTCCAGGTCTTTTGATATTGCTCCAAAGATGCCTGTTGTTGTTGTTGTTATTATTATTTATTTTTCTCAATAACTGTTCCCTCATTCTTTAAATCCCTCTCCAGACTGCATGCTCAGGCACTTCAACTATCCTCACCAGAGCAAAGTCTCTTTTGAGACCAACCATCGGGGCTCTTCTGTGACCAGCAGAGACTGCTGCACTCCTGGCAGCCACCTGCCCCTGCTTTGTGCCCTACCGGACAGTAGTTTAAACATGTTGTGTTCTAGCCCACAGCAATTGACTAAGCCACAGGGATAGTCCTTGGACCCAAACATTTGAACTAAAGTAGATTGTGGAGCCCTTTTACGAAGGCGCGCTGAAAAATGGCCTGCGGTAGTGTAGATGTGTGTTTTGGGCGCACGCAGAATCATTTTTCAGCGCGCCTTTAATAAAAAAATGCCTTTTTAAAACTTTTTGCCGAAAATGGATGTGCGTCAAAATGAAAACTGCTGTGTGTCCATTTTGGGTCTGAGACCTTACCGCCAGCCATTGACCTAGCGGTAAGGTCTCACGCGGGAACCGGGCGGTAATGGTCTATGAAGTAAAATGCCGATTACCGCCCGAGCGCCAGAAAGCAAAAATATGTTCCGGCATGCATAGCGGACGCACGTCAAAAATGAAATTACTGCAATGTACTACTACTACTATTTATCATTTCTATAGCGCTACAAGACATACGCAGCGCTGTACACCATACACAACAAGACAGTCCCTGCTCAAAGAGCTTTGTAGCTGGATGGTAACTCAAAATTGACACCCGTTGGGCGTGCAGAGGAGCCTACGCGGCTTAGTTAAAGGGCCCCTGTGTTTTTATGTTTAACGAATTTGTCCTGAGTCAGTTATTTCTTTCAATGTAAATGATTTATGGTTTATTGCATTTGATATATAGATTAACTCAAAACATGCATATCACTAGTTTTCAAGAGAAAAGAGCTTTTCGCAGATGTATTGAGTCAGTTCAATAAAAGGTGTCACCTACATACAACTCATTTGACTCTTTATTTCTACACTTAACAGTTCGACTAATATGGCAATCATAATACTTTTCTTGAAATGTAAAGACCTTTTTCTCTGATATACTTAATAGCGACAAAGATGTGTCAGTATGAAAAAATCAGTACAATAGGAAGCTGTTCAAGGTTGTTGTCCTTTTCTGTTTGGATTTCTAGGGGAATTCCAGCTGATTCACCTGGTTTGAGTTTCTGAAAACGTTTTGATGCTAATTTTAGCAAACGCTAACCAGGCATGTGTTTTCTAAGTACTTCTAATAACCTGGCTATTTTTTTTGGTGAGGTTCCTTTTTCTGCTTTACAGGTACACGTCATTTGAATGAATAGGTGCGGTGCTGATTCTGTTCACATAGCATTCTCTGTCTTTGATTTGTTAACGACTTTTAGTGCTCTGTGTGAGTATTATATTCATTTCAGAAGGCTGCCTGGTCGTACAGAAATTTCTGAAAAACAAGCTATCACTGAGAAAATACTAAAGATTTGCTTTTGTGTGGAGGAGTGGCCTAGTGGTTAGGGTGGTGAACTGAGGAACTGAGTTCAATTCCCACTTCAGGCACAGGCAGCTCCTTGTGACTCTGGGCAAGTCACTTCACCCTCCATTGCCCCATGTAAGTCGCATTGAGCCTGCCATGAGTGGGAAAGCGCAGGGTACAAATGAAACAAAAATAAAATAGATACTATTGGAGATTCTACATGGAATGTTGCTACTCTTGGAGATTCTACATGGAATGTTGCTATTCCACTAGCAACATTCCATGTAGAAGGCTGCGCAGGCTTCTGTTTCTGTGAGTCTGACGTCAGACTCACAGAAGCAGAAGCCTGCGCGGCCACATTGGTGTGACTCTGGGCAAGTCACCTAACCCTCCATTGCCCCATGTAAGCTGCATTGAGCCTGCCATGAGTGGGAAAGCGCAGGGTACAAATGTAACAAAAAAACAAACAAACAAACCAAGGCAGTGGTGTAGCCACTGTTGAGCGAACCTGGCAAACAGCCCTTGGGTGGACTGCATTTGCTGGTGTAACAAATTCGGGGGCAATGGAGGGATGTTCGGAGAAGATCAGGGGTTCTTAGCTCCAACAGGCTCTTCCGTATGGCCTCCAATTCCATTGTTTGCTGATCTCGTGTAGCTGGACAGGAGAAAGAGTAGTTATGTATTTATTTAAATAAAACCAAACTCCTATCACGACTGATTAACCTCTCTGATATCAATGATCAAGCAATAACACTTTAAACCTTATGCTGAATAGGGTCTCTCTATAGTCGATGACCTAATGTATGTTACAATCCAATCTATTACTCAGGCACCTTTATGCAATACCATATTTTATTCCTCCTTACCATATATGTATGAACATGGTGTATATATATACCATGATATGTTCCATTTACGTTGTGTTCCATGTTTGTTACCATGTATGTATGCACCTTAACGCATGACCAATTGTAACTCTGTTACCTGGAAATGGCAACCGCCATTACGGCAAATGTAAGCTACATTGAGCCTGCAAATTGGTGGGAAAATGTGGGCTACAAATAAATAAATAAATACATTTATTAGAATTTTTTTACTTCCTTTTTGAAGAAATTCATGCAAGGTGGTGTACAGCAAGAATAAGTCGAACATAGGCAATAGACATTTACAGCATTAAAAATATTCCAATAACAGAGCAGATGGGGGAAGAGAGGTTGGCGGTTGGGAGGCGAGGATAGTGGAGGGCAGACTTATACGGTCCGTGCCAGAGCCAGTGATGGGAGGCGGGACTGGTGGTTGGGAGGTGGGAAATACTGCTGGGCAGACTTGTACGGTCTGTGCCCTGAAAAAGGCAGGTTCAAATCAAGGTAAGGTATACACATATGAGTTTATCTTGTTGGGCAGACTGGATGGACCATGAAGGTCTTTTTCTGCCGTCATCTACTATGTTACTATATGTAACAGTACATGGTGTGGGGTAGTATGCCAAAACAAATCGCGAAGATGACTTAAAAAATGGACGACGCTCCAGAAAAAAAATCACTATTTATTGATTGATGAACAAGATTCGACACCATCAGGCCCTGTGAGAGGCTGATTGAGTGTGCTTGTGTGCAAGTCTGGGTGTGGCCAGTCTTATGTAGGTCTCATTTGCGGATGGGGTGAGGAGCCTGAGACTCCAGCAGCCAGTTTGGTAACTAGTCAGAAACTTTGAACTGGACTCCTGATGCAGCAGGCCTTGTGGGCCGAAACACAGCTGTGTCGAGTCTTGTTCATCAATCATTAAACAGTGATTTTTATCTGGAGCGTCGTCCATTTTTTAAGTCATCTTCGCTGTTTGTTTTGGTGTTCTGTATTCTTGCGAAGAACTGTTTCTTCTGTTTTTGCATCAGTGGGGTAGTATGCTACATTACAATATTTTATTTATTTATTTATGGCCTGCATCAGGAGTCTTAATGCCGAATGCTTTTGAGAACTATTTGATGAAGGCAAATCCTCAACAAAGGGCATTCTATACAAGCGTTGTGTCAAAGGAGACAACGAAGCACGCTCACCTTCACAACGGTCTTTCTAAAGACCTCCCTTTGTTGAGGATTTGCCTTCATCAAATAGTTCTCAAAAGCATTCGGCATTAAGATTCCTGATGCAGGCCTAACGGCCGAAACACGACGTTGTGTCGAGTCTTTATACCTCAATAAACATCTTTATTATTATATATCCTTTCAGTCTTTGGAATCCTTGGTCGTCCTTCCACTTTTATTTCATTTCTTGTTGTTGTCCGTGGGGCGTCTAGATTTCTCCGCCTTCTGGCGGATATTTTTTCTTTCTTTATTTATTTATTTATGACATTTATATCCCACAGTATTCCCACCCATAGGCAGGCTCAATGTGGCGTACAATAATTAATAAGCAACAATAGTACAAAGTACAGTAGACAAGGTCACAGGAGAGAAGAGAAACAACGAAGGAGGAAGAGGAAGAGAGGGGAGGAGATAAATCAGCAAGGAAGGAGTCATGGGCTAAAAGGGTACGGCACCTGTAGGGCTCTTAGCGTATGCACTGCCAAAGAGGAAGGTCTTGAGTCGCTTCTTGAAGGTCGGGTGATCAGAAGTGAATTTGACCTCTCGATTGATTGCTGAGGTAAGGAAAAGAGGAGCCATAGGTGGTCTTATATTTGAGGCCATGAGGGGCAGGGTAGTGGAGGTTGAGGTACGAGCGGGCCGACCTGCGGGAATTCCTGAGCGGCAGATTAATGAGAGTATCCATGTAGGAAGGGGCATCGCCATAGATGATTTTGTGCACCAATGCGCAGGTTTTGAAGGCGATGCGGTCCTTTACAGGAAGCCAATGCAGCCGCTCGCGCAATGGCCTCGAACTGTCAAATCTAGACTTGCCGAAGATAAGTCGGGCTGCTGTATTCTGAGCTGTTTGCAACACAATAGGTAGTTAAACATCTTAACAACATAGGGTGGAAGCAGAGCCAGAACATACAGACAAGACAGAGCAACAGGAGCTGGAAAACAAGGGGACCAACCTGATAAAAACAACCTGCATGTGAAACCAGAAAGATGCATGAACATCAGAGCAGCCAGGGTAGGATTGGATGAGCAAGTCCCACCCCAGCATGGGCAGCTGGTGCCAGTCCCTTTTATGCATGTCATCTCCTCCTGCTGGGGACCAATTCTTATCAGTGGAGGAGTGGCCTAATGGTTAGTGCAGTGGGCTTTGATCCTGGCAACCTGAGTTTGATTCCCACTTGTGACCTTGGGCAAGTTACTTAACTCTCCACTGCCCCAGGTACAAAAACTGAGGATGTGAGTCCTCCAGGGACAAAGTACCTGTATATAATGTGTACAGTGTTGCGTACGTCTAGTAGCGCTATAGAAATAATTAGTAGTAGTAGTTATTAGTATGACTTTTGTCCATCCTCTCTGCCCCAATAATAGTGATGTCAATCAAGCCCTTCTGTAGCTGGGTTATAGGGAGGAGACTGACATCTTCAAAGGAAGGTCCGTCTCTCAGTGGCTGAGGAGAAGCATGCTTCACAAGTCTTGAGTCCCGAGGAAATCGCTTCCTTACCTTCAATCCCTACATCTTTAGTTTGTCCACCTGGGGTCTTGGGTGCTACTGCCTGCTGCAAAAATGAATCTAAAATGTATGGACTTTATGAAGGACAAGGAGAGAGACTGCAATAAGTACATAAGTACATAAGTAATGCCACACTGGGAAAAGACCAAAGGTCCATCGAGCCCAGCATCCTGTCCACGACAGCGGCCAATCATGGGCGTAGACTGGGGGGGGGCGAGGGGGGGCAATGCCCCCCCAAACGCAGGGCCGGCAACAGGCAGCTCTCCCTTCACCCCACCCTCTCCCCGTTCCTTCTCCTCCCCCCCCCCCGGCCCCCCCGTGAGCCGGCTCTCCTCCCTCCCTCCGTATCCGTCCCTCACCGACCTGATCTTCGAATCCTTTGCTTGCCCGCTAGGCGCTAGCGCTCTCTCCCCTGCTGGTTCGCGCTTTAAAAATGGCCGCCGAGACTTTCAGAGGCGGCCTCGCGAGAAGTCTCGGCGGCCATTTTGAAGCGTGAACCGGCAGTGGAGAGTCAGCGCTAGCGGGCCGGGCAGGTGAAAAATTCGAAGATCGTTGGTGAGGGGGATCCGGAGGGAGGGAGGAGAACTGGCTCGCAGGGGGGGGGGAAGGAACGGGGAGAGGGCGGAATGAAGGGAGGGGAGAGGAGGGTCACTGGGTATGGGGGCAGGGGAGAGGAGGGTCACTACTGGACTAAGTGGATGGAGGGCAGGGGAAAGGAGGGCCACTGGGTATGGGGGCAGGGGAGAGGAGGGTCACTGCTGGACTGGGTGGATGGAGGGCAGGGGAAAGGAGGGCCACTGGGCATGGGGGCAGGGGAGAGGAGGGTCACTACTGGACTAAGTGGATGGAGGGCAGGGGAAAGGAGGGCCACTGGGTATGGGGGCAGGGGAGAGGAGGGTCACTGCTGGACTGGGTGGATGGAGGGCAGGGGAAAGGAGGGCCACTGGGTATGGGGGCAGGGGAGAGGAGGGTCACTGCTGGACTGGGTGGATGGAGGGCAGGGGAAAGGAGGGCCACTGGGCATGGGGGCAGGGGAGAGGAGGGTCACTACTGGACTAAGTGGATGGAGGGCAGGGGAAAGGAGGGCCACTGGGTATGGGGGCAGGGGAGAGGAGGGTCACTGCTGGACTGGGTGGATGGAGGGCAGGGGAGAGGAGGGCCACTGGGTATGGGGGGAGGGGGGAGGAGGGTCACTGCTGGACTGGGTGGATGGAGGGCAGGGGAAAGGAGGGCCACTGGGCATGGGGGCAGGGGAGAGGAGGGTCACTACTGGACTAAGTGGATGGAGGGCAGGGGAAAGGAGGGCCACTGGGTATGGGGGCAGGGGAGAGGAGGGTCACTGCTGGACTGGGTGGATGGAGGGCAGGGGAAAGGAGGGCCACTGGGTATGGGGGCAGGGGAGAGGAGGGTCACTGCTGGACTGGGTGGATGGAGGGCAGGGGAAAGGAGGGCCACTGGGCATGGGGGCAGGGGAGAGGAGGGTCACTACTGGACTAAGTGGATGGAGGGCAGGGGAAAGGAGGGCCACTGGGTATGGGGGCAGGGGAGAGGAGGGTCACTGCTGGAGTGGGTGGATGGGGGGCAGGGGAAAGGAGGGCCACTGGGTATGGGGGCAGGGGAGAGGAGGGTCACTGCTGGACTGGGTGGATGGAGGGCAGGGGAAAGGAGGGCCACTGGGCATGGGGGCAGGGGAGAGGAGGGTCACTACTGGACTAAGTGGATGGAGGGCAGGGGAAAGGAGGGCCACTGGGTATGGGGGCAGGGGAGAGGAGGGTCACTGCTGGACTGGGTGGATGGAGGGCAGGGGAAAGGAGGGCCACTGGGTATGGGGGCAGGGGAGAGGAGGGTCACTGCTGGACTGGGTGGATGGAGGGCAGGGGAAAGGAGGGCCACTGGGCATGGGGGCAGGGGAGAGGAGGGTCACTACTGGACTAAGTGGATGGAGGGCAGGGGAAAGGAGGGCCACTGGGTATGGGGGCAGGGGAGAGGAGGGTCACTGCTGGACTGGGTGGATGGAGGGCAGGGGAAAGGAGGGCCACTGGGTATGGGGGCAGGGGAGAGGAGGGTCACTGCTGGACTGGGTGGATGGAGGGCAGGGGAAAGGAGGGCCACTGGGCATGGTGGCAGGGGAGAGGAGGGTCACTACTGGACTAAGTGGATGGAGGGCAGGGGAAAGGAGGGCCACTGGGTATGGGGGCAGGGGAGAGGAGGGTCACTGCTGGACTGGGTGGATGGAGGGCAGGGGAAAGGAGGGCCACTGGGTATGGGGGCAGGGGAGAGGAGGGTCACTGCTGGACTGGGTGGATGGAGGGCAGGGGAAAGGAGGGCCACTGGGCATGGGGGCAGGGGAGAGGAGGGTCACTACTGGACTAAGTGGATGGAGGGCAGGGGAAAGGAGGGCCACTGGGTATGGGGGCAGGGGAGAGGAGGGTCACTGCTGGACTGGGTGGATGGAGGGCAGGGGAAAGGAGGGCCACTGGGTATGGGGGCAGGGGAGAGGAGGGTCACTGCTGGACTGGGTGGATGGAGGGCAGGGGAAAGGAGGGCCACTGGGCATGGGGGCAGGGGAGAGGAGGGTCACTACTGGACTAAGTGGATGGAGGGCAGGGGAAAGGAGGGCCACTGGGTATGGGGGCAGGGGAGAGGAGGGTCACTGCTGGACTGGGTGGATGGAGGGCAGGGGAAAGGAGGGCCACTGGGTATGGGGGCAGGGGAGAGGAGGGTCACTGCTGGACTGGGTGGATGGAGGGCAGGGGAAAGGAGGGCCACTGGGCATGGGGGCAGGGGAGAGGAGGGTCACTACTGGACTAAGTGGATGGAGGGCAGGGGAAAGGAGGGCCACTGGGTATGGGGGCAGGGGAGAGGAGGGTCACTGCTGGACTGGGTGGATGGAGGGCAGGGGAAAGGAGGGCCACTGGGTATGGGGGCAGGGGAGAGGAGGGTCACTGCTGGACTGGGTGGATGGAGGGCAGGGGAAAGGAGGGCCACTGGGCATGGGGGCAGGGGAGAGGAGGGTCACTACTGGACTAAGTGGATGGAGGGCAGGGGAAAGGAGGGCCACTGGGTATGGGGGCAGGGGAGAGGAGGGTCACTGCTGGACTGGGTGGATGGAGGGCAGGGGAAAGGAGGGCCACTGGGTATGGGGGCAGGGGAGAGGAGGGTCACTGCTGGACTGGGTGGATGGAGGGCAGGGGAAAGGAGGGCCACTGGGCATGGGGGCAGGGGAGAGGAGGGTCACTACTGGACTAAGTGGATGGAGGGCAGGGGAAAGGAGGGCCACTGGGGATGGGGGCAGGGGAGAGGAGGGTCACTGCTGGACTGGGTGGATGGAGGGCAGGGGAAAGGAGGGCCACTGGGTATGGGGGCAGGGGAGAGGAGGGTCACTGCTGGACTGGGTGGATGGAGGGCAGGGGAAAGGAGGGCCACTGGGCATGGGGGCAGGGGAGAGGAGGGTCACTACTGGACTAAGTGGATGGAGGGCAGGGGAAAGGAGGGCCACTGGGTATGGGGGCAGGGGAGAGGAGGGTCACTGCTGGACTGGGTGGATGGAGGGCAGGGGAAAGGAGGGCCACTGGGTATGGGGGCAGGGGAGAGGAGGGTCACTGCTGGACTGGGTGGATGGAGGGCAGGGGAAAGGAGGGCCACTGGGCAGGGGGGCAGGGGAGAGGAGGGTCACTGCTGGACTAAGTGGATGGAGGGCAGGGGAAAGGAGGGCCACTGGGTATGGGGGCAGGGGAGAGGAGGGTCACTGCTGGACTGGGTGGATGGAGGGCAGGGGAAAGGAGGGCCACTGGGTATGGGGGCAGGGGAGAGGAGGGTCACTGCTGGACTGGGTGGATGGAGGGCAGGGGAAAGGAGGGCCACTGGGCATGGGGGCAGGGGAGAGGAGGGTCACTACTGGACTGAGTGGATGGAGGGCAGGGGAAAGGAGGGCCACTGGGTATGGGGACAGGGAAGAGGAGGGTCACTGCTGGACTGGGTGGATGGAGGGCAGGGGAAAGGAGGGCCACTGGGCATGGGGGCAGGGGAGAGGAGGGTCACTACTGGACTGAGTGGATGGAGGGCAGGGGAAAGGAGGGCCACTGGGTATGGGGGCAGGGGAGAGGAGGGTCACTGCTGGACTGAGTGGATGGAGGGCAGGGGAAAGGAGGGCCACTGGGCATGGGGGCAGGGGAGAGGAGGGTCACTACTGGACTGAGTGGATGGAGGGCAGGGGAAAGGAGGGCCACTGGGTATGGGGACAGGGAAGAGGAGGGTCACTGTTGGACTGGGTGGATGGAGGGCAGGGGAGAGAAAAGAAATGCTGGACATGGATGGAGGGGAGGAAAGAGTGAGGAAGGAGATGAGATGAGGGAAAAGGAAGAGAGGAGAAAAACTGCACATGGATGAAGAAAATAGGCAGAAGCTGAGGACCAGAAATGAAGAAGAAAGGAAGAAAGAAATAAATGGAAAGGAAGCCCTGGAAATGGAGTTAAGAGGACAGATAGCAGCAGAATCAGATACTGCACCAGCATGATCAGAAAAACAGTCACCAGACAACAAAGGTAGAAAAAAATCATTTTATTTTCATTATAGTGTTTACAATATGTTCACTTTGAGAATCAGGTGCTCAACATTAAAAGTTTATATTTACTTATTTATACCCCCCCCCCCCAGGCTCTCTCCCCGGCTATAGCCAGCTCTGCAATTTGGGGGGGGGGGCGCAGAGGGGGACTGGGGGGAGAGCCTGTTGTTAAACATTTGCCAGCACACCACTGCCTGTCGCCAAACCAGCTGCCTCTCTGATTCAGTGGCTATCCATTGGCAAACGAACACTGGTTATTCCCAAAAAAGCCAGCTCTTGCTCCCTTCCTTCCTCCATATTAGCATAATTTGCATATACATATATGCAAATGAATATGCTAATATGCCCCGCCCCTTCCTTTGCCCCCCCAAATGAAACAGTCAAACTACGCCTATGCGGCCAATCCAGGTCAAGAGCACCTGGCAAGCTTCCCAAACGTACAAACATTCTATACATGTTATTCCTGGAATTGTGGATTTTTCCCGTCCATTTAGTAGCGGTTTATGGACTTGTCCTTTAGGAAACCGTCTAACTCCTTTTTAAACTCTGCCAAGCTAACCGCCTTCACCACGTTCTCCGGCAACGAATTCCAGAGTTTAATTACGTGTTGGGTGAAGAAAAAGTTTCTCCGATTTGTTTTAAATGTACTACACTGTAGTTTCATCGCATGCCCCCTAGTCCTAGTATTTTTGGAAACCGTGAACAGACGCTTCACATCCACCTGTTCCACTCCACTCATTATTTTATATACCTCTATCATGTCTTCCCTCAGCCCTCAGCAACAATGGGTGGGACTTATTACAATGCTTTGGAAGAGAAATTCCATTATTGCTAACGCACAGGAAAATCAGTTACAAACATGTATGTGCACGATACTATAGTCCTGTGGGACTTTACAAGAAGGGAGTCATAGGATATGACTTCTGACATGCCACTGAGCTGACTATGCCCTCCCTTAGATGTTTTTATTTTGTTCCATTATTGCAGAAAAATGTCTATCTTTTGGTACCGCCCATGTCCCGCCCATAATATGCCCCCAACATGCCCCATTGAAATTTGGACAAACTGTGGAGCAAAGTGTCTAAAATCAGGGTATAGAAAATCACAATTTGGACGTCTTTGAGGGAAAAACGTCCTTTTGTCACCTTATGATGTTTTTTGCACATTTTTTTTGTTTTGAAAATGAGCCCTTAGTTCCCTTGCACAGACCCTAAACTAGTCTTAATTATTTATTTATTTATTATTTATTTGTTGCATTTGTATCCCACATTTTCCCACCTATTTGCAGGCTCAATGTGGCTTACAATTTCCGTCAGGAGTCCTTTTACTAAGGTGCGCTGAAAAATTGCCTGAGGTAGTATAGATGCTTGTTTTGGGCGCGCGCAGAATTATTTTTTAACGCACCTACAAAAAATGTCTTTTTTGCCGAAAATGGACCTGCAGCAAAACGGAAATTGCCGCACGTCCATTTTGGGTCTGAGACCTTACGGCAAGCCATTGACCTAGCGCGCCTACAACACACTAATGCTAAAGATACCCATATATTCCTATGGTTGTCTCTAGCGTTAGCACCTGCTAAAAATGCTACCACACCTTAGTAAACAGGGCCCCTAATATTTTGTTTCTAGTGACTTTTGTCATTTTTTCCCCAGAAATGATGATTTATATTAGTATGGTGAAACCAGGGCTTTTTTGAGGGGGTACTTGGGGGTATTATTATTTGTTACATTTATATCCCACATTTTCCCACCTATTTGTAGGCTCAATGTGGCTTACATAGTACCGGAGAAGCGTTACAGACTCTGATGTAAACAAATACAAAGCGATGTTGTGGTAAGATAAAGTTCATGTGGCAAAGCCACACTAAGGAATCGTACAGCGGAAGAGTTGTGTTATGCCCATTACGTTCTTTAGTTTTGTTGTGCTGCAAAGATCAGGCATTTATGTTGGATGGGTAGGGTATGCCTTTTTAAACAGGTTAGTTTTTAGTATTTTCTGGAAGTTTAGGTGGCCGTTCGTAGTTTTCAAGGCTTTTGGTAATACGTTCCACAGTTGTGTGCTTATGTAGGAAAAACTGGACGTGTGAGTTGATTTGTATTTAAGTCCTTTGCAGCTTGGGTAGTGCAGATTTAGGTACGTTCGTGTTGATTCGGATGTGTTTCTAGTCTGTCATGTATCCTGGAGATTCACCGTAGATAATTTTGTGAACCAGAGTGCAGATTTTGAAAGCAATGCGTTCTTTGATTGGGAGCCAGTGTAGTTTTTCGCGAAGGGGTTTTGCACTTTCAAATCGCGTTTTTCCGAAGATAAGCCTAGCTGCCGTGTTTTGAGCAGTCTGAAGTTTCTTTAAGGTTTGTTCTTTGCATCCCGCATAAATTCCATTGCAGTAGTTTACATGGCTTAGTACCATTGATTGTATCAGGTTGCGAAATGTTCCCCTCGGGAAGAATTGTTTCAAGCGTTTGAGTTTCCACATTGAGTGGAACATTTTCTTTGTTGTGGATGTCACTTGGCTCTCTAGTGCTAAGTTGCGGTCCATTGTAACGCTGAGGATTTTCAGGCTGTCTGAGATATGGAGGGTGTAATCTCGGATGTTGATAATAGTGGGGTTGTCCGCGCTGTGTAGGGATGAGAGGATGAGACAGTGTGTTTTTCTGTGTTTAGTTTTAGTTGAAATGCATTTGCCCAAGAGTCCATGATGTTCAAGCTGATCTTGATTTCGTTGGTGATTTCAGTCAGTTTAGATTCGTAAGGAATGAATATTGTGACATCGTCTGCATAGATTTATTTATTTATTTATGACATTTGTATCCCACATTATCCCGAACAAGCTCAAGTTCAATGTGGCTTACATTCAAGAAAAACATAAATTGATACAGTCATATAATTAATTATAACAACATATTAGGAATAATTGTGTGTTTGTCATGAAGCTAGGCTAGAGTAAAACTTTGTAAAACCGGGACCCTTATGTTGCCTCTATGGAGGTAATTTATAAGGGAAGTGAGCAAGTTGAACAGCTCCAATAAAACTGCCCATGGTGGGGGGGGGGGGGGGGGGGGGGGGGGGAGGGGAAGCGGGATGGTTATATTCATGTAAAAAGTAGATACCTACCTAGCACACACTTTTACACAATATGAGGGTAATTATATAACAATGCCCCTATATTTAGGTGCCTAGAGTACGTCTACTCTATAAAGGAAAGTAGGATCCTATTGGGATAATTCTATAAAGTAGATAAAAGGGTTAAGGCCTTGGTTGGATAAGGACTTGGCTAGTGGGGTCATCATTAGGTTGAAGAGGATCGGTGATAGCGGTGATCCTTGTGGTACTCCGCAGTCTGCTTTTCACGGCGACGATATGTTTCAGTTTGATTTTACTTGGTATGTTCTTGTGGTTAGGAAACCCTTGATCCAGCTAAGTATGTTTCCACCAATTCCGAACTTATCTAGTAATCTTATTAATATATTATGGTTTACCATGTCGAATGCACTAGACATGTTGAATTGGAGGAGGAGGATGTTTTTGCCTATTGCTATTTCCTGCTTGACTTTGGCTAGGAGAGTGAGTAGTACTGTTTCAGTGCTGTGGAGGGGGCGAAAACCTGACTGTGATTCGTGTAATATTGAGAATTTGTTTATATAAGTTGTTTGGTGACCATGCTTTCCATCAGCTTGACTGACAATGGAATGGATGCTACTGGACGGTAGTAAGTGATTTCATTTGTTTTTATCTTGCTGTCTTTTGGTATCGGAGTGAGTAGGATATTGCCATTTTCCTTAGGGAAGAGACCTTGCTGAAGCATGTAATTTAGGTGGGATGTGAGGTCTGCTATAAAGCGGACAGGGGCGGATTTCATTAGGTAGTTGGGACAGGTATCTAGTTTACAGTGAGTGTTGGAAAACCTGCTGATCGCCTGTGCAACTGCATCGACCAGGTTCGGTCAGCCAGGTATTCTTCCGTGGTTGGGTCCAACTCATTAAGGAAGATTTCGATGTCAGTGTTGTCCTGAGGTAGCGTGTTGCATAGGTTTGCAATTTTTTCATTGAAATACTTAGCAAGTTTGTCTGCAGATGGGATGTCTGTATTCGATGTAGTGACCAAGTTGGTATCTAGGAGTTTGTTCACTTGTTGGTATAATTTCTTTGTGTCTTTGTAATCTGCCCCTATTTTAGTTTTATAGTATGATCTTTTGGTCTGTCTTATTGCATATTTGTATTTTCTTTGTGATTGTTTCCATGCGTTGAGTGTGTGTTCGTCTTTTGTTTTTCTCCATGCTCGTTCTAGTTTCCTGGATTGTGTTTTTAGCTTTCTCAGTTCATCATTGAACCATGGTATCGAGCTATGCTTACATGAAGTTCTTGTTCGTAAATGTGCTATTTCATCTAGTATACATTTGCATCTTTTATCCCATTCTACGAGGTAATATATGGAGTCTGTTTGTGCTGTCCATTCATTGTTGTATATCTGTAGCCAGAATGTTTTCGTGTCTACTTGACCTCTTGTGCTGTAGGATGTGTGTTCTTGTATTTGGTGTGGTCCCTTCTTCCACCAGTGTAGGGATAAATTTAATTTGTAGTGATCAGTCCAGGGTGTTTCTGTCCATTTAATATCTGTTATTATTAGGTTCTGGTCTGTTGAAAGTTTGTGCGAGATAAGATCAAGTGTGTGCCCTTTGACGTGGGTTGCTTGCATTTGTGGCCACTTGAGATCCCATAGATGGAGGAATTCCTTACATTCTCGTGCATTGATTGAGTTTGAGTCTTCTAAGTGAAGGTTGATGTCTCCTAATACTAGTACATTGGAGTCGGTTACACATGTGTTTGAAATGAAGTCCATGAAGTTAGTCTGGCCTTTGTTCCAATTACCTGGAGGTCTGTAAAACAAGACACAATTCAAATGATCGCGTAGGGTTTTGTTGTGGATTCTGATTGAGGCAATTTCAAGTTGAGGTGTCATGGACTTGGCAGTGGTTTCGGTAGTAAAGTGGGATCGATAGATTAGTGTTATGCCTCCGCCTCTCTTTTCCTTTACTACTACTACTAATTGACATTTCTAAAGCGCTACTAGGGTTACGCAGCGCTGGTCCAGTGTGTGATTTTGTATCCTGGAGGTCTAGGATTATGGGGTCCTTTTGGTCGTGGATCCAGGTTTCATTGATGAAGAGTAGGTCCAGGTTTTCTGCCATGATCCAGTCTGTTAGTATTGCTGTTTTGTTTACTGCGGATCTGGCGTTGATGTAGCCCACTTGGATTGTTTGGAATGGGTCTTCTGCGTCTGGTGTTGTGTGGACTTTTATTAGTTGTCGTTTCTTTGTTGAGATGATTTTGTTTGGACCCTTCTTTGCATTCTGTGGTGGTAATCTGCATGTTGGTGTTCTTCCTTTGTTTAAGTTGTTGTCAGTTTGATGAGATGTGGTGTACCTGATCAGTCTTTGATGATTGTATAGTATGCGTATAATGTTACTTTCTGCAAGAGGGGTGGTTAGTGTTAAGTGGATCAGTGTTAAGGAGTAGATTATTAGGAGTAGTTTGAAGGTATTCATTTTGGTTTCTTTTCGCTGTGGGCTACTAATCGTTGCTTCGCTCTCTTCACTGACTTAGGAAGAAGGTTTACCTTACAAGCTGTTGAGATCAGTACTGGATCAGGTTTCAGTGATAAGATAATGAGCAGAGGAGATGGGAGGGGGGAGAGTAGCTCTGAGTCAGGGTCCTCCCTCAATCAGTCTCTTAGCAACTAATTGCTAAGAGACTGATTGAGTACTGAGTACCGGCACCTTTTCTACTGTCTACTAAAATTGACCCATGGTCCCCAAGTTTTAACGAAAGTGCTCAAGCCCTACACTCCAATTCTGCCTTGTCATTGATACTGTGACTGGCTACTGTGGGGTGAGTCCCTCAATGATCACTCCACCCCTGAAGGGTGGCCTGGCATTTGAGTACCGGCACCTTTTTTCGCTAGAAAAAACACTCTGGGTGAAACATACGGAAAGTAAATAATTATCCTCTGTAAATTTATCCCTACACTGGTGGAAGAAGGGACCACACCAAATATAAGAACACACATCCTACAGCACAAGATTTCTCAACCTACTATATTTATTTATTTATTTGTAGCATTTGTATCCTACATTTTCCCACCAATTTGCAGGCTCAATGTGGGCAGTTTGTACTCCCAAGAGTCCAAGCGTTTTACGAAGTTTTTAAAGGAAAATAGCAAGGACTACCCCTTGTTTCAGATATCGAACATACCTGCATCAGTCTGGTTTCATCATCATACATCCAATCCAAGATACTCCTGAGGAAGACCCTTGTGGGCCGAAACACGGCCCGTGTCGAGTCCTGGATGTTTAATAAAGGTGCAAGTTTGTACATCATCTGCTGTCCCCCCCCCCCTTTCATTTCATCGTCCTTGTTGTGACTGACTTGTCTGTGTGGCTACAAGGGTTAGTGTCCTTCTGTTCCATGATGTGGGCTGCCACGTAGGAGACCTGAATTTGATTCTTGAGCCTGGCTTCTGATTGTCATGTCAGTAGGAGCCAGGGGGATAGAGGAAGGAAGGAAGGAAGGAAGGAAGGAAGGAAGGAAGGAAGGAAGGAAGGAAGATGAGGTTTAGCATTGCAGGAGGAGATTGTGGAGAAGGGTGGCTGTGAGAGCAGGGGACAGAGAGGAAGAGGACTGGCTGCCAGGTCTGTGCTCAGGAGAATAATATTACAACTGTGTGCACACAGAAAAATAATGCACTTTGTGGTCTTAAATGAATTTTCAGAGTGAAAGTAGGCATATGTTTCCAGTTCTGTACATTGCCCTGGGGAAGTTATGCACAAAGTTCTGGGTTAATTTACATTCACAGACAGAATTTTTAAAAGTATTCCTATAAATGCAAATCCATCCTCAACTGCCCTTGTGAATATCTCTGCTCCGTCTTTGTACGTGTGTAACTTTGTTCAGTGCACATGCATAACTTTAAGTACATATTTGGTGCACAATTTTAATAAAAGAACTATTACCTGTAGAAATACTTCTGAAAATTACTCTTAAGGAACTTTTTTTTTTTTTAACTTTCTCCTGCTGACCATAATTTTTCTGAGCTGAGCTAATGATGTAGGCAACCCGGGAGGTTTCTGGCCGGTGACATATTGCAAACATTTTCTCTTTTATCTCACAGGGGCGTGTGTGTGTGTGTCTCATGTGCTGCAGGGTCACTCTGATTCAGGCTCTTGCCATATGGATCCAGTTAAATGCGGACTGGGCCTGGCCTTTCTGACTGCTTGATTTGTCAGCTTCCTAAAGTAGCTGACTAGAGATCCAAATGACTAAGGCTTTAGGTGCAGGTTTTCCCGGGAACATTCTAAAATTTAAATAACACATTCAGCTCTGAATCAGAACAATAGATCCTTTTACGAAACGTACTTGCTGCATTCCAAAAAGTGGCCTGCGGAACTGTGGGCGTGCATATTGGATGCTCGCTGGACCATTTCTCCAGCGCGTCTGGAAAAAAGGGTGGGGTTTTGGGGGGCCATGACATGGACGTGCGTCAAATTGAAAACCAGCACACATCCATTTATGGCCTGAGACCTTAACGCCACCCATTGGCTTAGTGGTAAGGGCTCACATGCTACCCATGTGGTAACCAGCTAGCGCGCATCAGCGTGGCCGTCCTGCTGATTCCCACCGGGAACACCTCCATGGTAGAAAATAGAAAAATATTTTCTGCCGCGGGATTTGGCGCACGCCAAACTCGGAATTATCGCCGGGCGCTAACCCATGCGTTAGCCCTCTCGCGGTTTTGTAAAAGAGTCCTTAAATAAGGTCTCACCATACAGGGGCATCATATCATCACCTCCTTTTCCCTACTGGCCATTGGTCTCCCTACGCACTCAAGCATCCTTCTAGCTTTTGCCGTCTCCTTTTCTACCTGTTTGGCCTCTTAAGGTCATCACATATGATTACAACCAAGTCCTGCTTCTCTTTCGTGCACAATATTTTTGTCCTATTTCTCCTCTGATTTCTCACAAAGAATAGTTTGGCTCGAAAAATGATTGGAGAAGCCACCAATTTTCACCAAACTACACTGGTAATTTTCACAAAAAGGACCCTTCAGTGTAGACTATCTTTATTATTGACCAAATAGGTAGTATACAAATGTCACCAAGCCAAAACAACTGCTTAATATTATACAACCATAATGTACATTAAGAAGTATTCATCCGTATTTTTCTTTTGTTGAACGATTAACTTTGCCTCGCTACTCCAAAGCAGAAGACTACGCCCTCTCAAACCATCTGTAAAACATAAACAAGAGCCAAACCTTAAATTCCAACCCCCTCATTCCCCACCCCACCCTCATTTCCCTTCTTGCCTCCATACAACCCCATCAATAAAGAATAAGTGACCTAAGCTAAGAAACACCAAAATCCACCCAAAAGGGTGTTCCTCCTAACAGTCCCCTTACAAGGTGTATGAGAAGCCTGAGCTCTGATAGCTCTCCACTCAAATTTACATTCTCTGACCAACCAAATCCACTAACAGCCCCCTCCCCCAATCCCTTAGTGGGATGGAATGGAGGAGTAGCCCAGTGGTTAGTGCAGTTGACTTTGATTCTGGGGAACTGAGTTTGATTCCCACTGTAGCTCCTTGTGACTCTGGGCAAGTCACTTAACCCTCCATTGCCCCTGGTACAAAATAAGTACCCGAATATATGTAAACCACTTTGAATGTAGTTGCAAGAACCACAGAAAGGCAGTATATCAAGTCCCATTTCCCTTCCCCCTTCCCTTGACCTACCCATATCTCCCTCATGCATAGGTGCCTACAGACTTGGACATCCATATTTTGAGTTGGACATCCTTTCTAAAACGCTGCTTCATGTGTCTAGATAACTAACCCATTAGTCTAGGACCCTCTAGGTGAATTACAAACCAACCACATATATCAAAATAGAAGTATTTTCACATAATAAATTATAACAAGTTTCATCAATATCAATCTTAAAAGTAAGACAGTGTGCAAATAGAATAAATTAAATCGAATATTTTTTGAATGCTAAATTTTATACCTCATCTACAACAAAAAACATGCAAAGGTTAAAGTTACGTTGTATTTTAATTATGATTCGTTAAAGTTATGTTTCTTTTTAGTTGCTCATCGCTGAATATCATACCTGTAGCACATTTTTCTTTTCTTGTTTGCTCCGCCTTAGTGACATTGAAGAAATTCTTAGTCACATATACATACCGCTATGGGAGGGAAATTCTCAGGCTGCCCCATCATTGTTAAAATTAAAAAATTCAGTGATATTTCCTATGTGGTTTTCTGTTTCTGGTGCTTTGCTGTCATGTACAGGAAGTTGACGGGAAAGAGACTGAAGAATTATAAATCTAAAAATACGTTGGTTGGGTGTGTTTGTCCTTTTAACTAAAAATACTTTTCTTGGTGTTGGAGTTGAAAGAAAGCAAAGCTGTTAAAAATTAAGGGCTCCTTTTACTAAGGTGCACTGAAAAATGGCCTGCGGTAGTGAAGGAGCGTGTATTGGGCGCGCGCAGATCCATTTTTCAGCGTGTCTGCAAAAACTGCCTTTTTAAAATTTTTGCCAAAAATGGACGTGTGGCAAAATAAAAATTGGCCTATGTCCATTTTGGGTCTGAGACCTTACTACCAACCATTGACTTACTGGTAAATCTCACACGGTAACCGTGCAGTAATCTTCTATATGCATAGAATGACGATTATCGCTCAGCTTCCGCTGTGCGCAGGATAATAAAAATTATTTTCTGGCGTGCATAGCGGATGCACGTAAAAAATGAAATTACCGCCCAGGCCTCATGGTAGCTGGGCGTTAACTCCAAATTCACTCACATTGGACACGCATAGGTGCCTACAAGGCGTAGAAAAAGGGCCCCTAAATACCTTCTTAGTTACAACCTGTACTTGCTCTTCAAATGAAAGATATTTATCAAAAACCACTCCCAAGATTTTAAGAGAGACTCCAGTGGGAAGTTAACATTGTCAATTCATAAGCTGACCTCATCTCTCTATATAATAATTTGCCCATCTGCGTCCTTGGATGGCTGGCTGTCTAGGTTCATAACTGTGTGCAAATGAGCTTACATCAGCTCGCCTCCAGCGTTCCCTTCCCTCTCATGTCCCGACCTTGTGGAAAGATGAAATGATGTCAGAGGAGGGTGGGACACTGAGAGGGAAGGCAAGGGAATACTGCAGATGAGCCGAGCCTGCTGCAGCTGCGACCTCAAGTATGGAGGGGAGGGGAGAATTGCTGGACATGGATGAGATGGGATGGGAGGGCACAGGAGGGGAGGGGAGAATCGCTGGACATAGAGGGGAGGTGAAGGGAGAATCGCTGGACATGGAGGGGAGGGGAGAATTGCTGGACATGGATGAGATGGGATGGGAGGGCACAGGAGGGGAGGGGAGAATCGCTGGACATAGAGGGGAGGTGAGGGGAGAATCGCTGGACATGGAGGGGAGGGGAGAATTGCTGGACATGGATGAGATGGGATGGGAGGGCAGAGGATGGGAGGGGAGAATCGCTGGACATGGAGGGGAGGGCAGGGGAGAGAGACGAGAACATGCTTTGATGATAGCCTTCCTAGGGCCCATTTCATTTCTTCCGAAACGGGCGTTTTTGCTTGTTTCCAATATTAAGTTTATTCCCAGACAAGATAAACTTCGTTTTATCCCTATTCATTTTGAACCTGAAGGTAGTTGCCTATCCTATTACATCAATCAACTGAGACGCAATGGCATACACATTCAATAATTGTGCTTCAAAAGGAAGAAAAACTGAAATACCATCAGCATAAGTTAGAATGTTAAAACCCAGATTAGCCAGCTTCCTACCCAAAGGTGCTATAATTCAGTTTAAAAGAATAGGGGACAAGGGCGAACCTTGGGGAACTCCAGAACCAGAACTCCGTTCCATAGAAAGAGACCCCAACATCCTCTCCCTACAACTTCTATTAGTCAAAAACCCCTTAACCATTGAAGAACAGACCCTCCTATCCCATAATAATCCAAACTAGATAGCAAAACAGAATGATCCACCATATCAAAAGCACATGAAAGATCATATTGCACCAAAAGCACCTTCTTGCCCATACTGACGAATTGACTAATCTCCGATGTCAACACGGCTAAAATCATCTCCATATTATATGGCTTCCTAAAGCCTGATTGAGAATCATGCAAAATATCATGAAGACCAAGATTGTCTGTTAATTGTTGTGTCACCACTCCTAACAATTACCTTCAAGAAATGTGGTATGGAAGCCAGTGTTGTATAATTTGAAACTACACACGAGGAAGTGGGAAATGGAGGAAGGCTAGACAAACCTCAGGAACAATGTTAAAAGTTTATTGCAATGGTGACTATAAAAACACCACAGAAATAACATAAAATCAGCGCTCAAAATTCAATGTGTATGAAGCAATACAGTGGTGGAAATAAGTATTTGATCCCTTGCTGATTTTGTAAGTTTGCCCACTGATAAAGACATGAGCAGCCCATAATTGAAGGGTAGGTTATTGGTAACAGTGAGAGATAGCACATCACAAATTAAATCCGGAAAATCACATTGTGGAAAGTATATGAATTTATTTGCATTCTGCAGAGGGAAATAAGTATTTAATCCCTCTGGCAAACAAGACCTAATACTTGGTGGCAAAACCCTTGTTGGCAAGCACAGCGGTCAGACGTCTTCTGTAGTTGATGATGAGGTTTGCACACATGTCAGGAGGAATTTTGGTCCACTCCTCTTTGCAGATCATCTCTAAATCATTAAGAGTTCTGGGCTGTCGCTTGGCAACTCGCAGCTTCAGCTCCCTCCATAAGTTTTCAATGGGATTAAGGTCTGGTGACTGGCTAGGCCACTCCATGACCCTAATGTGCTTCTTCCTGAGCCACTCCTTTGTTGCCTTGGCTGTATGTTTTGGGTCATTGTCGTGCTGGAAGACCCAGCCACGACCCATTTTTAAGGCCCTGGCGGAGGGAAGGAGGTTGTCACTCAGAATTGTACGGTACATGGCCCCATCCATTCTCCCATTGATGCGGTGAAGTAGTCCTGTGCCCTTAGCAGAGAAACACCCCCAAAACATAACATTTCCACCTCCATGCTTGACAGTGGGGACGGTGTTCTTTGGGTCATAGGCAGCATTTCTCTTCCTCCAAACACGGCGAGTTGAGTTCATGCCAAAGAGCTCAATTTTTGTCTCATCTGACCACAGCACCTTCTCCCAATCACTCTCGGCATCATCCAGGTGTTCACTGGCAAACTTCAGACGGGCCGTCACATGTGCCTTCCGGAGCAGGGGGACCTTGCGGGCACTGCAGGATTGCAATCCGTTATGTCGTAATGTGTTACCAATGGTTTTCGTGGTGACAGTGGTCCCAGCTGCCTTGAGATCATTGACAAGTTCCCCCCTTGTAGTTGTAGGCTGATTTCTAACCTTCCTCATGATCAAGGATACCCCACGAGGTGAGATTTTGCGTGGAGCCCCAGATCTTTGTCGATTGACAGTCATTTTGTACTTCTTCCATTTTCTTACTATGGCACCAACAGTTGTCTCCTTCTCGCCCAGCGTCTTACTGATGGTTTTGTAGCCCATTCCAGCCTTGTGCAGGTGTATGATCTTGTCCCTGACATCCTTAGACAGCTCCTTGCTCTTGGCCATTTTGTAGAGGTTAGAGTCTGACTGATTCACTGAGTCTGTGGACAGGTGTCTTTCATACAGGTGACCATTGCCGACAGCTGTCTGTCATGCAGGTAACGAGTTGATTTGGAGCATCTACCTGGTCTGTAGGGGCCAGATCTCTTACTGGTTGGTGGGGGATCAAATACTTATTTCCCTCTGCAGAATGCAAATAAATTCATATACTTTCCACAATGTGATTTTCCGGATTTAATTTGTGATGTGCTATCTCTCACTGTTACCAATAACCTACCCTTCAATTATGGGCTGCTCATGTCTTTGTCAGTGGGCAAACTTACAAAATCAGCAAGGGATCAAATACTTATTTCCACCACTGTACATAATGAAATAACATCAGTACTCAAAAGTCAACACAGTACACAATGAACGTAATATCAGTGCTCAAGACTTGACACGGCACCGTGTTTCGGCATGTAACGTACCTGCCTCAGGAGTCTACAATAAAAGCAAAGAAAAAAGTGTATAAAAAATGATGAAACATAAATCTCTAAATAAATATAAGCATCAAATAAGGATATCAACCACAAATATCAATATGAATAATATATGAGTGGCCTAGTGGTTAGAGCACTGGTCTTGCAATCCAGAGGTGGCTGGTTGAAATCCCACTGCTGCTCATTATGATCTTGGGCAAGTCACTTAACCCTCCATTGCCTCAGGTACAAACTTAGATTGTGAGCCCTCCTGGGACAGAGAAATATCCAGAGTACCTGAATGTAACTCAGCTTGAGCTACTACTGAAAAAGGTGTGAGCAAAATCTAAATAAATAAATAGCAAGATTCTAGAATCCTAAAGAGTAACAAGATTCCATGCAGAATCTCAGAGTAGCAACATTCCATGTAGAATCCCAAAGAATAGGAATGGAGGAGTGGCCTAGTGATTAGAGCACCAGTCTTGTAACCCAGAGGTGGCTGGTTCAAATCCCTCTGCTGCTCCTTGTGATCTTGGGCAAGTCACTTAACCCGCCATTGCCTCAGGTACAAACTTTGATTGTGAGCCCTCCTGGGACAGAGAAATATCCAGAGTACCTGAATGTAACTCACCTTGAGCTACTACTGAAAAAGGTGTGAGCAAAATCTAAATAAGTAAATATTTGAGATTCTACATGGAATGTTGCAACTATTTGAGATTCTGTTGCTACTATTTGAGATTCTACATGGAATGTTGCTAGTGGAGGAGCGGCCTAGTGGTTAGACCACTGGTGGCTGGTCCAAATCCCACTGCTGCTCCTTGTGATCTTGGGCAAGTCACTTAACCCTGCATTGCCTCAGGTACAAACTTAGATTGTGAGCCCTCCTGGGACACAGAAATATCCAGAGTACCTGAATGGAACTCACCTTGAGCTACTACTGAAAAAGGTGTGAGCAAAATCTAAATCAATAAATCAGTATAAATAATAAATAAATCAATATAAATATACAAATGTATAAAGAAATATAAATATCAAAATCAGTGTGAGCATCAAATAAGGATATTCAACCACAAATATCAGTATAAATAAAAAAATATATCAAAGGTTATCCTAAAACATGTTCTGAAGGATGCAAAATACATAAAAAGGTGCTTAATGAAAGAGGAACTAAAACAGTAAGCAGAGTACATAATTTATAGACATCTATACTGGTGTCAGAACACTGGAAGAGATTCTTAATTCTTGATTGTATTAGTAAAACACAGCAGTGGGCTTCTTAGAATTTTTTGAAACTCAATGCTACAAAAACTAAGGGGCCCTTTTACTAAGCCGCATAGATGCTTATACGTGCCCAATAAACGCTGAATTGGAGTTACCGCGTGGCCCTTGCGGCAATTTCAATTTTGACACACATCCGCTACATGCGTCTGAAAAATATTTTTTATTTTCTGACGCGCAGCAGCTACGTGCATCAAGTGGAGTTTGACATGCATAGACCATTTCTGCCTGGTTACCCGCGTGAGACCTTACCGCTAGGTCAATGGCTTGCGGTAAGGTCTCAGACCCAAAATAGACGAGCGGCAATTTTCATTTTGTCACACGTCTAATTTTGGCAAAAATTTTAAAAAGGCATTTTTTTGTAGGTGCGCTAACAAATAATTCTGCGTGCGCCCAAAACACGCATCTACACTACTGCAGGTCATTTTTCATCACGCCTTAGTAAAAGGACCCCTAAATTGTTATATTTCAGTACCTCATTAGAAAGTATTCCAAAGAACTTACAACTTAATTCAGGAGATTGTGTAAGATTTGAAATGTATTCTAGAATTTTAGGATTCTAAACTTACGATGGAAACACAAGTAAAAGGATTGAGCAGAAGGATATCTTGCAAACTAAGGCAACTTAGAGCTGTTGTAAAATATTTTTTTCCTGATCAATTTAAGAAAGCTGGTTCAGGCGACAATTCTGCCAGAACTGGACTATTGTAGTTCGTTTTATTCTGGTATTTCTCAAGTGTCAGGTTCGCGTCTACAGCTCCTGCAAAACTGTGATGCTAGGCTGATCTTTTGTTGTAAAAAATTTGACCACGTGTCTCTGTGTTTGAAGGAAGTACATTGGTTGCCTGTAAAGGCCAGAGTAGAATGGCATGTCTTATATATAAGATTGTCTATGGGTATTGCCCATTAGATCACATAGCTTTAATTAATTTTCCAAATATTCGATCATTGACTCGATCAAATTATCTTTTGGATTTGAGATTTCTTTCTGCCAGTAGGGTTCATTTTAAATGATATCATGTTTAGCTACTCTTTAAAGATTCATTTGTTTCTGAAATATTTGTAAATCTGTTTTATTAGTTCTGAGTTTAGTGTTTCTGTAACCTGCTTTGATTTCAATTTTGGATTTAGCGGAATATAAGAGCCGGAAAGGAAAGGAAAAAGATAAACGTACAGAGCACAAAAACATCTAGCAAATAGCCATTTGGGGAAAAAAAACAGATAAACGTTTTTCTGTTTTGAAAATGGCTATATTCCCCACTTGAATTTTGAATGTTCTTAGCAAACAGTCCAAAGTTGGACTTAGATGTCATATCGAAAATGCCCTTCTGCGTGACCCTAACAAGCTTCCATGAACTTAACATCAACACTTTATTCTGGAAGCTTTGTCCTTGTTTTTCATGGATGGTAATCTCACTTAAAAAACACATGAGACTCACATTGCTGTGTCTAATAACAGAGGGAAGTGCTTCAGGAAATGCTGATGATGGGTTTTGGAATGAATTTACACCATATTTTACAGATGAGGCAGCATGTAAATGAATTTAGATGGAAAATCGGGATGCTGAAGAGAAGCCTGCCAGACTTACTTTGAGAGTCTGGATGAAGCTAGGAGGGGGGTAGAGCTGAGGGCATGAGAATTTACATCCACACATGGAAACTCTGCGAGCTTCAATATTTTTTGCACATCACAGTTTCTATATTTACAAAAAGAGCAAAGGGGTGACAACGAGAGGACTATAAAAATACTTCTTCTGTGAAGAGAAAATACACAATCCAGTTTTTTTTGTTTCTTAGTTGCTATGTTACTTGATTCTAGAGTAGTTGAACTGGCTGGGAACTGACCGGGATCCTATGGTTTATGTATGACTGACGCTACTGAAACCTTCTCAGAGCCAGGTAAAATCCAGTATAGAACAAATGTGAGCCCGCACTGACCAGACCCTGAGATATAAGACATGAATGAGGTGGAGGAGTGGCCTAGTGGTTAGGGTGGTGGACTTTGGTCCTGAGGAACTGAGTTCGATTCCCATTTCAGGCACAGGCAGCTCCTTGTGACTCTGGGCAAGTCACTTAACCCTCCATTGCCCCATGTAAGCCGCATTGAGCCTGCCATGAGTGGGAAAGCGCAGGGTACAAATGTAACAAAAATAAAATAGATTCTACGTGGAATGTTGCTACTATTGGAGATTCTACATGGAATGTTGCTATTCCACTAGCAACATTCCATGTAGACGGCTGCGCAGGCTTCTGTTTCTGTGAGTCTGACGTCCTGCACGTATGTGCAGGATGTCAGACTCACAGAAGCAGAAGCCTGCGTGGCCACATTGGTGATCTGCAAGGGCCGACTTCTAGTGGAATAGCAACATTCCATGTAGAATCTCAAATAGTAGCAACAGTGGAGGAGTGGCCTAGTGGTTAGGGTGGTGGACTTTGGTCCTGGGGAGATGAGTTCAATTCCCACTTCAGGCACAGGCAGCTCCTTGTGACTCTGGGCAAGTCACTTAACCCTCCATTGCCCCATATAAGCCGCATTGAGCCTGCCATGAGTGGAAAAGCGCAGGTTATAAATGTAACAAAAACAAATGGGTGGGTGGGTAAATGTGGGGTACAAATGTAACAAATAATATAGAATCCCAGGTTTAGATGGTAAAAAATGTACAAGGATGTGAAGACTTTTAGAAAGGACATATACTATAGTTCAAAAATACACAGTCACATAGCAAGCTTAGATCTATTTACCCTCTTTTAACTACGACTTGCAACTTAAGCCACAATTGTTAACATTCTTGAAACTGCTTGACTGCACTTTTCTTAAACACAGGGGCATAGCCGTAGTCAGAATGTTGTGACAAATCACCACATATGGTACGGCATCGAATTGGTTTATGCAGTGTGCATGATGATGACACTGGTGACATTATAACCAATGAAGTGACTAGACAGATTCAGTGACTGTGGGCCAACGTGCTAACAAGGTTGCTCTGTTGGGTAGGTGGGGAAATGATGAGGAATCACTCCAAAGAATGAAAAAGCAGTGGCCAAACAGTAAAATTCAGCAATGACAAAGGGTGGGTTTTATTACATGTTCTGTATACTTTGGAAACGTTGCAGACATGCCACTGTCTGATACCTAAAACTACTTGAATGTGACTTGTCTTGAACTACTACTGAAAAGTCATGAGTTATATTTGAAATAAAAAAAAAATGTATACTCAAAGACTCACTACAGCAGCTGGAATCAGTTTTCTGGGCAATTTTTCATGTGCCATTGCTTAATCAATCTTCAGTTTGACAGCGCTGGGAGCATTCATGTTTTCCAACCCCCCCCCCCCCCCCCAACCCAATTAACAAACTGAGTCGCATCACATATAATGCATATTTATAGCAAATTGGAGGTCATGTTTTTCTGGGTACTGGAGGCTTGTCTAAATATTTTCGCTCAAGCAACAAAAAAACAGCACTCACTAGGACACAAAGGAACCATCTGTGAAGAAGAGAAACAGGATCTCTGTTCAAAACGCACGAGATACACAAAACAAAGGGTAAGAGAGCAGCAGTAGAGCAGCTGATCCTCCGACAGCATTCCCTGCTTAAAAAGGGATTTTTCAAGGGATTGTAAGTAGGTCATAGGAAGTGGATTTATATATATGTTCCAAAGACAAAGATCTAAAGATGAAGGTAAACCTCAAAGTAGAGAATGACAAGGGACAAAGTTTGTCCCCATCCCCGCAGGCCCTGTCTCCGTCCCTGCCCCTGCAGGTTCTGTCCCCATTCCCACCCCGTCCTCATAGGCTCTGTCCTCATTTGTAGAAGCCTCGAACAATTATGATTTTGTATTTAAATCTTTTTATTAAAGTATAGAGGTGTGGTAGCCGTGTTAGTCCACTCTTAAAGGTTATCAATAGAAATCAAACAAAATAAAACATGGAAAAGAAAATAAGATGATACCTTTTTTTATTGGACATAACGTAATGCATTTCTTGATTAGCTTTCGAAGATTGCCCTTCTGGTTCCGATCTGACGAAGAAGGGCAACCTTCGAAAGCTAATCAAGAAATGTATTACGTTATGTCCAATAAAAAAGGTATCATCTTATTTTCTTTTCCATGTTTTATTTTGTTTGATTTCTATTGATAACTATTAAAGTATAAAAAGGAACAATATGCTGTGCAACTCTTGTGTATAAATTACAAATAGAAAACAATAATAACAGCGAGCAACTATAATAAACCCTCCCACCATCACCACCCTCTACCCTTCTAACCCCAACAATAGTTGATTTCTACTACCCCAAGGAATTCTAATCCAGGGGTACAAAATACAACCCATTCTGTATGCCCTAGAGGGGAGAAATATGCCCTATGAAGCACTGTTACAATTTTTTAATCTGTGGGTGAATACATAGTAGATGACGGCAGAAAAAGACCTGCACGGTCCATCCAGTCTGCCCAACAAGATAATTCATATGTGCTACTTTTTGTGTATACCTTATCTTGATTTGTATCTGTCTTTTTCAGGGCACAGACCGTATAAGTCTGCCCAGCACTAGCCCCGCCTCTCAACCACCAGCCCCTTGATTTGTATCTGTCTTTTTCAGGGCAAGGACGTATAAGTCTGCCCAGCACTAGCCCCGCCTCCCAACCACCAGCCCCTTGATTTGTATCTGTCTTTTTCAGGGCACAGACTGTATAAGTCTGCCCAGCACTAACACCGCCTCCCAACCACCAGCCCCGCCTCTGCATAAGAAGTCATCAACAATCTCAGGATTCGGTCTAGCTCTCCTGTCTTCCACAGTCCTTTCTGCATGTTTGCATGTTTCCCCCCAAAATTAAAATATCATTGTCTGCGTCACTCAAACAAAAATAACAGTCCAGTTCATTAACAGGGAAGCTTGCCAGGTGCCCTTGGCCTGGATTGGCCGCTGTCGTGGACAGGATGCTGGACTCGATGGACCCTTGGTCTTTTCCCAGTGTGGCATTACTTATGTACTTAGGCTTCAAAGTAGAAAATGACACGGGGACAAAGTTTGTCCCCATCCCTGCCCCGTCCCCATCCCCGCGGTTACTGTGGATCCCCGTCCCCATGTCATTCTCTACATCAAAGCAATCAGAGCAGCGATTAACCAACAACAAATATTCATGCTCCTTCATTTTGTAACAGCTGCCTATGTTTAGATGTCAATTGCGCATGAACATTGTAGAATACTGGAAATCATATACATAGGAGCCAGCTCTGTGGGTGCTTGAGCACCATCAAGTTCCAGAGCTTAACTATTCTTTGAATGAAAAAAAAAATTCCTCCTATTTGTTTTAAAAGTATTTCCATGTAATTTTATTGAGTGTCCCCCTAGTGTCTGTACTTTTTGAAAGAGTAAAAAATTGATTCACTTCTACTTGTTCTACCCCACTCAGGAGTTTGTAGACCCAGTGGCATTCCTAGGGGGGGGCAGTGGCGGCGGTCCGCCCCGGGTGCATGCCGCTGGAGGGGTGCCGCGCGCGCCTGTCCGTTGTTTGTTCCATGCTCCCTCTGCCCCGGAACAGGTTACTTCCTGTTCTGGGGCAGAGGGAGCATGGAACAAACGACGGACAGGCGCGCGCGGCACCTGCCCAGTGGCGTGCACCCAGGCGGGGGTTTCTTTCATGGGGGGGTGTCCTTTCGCTGGGGGGGGGTCACTCTGCATCCGGGGGGCGCATCGGCGATCCGCCCCGGGTGTCAGCCCCCCCTAGGAACGCCACTGTGTAGACCTCAATCATATCTCCCCTCACCCATCTCTTTTCCAAGCTGAGCAGCCCTAGCCTCTAGCTTTTCCTCATACGAGAGGAGTTCCATCCCCCTTTATCATTTTGGTCACTCTTCTTTGAACCTTTTCTAATTCCGCTGTACCTTTTTTGAGATACGGTGACCAGAACTGAATGCAATACTTAATTATTTATTTGTTGCATTTGTATCCCACATTTTCCCACCTATTTGCAGGCTCAATGTGGCTTACATAGTACCGTGGTGGCGAACGCCAATTCCGGTATGAGAAATACAGAGCGGTAGTTGTTTTAAAGTACATGAGTTACAGAATGAATTAAGTGATTAAAAGGAGAAATTAAGTGTCCTGGTTTGGTAGCAAGTTTCGTTGTGTTGCATACTCAAGGTGAGGTCGCAGCATGGAGTGATACCGAGGCATTATATTATTCTTGGTCTTAATTACCATCTCTTTCCTAATAATTCCTAGCATCCTGTGGCCACCACCACACACTGAGCAGAAGATTTCGGCATATTCTCTACAATGACACCTAGATCTTTTTCTTGGGTGCTGACTCCCAAGGTGGACCCTGGTATCAGGTAACTGTTATTTGGATTATTCTTCCTAGTGTGCATCACTTTGCATTTTAGCTACTACTGCAAAGGTGTGAGCTAAATCCAAATAAACAAATAAACACATCTCTAATAATAAAAGAAAACTTCCCACTGGGATTTGTGAAACATGCTGTTCTGAGCCCCAGACTTGTAGACACATCTTTGCGTCCACCCCCGGAATGTTAAGAGTGTACTAGGAAATCATCTGAAGTTAGAAAGAGGCCAGCCAAGCCCGTCCAGGTCCTCTGAGGCTTTCCTGTAACTAAACACAGCTGGGGAGTCTGGAAGAAAGCAGCAGACTTTAGTTTAGATTAACCTGTTAACACAAAGTTTTCATTTTTCACTGTTTATGGAAACCACACATCAATGATGGCTTTGTCTAAAATGTTTTGGCTTTCTCTTTGCTGTCCATTTGTAACTCTGTAGAAAGGATTCCTTCCTTGAAAAAACAAAACAAAACAATACAAGGGGCCGAGGAGAATTCCTCCTTCCCATTTTTCATGGCATGTCATCATGGTCAGAGAGGTTGGTGCAGTGTAGAAGCCACATGACCTCTGTCAGTGTGGAATGAGGGGCAGAGAGGAGATGTTGGCCAACGAAGCTGCTACACACAGAGGGACCCACATGCATAAGACAATGCTGAGATGTAAAACAGCTGTACTCTGTCTGACCCCAAGTAAGTCAGCCGAAAACTCGTGATCATTTAAAGCAGTATAGAATAATAGAATATGATGGAAGATGAGGACCACAGGGACCACGTAATCTATCCAAATCCTTACTCATGTATGCTGTAGACACTCCCCACCCCACCTAGTGCTCGATTGCTCTTTAATTCCTAGTAGGAATCTTTTCCTAAATGTTGGTACTGTGCCTACCATCACCTCTTCCAACTTGACATATACGTTAAATGAGAAATTTTTTTTTTTGCATAGGGCTTTTCATAAGAATAGGCGCATTAAGTGGCAGTATAACCAAGTGAAGGGCAAGCTCACATTTATGTGTAAACCCCCTTGTTGAGTAAGTGTGCCTAGGCGGCTGCCTAGCATAAGCCCTACGTGGTGGGAAAGGGGAACAAGACCTTATTTGTAGTTGAAGAACTGAGCCTGGTCTAGGAGATACCCCGGGAGGCTGAGCAAGTTGCATCAGACTTTAAATCCATACAGTACTTCATAATCCAGTCCACACAGAATCTTGTTTCTGAGCCAAACGCTTTTACTGTTCCTTTAACTGATAAGGTAGCAAATGCTGGTACTTTAACATATGGCCAACTATATACCATATTTAACCATCTCTCTGACCTCATGTGAGCCTTTCTTTAAATTTGTCACCTTACTTTCTAACTCCTCTTACTCTCTTACCTATCTATCTGTTCCATCTTTGCTTATACCCTACACTGACTATTAAAATGTTCTATTATGTATTGTGTTGACATTGTAAGCAGTATACTATTCTAATTCTAATGTTGTATTACCACGTGGTGTTCAAAATATTCTGCTTCAAACAACTGCAGCTGGTTATAAATCACACTTATTTATTCTTACTTTTATTAAGAGGACCTCAAATCTTCCAAAGCAGTATACTATGCCATACTTTGAATTGTTATTTGAATATTTTTACTGCTGTAATTGCCTATTGCTCACGTTTGATTTATTCATACTGTACACCGCCTTGAGTGAATTCCTTCAAAAAGGCAGTAAATAAATCCTAATAAATAAATAAACAGCTTTTTCTCCCCTCCTCTCAGTAGCATACAAGAATATGTTGTAATTCTTTACGCCTCTCAAACATTTGAACTGGCTGACCAATTTTATAACACGCGCATAGGCAAATGTACCCTTTATAGATTGGGCACTTGTTGGCTTTAAGCGTTGCATTCAAATTCAGTGGAGCACATGGCCCTTTAAGAAGGCTATTGTACATGCACAACCTACACGATGACATCACAAGTGCAGAGACAGCAAGCAAAAAACATGGCCGCCATGAAGATGCTGAACTTCAGTGAGTAGGACACCCTCTTGCTGGTCAGACTCATTTTGCCAAGAATGAAGAAATCTTTTCCAGAGTGCAGTGGCATACCAAGGGGGTGGGGGCGGTCCGCCCCGGGTGCACACCGCTGGGGGGGGGGGTGCCACGGCGCGCGCCTGTCAGCTGAGTTCGCTGACTTCGCTAACTTCGCTGCAGCTCCCTCTGCCCCGGAACCAGGGTTGCCAAAAAAAAAAAAAAAATTCCCAGACAAAACCGTCAAAAACCCGCCCAAAAACCACATACACCCCACCCCCGCCGTCATCACCCCCACCCCCGCCGTCATCAACCCTGCCCCTTCCGTCATCACCCCCACCCCTGCCGTCATCAGCCCCACCCCTTCCGTCATCACCCCGCCCCCGCCGTCATCAGCCCCGCCCCTGCCATCATCAGCCCCGCCCCCGCTGCCATCGCCCCGCCCAATACATCAGCAAACCCCGCCCAAAATGTCACAAACCCCACCTCTGACGCCATTAGCCCCACCCCCGCCGGCCAAAAAACCGTCCCAAAACCCGCACAGAAAAAACAAAATGAGCCCAAAAAACCGCAACCCACCGCGGGCAAAAGTTTCCCGTGGCGGGTTGCGGAAAACCACCCAATTGGGTGGGAAAACCGCCCATCTGGCAACCGTGCCCGGAACAGGTTACTTCCTGTTCTGGCCAGGGCAGAGGGAGCTGCAGCGAAGTTAGCGAAGTCAGCGAACTCAGCTGACAGGCGCGCGCCGCGGCACCCCCCCCAGCGGCGTGCACCCGGGGGGGGGTGTCATTTCGCCAGGGGGGGAGGGGCTGCGCTGCACCCGGGGGGGGGGGGCGCATCGGCGATCCACCCCGGGTGTCATGCCGGCTAGGATCGCCACTGCCAGAGTGTGATACCCCAAGCGAGGGTTGAGGGCGGGCCTGTGAAATAACACAGGCGGACAAAGTGATATTGGCATATGTTAAGCATAATATTAAACTGACAGAATTGCAGGACAAATGAAGTAAGGAGGAAGCACTGTGGGTTAATCTGGAAAGAGGGAAGGGAAAACACATTTACATTGGTGTGATATACAGCCCTCCTTCACAGTCAGATGAAATGGACAGAGATTTAACTGAAGACATTCACAAGATAGCTATGATCTGTGCCCTGAGAAAGGCAAGGACAAATCAATCTCGGGTATACATATAAAGTATCACATACCATGTAAAATGAGTTTATCTTGTTGGGCAGACTGGATAGACCGTTCAGGTCTTTATGTGCAGTCATATACTATGTTACTAAGTGATATGAGTGAAAACAAGTGTTCATTTAATTGTTATGTCACAGGCCCAGGAACACAAGGAAAATACCTCTGTAGTTCAAGAAGCACAGTCTTAAGCAGGCCTCTGGCTGGCAGGCCCAGAACACAGTCTGAGGCTGATGGGGCTGCCACGCCCCAAAAAGCAGCCTCAGACTGTAAGTCCTTCTTGATTCTTCTCCGAGTTTTAGGGTCTGGCTGGAGAACAAGACTTGCAAGTCTCAAACAGGAAACAAAAGTGGTTTACCTCAGCCAGATCACAATCATTAAATTTAAGTTGCAGTGGCATATGCTGGAGCTTTGATTCTTCCTTCCCTGAGCCTCCTTAACCTCAGTCTGGCCCTGCCCTTTATACTTCCTGGTTCCAACTCCAGCCTTCCCAGCTCATTTCCTCCCGGGGCGGCACTAGTGTTCTTAAGGTGACTCAGTCTCTCTGAAGGACTATTCTTAAGGGTGAGGGGCAATGTTCTATAAACCTAGGGTTACCATATTTTGACTCCCAAAAAGGAGGACACATGCCTTGCCCCCTTTCACGCCCCACCCCACCCCCTTTCACACCCTCTTTCCACCCCCTGTCACATTTTCCCCTCCCCCCTGTCACACACCCCATCACTCCCCCTCCCCGTCATCCCCCTCCCCTTACCTTACTACTTCCCTGGTGGTCTAGTGACCTCTTCAGGGCAGGAAAGAGCCCCCTCTTTCCTGCCTGGAGCGCTGCCCTGCATGCATCCTTCCTGTTCGCGATCTCGGCGCCGATTCAAAATGGCCGCCGAGAGTTGACGTCTCACGAGGTCACTTCAACTCTCGGCGGCCATTTTGAATCGGCGCCGAGATCACAAACAGGAAGGATGCATGCAGGGCAGTGCTCCGGCCAGGAAAGAGGGGGCTCTTTTCTGCCCCGAAGGCGGAAGAGGTCACTAGACCACCAGGGCAGTAGTTCGTAAGGGGAGGGGAGGCTAGCAATCTGCCCGTTTGTCCGGATTTCTGGACATAGGACGGCCCGCCCACCAGCCTGCCCATTTGTCCAGAAATCCGGACAAACGGGCAGATTGGCAAAACCCACCCGGTTGCCTGGACATGTCTCCAAAAAGAGGACATGTCCGGGTAAATCCGGACATATGGTAACCCTATATAAACCCCCTCACAGAGAGGATGGCCACAAGAGGGATTACCTGAATGCACGGAGCCTGGGAAAAGGTGCACTGATGCTTCAACAGGCAGGCAGAGGTGCATACAGAGAGGTAAGCGCTATCAGAAGGGCAGAGCAGAGAAGAAGTTTCTAGATGGGAGATGAAAGTGAGATCTTTTCCCACACAGATGGGTCATGGATATAGCTGCTACAGCCACTCACAGGAACATTGCACTGGGTTTTGGAAAGGGAGAGAGAAAGAAGTTTAGTACCTGTGCACAGGGTACTCTTGAGTTAGTTGCATCCTACAAAGACCCGTTCCAGCTCAGCAATCCTACCAGAAATACACATGCACATATGTGCCCACAGTGTGAGTGCAAGGATGTAGGAAGCATTGCTGAGATCAGGTGTCTGCTGAGTGGCCCACAATGGGCAGCCACTCCTCCAAACACAGGAGATGTCGGAAACACAGTACAAGGCCTATGGCACACAGGAATCATAGGAGAGGAAGATGAGGGGGAAGGAAAGGGCCCAAGCCTGAAGAACAAATATGCAATGAATGCTCATGAGTAGCCCTGGGAAGGGGGTGAGGGAACACTTACTGGCCACTAGCTGTAGAGGAGAGTAGATGAACTAAGGGCACATATGGTCAACGGAATTGAGAATAAAAGCCAGCACGTGCAGCACATGGGTTTGGCCGACCATACCATGTTGTCAAACTTGGCCGTCGGCCTGGGCTGATGTTTGGCGAGGGCAGCAAGGAGCCTTCACTCCAAGGAAACCCATAGATCCTATGTGCTCCTTGTTCACTTACCCTCACCTACAGTTAGTGGCCATGTGAACAGTGGTGTACAGCGGCACTGTAACAGAAATCCTGTGATTAATGGCAACCATAAAATGATTTGTCTATCATTTTATTTTAGTAGGTTGCCAAATGGTCACCAGGCTTCAGATCTGCTGCTCTTTAGTTAATTGTTGAGTTATCAAACATAATTGGAACAAGTTTTATCTGTGTTAGTTGTGTTCTGCCCCCATGTTCATGGAGGCAGTTTTAATTGTTGTTTATATGAATATATTGAACATTGCTTATAGACAGGTTTAGTCCTGTGTCTTTAATAGGATAGGACTACAGATTTATGTCATTTGTAGTTCTCTGTGATTTGTTTTCCTGAGCACATGTCCCTATTCCTTATAGGCCCGCCCCTTCTTTCTCCAGTGGTATTGAGAAAGTGTCTGCAGCATGCTTTTCTAACAACTGTAAGCTGACTTGCTGTACCTTGTTGCATGCTCTCCCTTCAACATACTATAAAATAACCAAGCTTTTACCAGTTTTTAAGTATTCACAGCATCTACTCTCTCAGCTTAGTGCTGAGATCTCCTAGCTCCCCTTGTATACAGGATGAGCTGGTAGAGAACAGCAGTGGTGTAGATATGTGGGGCCAGGGGGGCCTGGGTCCCCCCAAAGTTGCTCTGGGCCCCTGGTTGGCTAGCGGCGGGTCCCCCAACCCCCGCCAGCTGAAGACCTCATACAGCACTGGTCTGCGGCAGCGCCGCTGCGTTGCCTGCCCTGCTCTCTCTTCTCCTCACATCCGACACGCTCCTCTTAGTGAAATTGAGCATGCTCGATTTCACTAAAAGGAGCGTGCCGGACATGACGGGAAGAGAGACCAGGGCAAGCAATGCGGTGGCGTCCGAGACCAGCGCTGGACAAAGTCTTCTGTTAGCAGGGGTTGGGGACCCCTGCCAGCCAAGGTAATTGCAGCGGTGGTGCTTGGGTGGGGAGTGGCAGGATGGCGGAGCGGCGACCAAAATGTGCCCTCCCCCATCTTGGGTTCTGGCCACCTCCCACCTTGAGGTTTGGCTACACCCCTCTTGTCCAGCACATCTAACTGTAAGTCATTTTCTTTGTTTGAATTTGCATTAAATAAGATTTTGGTTCAAGAGTTCTGAGTCTTCACAGTGATGTTCTATATACTCTGGTTAAGTGCAGGGTAATCTCCTAAGCAGAGAGAGCCTATCAGGAGACAGATCAGAACAGTTGAACCTAATGCTTATAGGAGCAGTCTGAGAACCAGGGAAGCTAAGGTTCAAACCCCACTGCCACTCCTTGAGATCTTGGACAATCACCCAGCCCTCCATTCAAGGTTGCCAGATGGGCGGGTTTCCCGCCCAATCGGGTGGCTTTCCGCGACCCAGTGCGGGAAATGTTTGCCCGCTGCAGGTCGCGGTTTTTTGGGCATTTTTCGATTTCGTTGGGCGGGTTGTTTTTTCTTCGCCGGCTGCAGGTTTTCTCGCCCCGCGGGGGGCGTGGTTATCGACATGTCAACGACGTGTTAACGACGTCAGTGACATTGTGGGCGGAGTTGGTGACGTCGGGGGCGTGGTTGGTGACGGCGGGGTGGGGCTGATGACGGTGGGGGCGGGGTTGATGATGGCGGGGGTGGAGCTGATGACGGCAGGGGCGGGGTTGATGATGGCGGGGGTGGGGGTGTGCGGTTTTGGGCGGGTTTTAAACTGGTTGGGGTCGGAAAATTTATTTAAACCTGGCAACACTGCCTCCATTGCTTCAGACTGTAAGCTCCCCAGGGACAGGAAAATACTACTACTACTACTTATCATTTCTATAGCGCTACAAGGCATACGCAGCGCTGTACACCATACACACAAAAAAGTCCCTGCTCAAAGAGCTTACAACCTAGATAAGACAGGTGAACAGACAGAACAATAAGGGTAAGGGAATAAAGAGGTGAGGATAAAAGGACAGGGCAGGTGAGCAGTGGTTAGGAGTCAAAAGCAGTGGTAAACAGGTGGGCTTTAAAATACCTACTGCACCTGAATGTAACTTGCATTGAGCTACAACTGAAAAAAAGCAAAAGCTAAATCTGAATCTAAAATCCAGCAAAAGGCATATTACGAAGTAATAAAAAACCCTATAAAAGTCACACAGAACCTATAAAACAATTCTACCATACCATAACAACACTAACTTCCAGGAATCACACAGCAAGGGCCAACCTAGGAAAAGGCAGTGGGCATTAGGACACCAAGAGGGGCATAATTGAACAAAAACGTCTATCTCCATGGGCGTTTATCTCCGAGAACGGGTCCGTGAAGGGGCGGACCGGACCGTATTTTTGAAAAAAATAGACGATCCATGTTTTATTCGACAATTTGTGAGCTGGGCGTTTTTGTTTTTCAGTGATAATGGAAAATGAAAGCGCCCAGCTCAAAAACGAATAAATCCAAGGCATTTGTTCGTGGGAGGGGCCAGGATTCGTAGTGCACTGGTCCCCCTCACGTGCCAGGACACCAACCGGGCACCCTAGGGGGCACTTTTACAAAAAAAAAAAAAAAAGGTAAAAGAGCTCCCAGGTGCATAGCACCCTTCCCTTGTGTGTTGAGCCCCCCAAATACCCCTCAAAACCCACTGCCCACAAGTCTACACCATTACTATAGCCCTAAGGGGTGAAGGGGGCACCTACATGTGGGTACAGTGGGTTTGGGGGGCGGTGTGGAGGGCTCCCATTTACCAGCACAAGTGTAACAGGTGGGGGGGGGGATGGGCCTGGGTCTACCTGCCTGACGTCCACTGCACCCTCTAATAACTGCTCCAGTGACCTGCATACTGCTGCCAGGGAGGTGGGTATGACATTTGAGGGTGAACATAAAAAGTTGTGAAACGGCATATTTTTGTGGTGGGAGGGGGTTTGTGACCACTGGGGGAGTCAGGGGAGGTCACCCCCGACTCCCTCCAGTGGTCATCTGGTCATTTAGGGCACTTTTTGGGGCCCTATTCGTGGAAAAACAGGGTCCAGGAAAAGTGCCCTAAATTCTCGCTAAAAACGCATATTTTTTTTCCATTATCGGCGAAAGGCGCCTATCTCTGATCGGCCGATAACCACGCCCCAGTTCCGCCTTCACCACGCCTTTAACACGCCCCCATCAACTTTGTCCGCATCCGCGACAGAGTGCAGTTGAAAACGTCCAAATTCCGCTTTCGATTATACCGCTTTATTCGTTTTTGTGAGATAAACGTCTATCTCCCGATTTGGGTCGCAATATAGGCGTTTTTCTTTTTCAATTATAAGCTGGCAAATCACATACTGGAAAGCTAAAGAAGCCTGATTAGCATGGATTGATCTTACAAAGATATCCAAACAGATTCTCACCAACTGCAGAATAAGTAATCACAAACTAAAGTAGAAATATGTACACAAAAATTAAATTGAACCCCCCAAAGGTTCTGACTCTGTATGTAATGCAACAGTCAGGGAAAGAGAAGCAGTGACGCATGCCCTCATTTGCTCTGCAAAATATAAAGATAGCATATGTAAATTTGAAAAACTGCCATATTCCATATACTACATTACAAATTAGCAAATAAAACACAAACGGAAAATAAAGTGATACCTTTTTTTATTGGACTAACAATACAATTTTTCACTAGCTCTTGAAGGCCAAAATCTCTTTTCTTAGGTCAGGACAGCGGTAGACTGTCTCAACCTGAGGAAGGAGGCTTTCGCCTCCAAAGAAAAACTAGCCACCTTTACCATAAATTTATATTCCGCCCACCAGGGGCGTAGCCAGACAACAGATTTTGGGTGGGCCTAGGCAAGAATTGGGTGGGCACCAAGTGTTCTCCCCCGCACCAAAAAAAAATCTCAGCTGGTGGGAAAACGCTTTTTTCCATCTTGGCAGCAGGAATGCACTGAAAACTGAGCATGCGCAGGTGCCGGTGTTGTGGAGAGTTGCGTTTTGTTTACCATCAGGGGGAAATCTTCATCTGGCGGAGCTTGGGATTCCCACCAATTACCACTAAACATGTGCTACTGTTGGGTGGGCCTGAGCCATAAATGGGTGGGCCCTGCCGCCCACACCTAGTTCAGGTTTGGAGTGGATTACAGTGGTCAAAAAGCCATTCCAACTTGACTGGGAGTTTACAAGCCAGGGCATGAGAAATACAATCTTTATCAATCAGAGAAAGAATTACATTGTTCACATATTGCTAGATAAGCCAACCTTAAGAAAAAGCATAGAAAATTATAATAGAGACCAAATTAAATAGACTAAAAAGATTATAAAATTTTAAAAACAGCAATACAATGCTCAAATATACAGATTAAATGAAAATGGGCTCAAATTCAACCTGAAAGTACATATTTTCTAAATAATTCTGCTTTAACTGATTTACGGAAGGAAGCATAGAGGGGCTTAATTGAACGCGGCCGGCCATCTCTAAGGGCGGCCATCTCAGAGAACGGTGCTGCGATGGGGCAGGACGAACCGTATTATCGAACGAGATGGGCGGCCATCTTTTGTTTCGATGATACGGTTGGGGCCGGCCAAATGTCAGAGATGGCCGGGTTTGAGATGGCTGGCATCGATTTTCAGTGATAATGGAAACCGAAACTGGCCATCTCAAACCTGGCCAAATCAAAGGCATTTGGTCGTGGGAGGAGCCAGGATTTATAGTGCACTGGTCCCTCTCACATGCCAGGACACCAACCGGGCACCCTAGGGGGCACTGCAGTGGACTTCACAAATTGCTCCCAGGTACATAGCTCCCTTATCTTAGGTGCTGAGCCCCCCAAACCCCCCCCCCCCCCAAACCCACTGCCCACAACTGTACATCACTACCATAGCCCTAAGGGGTAAAGGGGGCACCTAAATGTGGGTACAGTGGGTTTCTGGTGGGTTTTGGAGGGCTCCCATTTACCACCACAAGTGTAACAGGTAGGGGGGATGGGCCTAGGTCCACCTGTCTGAAGTGCACTGCACCCACTAAAAACTGCTCCAGGGACTTGCATACTGCTGTCAGGGGGCTGGGTATGACATTTGAGGCTGGCAAAAAAGTTTTTTTGTTGTTTTTTATTTGGGTAGGAAGGGGTTGGTGACCATTGGGGGAGTAAGGGGAGGTGATCCCTGATTCCCTCCGGTGGTCATCTGGTCAATTGGGGCACTTTTTTGAGAATTGGTCCTGAAAATAAATGGACCAAGTGAAGCCGGCGAAATGCTCGTCAGAGCCGGCCATCTTTTTTCCATTATCAGGCGAAGCCAGCCATCTTGTAACTACACCCCATCCTGCCCGGGTCCCACCTTCACTACCCTGCTCAAACGCCCCCTTGAAGTTTGGCTGGCTCCGCGACGGAACACAGTTGGAGCTGGCCAAAATCGGCTTTCCATTATACCGATTTGGCCAACTTCAGGAGATGGCTGGCCATCTCCCGATTTGTGTCGGAAGATGGCCGGCGATCTCTTTCAAAAATAAGCTGAATAGTAACATAGTAAATGACGGCATATAAAGACCTGTACAATCCATCCAGTATGCCCAAGAAGATAAACTCATTTTACATGGTATGTGATACTTTATATGTATACCCGAGTTTGATTTGTCCTTGCCTTTCTCAGGACACAGACCGTAGAAGTCTGCCCAGCACTGTTTTGTACTAAGTTCTGAAGCTAACGTCGAAGCCCCTTAAAATTTACACTCCAGCCCATCCCTATCTATTCAGTCACAATCAGGGCGTAGACCTTAGAAGTCTGCCCAGCTCCGATTTTGTTTCCCAATTACCGGTGTTGCCGGTAATTCAGCACAGAATGATATTCTGTGATGGGTGTTCCGGGATCAGTGCCCTCTATAGAATGGCACATAGCGCCGGGATTCGTGCTGAACTTTTGGCATGAGGAGTTACATCAGCTGACACCAGATGTGAATCCTGGCGCACAACTTGGGTGCAGATCCCTCAAATTTTATAACACTGCGTGCATTTTAAAGGACTGCCCCTGGCCGCTCATGCCCCTCCCGTGGCCACACCCCCTTTGCAGATCTGCACGGAAACTCTTAGACCTCCTTTTACTAAGGCGCGCTCACATTTTTAGCGTGCGCTAAAATTGGGTGTGCGCTAAATGTTAGAGATGCCAATGTGTTCATATGGGTGTCTCTAACGTTTAGCACATGCCCAATTTAAGCACGCACTAAAAACGTGAGCGCACCTTAGTAAAAGACCCCCTTAGGCTCTGTTCTATAAATGGGCACATAGGTGTGTTTTCGTGCAGATCTGCCATTCCCTTTTTGCCATATATATATATTTATTTTATTTATTTATTGGTTACATTTATATCCCACATTTCCCCACCTATTTGTATGCTCAATGTAGCTTACATAGTACCGGAGAGGCGTTACAGACTCCAGTGTAAACAAATACAAAGTGATGTGGTAAGATAAAGTTCATGTGGTACATCCACACTAGGGAATCCTACAACGGAAGAGTTGTGTTATGTCCATTACGTACTTTAGTTTTGTTGTGTTGTAGAGATCAGGCATTTAAGTTGGATCGCTGGGGTATGCCTTTTAAACAGGTTAGTTTTTAGTGTTTTCCGGAAGTTTAGGTGGTTGTTCTAGTAGTGCTTTAGAAATGCTAGTTAGTAGTAGTAGTAGTTGTTCGTAGTTTTCAAGGCTTTTGGTAGTGCGTTCCACAGTTGTGTGCTTATGTAGGAAAAACTGGACACGTAAGTTGATTTGTATTTGAGTCCTTTGCAGCTGGGGTAGTGCAGATTTAGGTACGTTCGTGTTGATTCAGATGTGTTTCTAGTTGGTAGGTCGATCAAGTCTGTCATGTATCCTGGAGCTTCATCATAGATAATTTTGTGAACCAGAGTGCACATTTTGAAAGAAATGTGTTCTTTGATTGGGAGCCAGTGTAGTTTTTCGCAAAGGAGTTTTGCACTTTCAAATCGCGTTTCTCCAAAGATAAGCCTAGCTGCCGTGTTTTGAGCGGTCTGAAGTTTCTTTAAGGTTTGTTCTTTGCATCCTGCATAAATTCCATTGCAGTAGTCTACATGGCTTAGTACCATTGATTGTATCAGGTTGCGAAATGTTCCCCTCGGGAAGAATTGTTTCACGCGTTTGAGTTTCCACATTGAGTGGAACATTTTCTTTGTTGTGGATGTCACTTGGCTCTCTAGTGTTAAGTTGCGGTCCATTGTAACGCCGAGGATTTTCAGGCTGTCTGAGATTGGGAGGCTGTAATCTGGGATGTTGATAATTGTGGGGTTATCCGCGCTGTGTAGGGATGAGAGGATGAGACAGTGTGAGTTTTTTTTTGTTTAGTTTTAGTTGAAATGCATTTACCCAAGAGATCTTGATTTCGTTGGTGATTTCTGTCTGTTTAGATTTGTAAGGAATGAATATTGTGATATCGTCTGCATAGATGAAAGGGTTAAGGCCTTGGTTGAATAAGGACTTGGCTAGTGGGGTCATCATTAGGTTGAAGAGGATCGGTGATAGCCCACCTCTTTAACATTGCTTTTGACTCGTAACCACTTGTAACCACTCGCCTCCACCTACCCTCCTCTCTTCCTTCCCGTTCACATTAATTGATTTGATTTGCTTACTTTATTTTAATTTTTTGTCTATTAGATTGTAAGCTCTTTGAGCAGGGACTGTCTTTCTTCTATGTTTGTGCAGCGCTGCGTACGCCTTGTAGCGCTATAGAAATGCTAAATAGTAGTAGTAGTAGTAGTAGCGGTGATCCTTGTGGTACTCCGCAGTCTGCTTTCCACAGTGTTGATATGTTTGAGTTTGATTTTACTTGATATGTTCTTGTGGTTAGGAAACCCTTGATCTAGCTAAGTATGTTTCCACCAATCCCGAACTTATCTAGTAATCTTATTAATATATTATAGTTTACCATGTCGAATGCACTAGACATGTCGAATTGGAGGAGGAGGATGTTTTTGCCTATTGCTATTTCCTGCTTGAATTTGGCTAGGAGAGTGAGCAGTACTGTTTCTGTGCTGGGGAGGGGGCGAAAACCTGAGTGTGATTCGTGTAATATTGAGAATTTGTTTATATAATCTGTAAGTTGTTTTGGCTACCATGCTTTCCATCAGTTTGACTAACAACGGAATGGATGCTACTGGATGATAGTTAGTGATTTCATTTGTTTTTTTCTTGGTGTCTTTTGGTATCGGAGTGAGTAGGATATTGCCATTTTCCTTAGGGAAGAGACCTTGCTGAAGCATGTAGTTTAGGTGGGATGTGAGGTCTGCTATGAAGCAATCAGGGGCGGATTTCATTAGGTAGTTGGGACAGGAATCTAGTTTACAGTGAGTGTTGGAAAACCTGCTGATCGCCTGTGCAACGGCATCGACGATAAGGAGGGAAGGGAAGGGGAAGGGAAATGGGACTTGATATACCGCCTTTCTGTGGTATTTTGCAACTACACTCAAAGCGGTTTACATATATACAGGTACTTATTTTGTACCTGGGGCAATGGAGGGTTAAGTGACTTGCCCACAGTCACAAGGAGCTGCAGTGGGAATCGAACCCAGTTCAAATTTTAACCAGGTTCGGTCAGCTGGGTATTCTCCATTGGTTGGGTCCAACTCATTAAGGAAGATTTCGATGTCAGTGTTGTCCTGAGGTAGCGTGTTGCGTAGGTTTGCAATTTTTTCATTGAAATACTTAGCAAGTTTGTCTGCAGATGGGTTGTCTGTATTTGATGTAGAATTTCCTCCATAGTTTGCATATTTACCAATTTTTGGTTGCTTCTGGAAAATCATACTCATGTCGAGTCCTCTTGGCACTTTGGCATGCTCTGAAAATTTGTCGTCAATAGTTCACTGCAGGGAATATTGTTTTCCTTTAATGGAATGTTAAAAACCTTGGGTGCTCATGAAAACTCTGATACACACCCTTGTTACTTATATTCTCAAGGGACAGACTGACAGTGCTGCTCTCCTATCCCTCTAAGCGATCTTCAGCAAGCCTGAGTGTTCAAAGCCATTCTACCATGTGATGAAATCTCGGGAATAGCTGCAAGCAGAACTGGCAATGGCTAACCCTCCACCCCTTCCTTCCAGTTAATTCACAAAGTAAACTGAACATCTTCAGTGGCTTGGATGTTGTAAGGTAAGCTGGAATGCTTGCCAGCCTGCATTTCTTGTTGTCGCCTCCCCGCCCTTTCTGTTTTCATATAGGTTTTGTGTAACATTCAGAGGCTCAATACAATCAGAGGCTTTCTTTGAAGACCCAAAATTAGTGCATACAAATTTGAAAGTACTTCCTGCTCTGGGAAACATTATAGTTCAATGATTTTTATTGTTGAAAAACCTCAGCACAACATTTCCAATAGAATTTGAACAGATTACATGTCTAACACATACACTCTAGCATCTAGGTCATTGCTCACCCTGATCTGCATTCTCCAACAACTTTTTACAATTTTCTCCCCCCTCCCCTCCCTTCTCCCCTATCTCAGTTATAGTCCACATCCCCACGCTGCAAGTGCTTGGCTTCCACTTCCCCATCACATGTTCATTATCTGCCCTCTGGCTTGGGGTGTCAAAGTCAGCCAGAAAGGAGTCCAGCAATGCAAGAATGTTTTCATAATCTGCGGCCTTCGAGCTCCTAATCTCGTTCTTTCAGTACGCAACAAGTGGATCATCTGTCCTCTCCACTGAGGGAATGTAGGGCCCTCTGTAGACAGCCATGACAGTAGTATTGTCCTTTTTGCCACCATTATGGCTTTTGATACAAACGCTCGGCATCCCCTTGGCAAGTATCCCGTCAGCCGGGGGTGTCCAAACAGAAGCTGGGCCTCAACTTGCCAGTGTATCTCCCAAATGACAGCAGTCTGCTGAGCCAACAGTCTCCAAAAGGTTCTTATTCGTGGGCAGCCCCAAAACATATGGCCCAGAGTTGCACCCTCCCCTTTACATTTGGGGCACGCTCCATCTGGCGACAGACCCATGTAGAACACCCTTCTTGGGGGAATATAGGCTCTCATTGTAAATTTAAATTGAAGTTCCCAGTAGTAGGTTTGATCTGCATTTTTGCGATAGCCTAATAGGTGTTCTCGCACCATGGCTGCCGTCTGGGAAACATTATAAGAATAATGAAAGTCCTCTCGTTTGTTTTTCTTTCTAACTGCAGATTCCTTTTGTTTCCTTGAGCTTCCAGCTAAATCATAATCGGCCCTTGCAGTAACTGTTGTACCGGGAAATTCATTCACTCATGGCTAGCCAGAGGTTTTCCCTCATGTTGATCTACCTGCTTCTGACCAGGCCAGTTGCTGCAGGAATACTTCTCTGACAGAGGAAAAGAGCCCGGCTCCTTATGGAATCCACCACGACGGCACTCTTCAGCAATCCACTAAGCGCTACTGGTGACTGATGGCCAGGGTGCTTTCTTCTCTTGAGGTGAGAATAGAGAATGACACGGGGACAAAGTTTGTCCCCGCCCTGTCCCCATGGGTTCTGTCTCTGTCCCTACCCCATCCCCACAGGCCCTGTCTCCATCCCCGCCAGTTCTGTCCCCGTCCCCGTGGGCTCTGTCCTTATCTGCAGAAGCCTCGAGCAATTATGATGTTATATTAAAATCTTTTTATTAAAGTATAAAAAAGGAACAATACGCTGTGCAACTGTTGTGTATAAATTACAAATAGAAAACAATAATAACAGCGAGCAGCTATAATAACCCTCCTCACCACCACCCTCTACCCTTCCAAACCCAACAATAACTGATTTCTACTACCCCAAGGAATCCTAATCCACCCTGTTAAAATGTCCAGGGGTACAAAATACAACCTGTTCTGTATGCCCTGGAGGGGAGAAATATGTCCTATGAAGCACTGTAATGATTTTTTAATTTTTGAATGAATAAGATGTAATCAACAATCTCAGGATTCAGTCTAGCTCTCCTGTCTTCCACAGTCCCTCCTGCAACAGAAGATGTCTTCTTAGAAGATGTGCTGGTAGCAGGAATGTACAGGATCCCCCATACAAATTTTGCTAGTTGTGGCCAGCATGTTTGCTTGTTTTTCCAAAAAATAAAAATATTATCGTCTGCATCAATCAAACATAAATAACAGTCCAGTTCATTAACAGGCTTCAAAGCAGAAAATGACACGGGGACAAAGTTTGTCGCCGTCCCCTTGGGCTCTGTCCCCATCCCTGCCCCATCCCCATGTGATCTGTCCCCGTCCCGTCCCCATGGGATCTGTCCCCATCCCCATCTCCACGGTTACTGCGGATCCCCATCCCCGTGCATGCATTCTATCAGAGAATGCATGTGAAGCCAGACCTCCAGTGAATTTCCTGCTGTAGTGTTACATGAGGCTACAGAAGAGAGCTGTGGATGATCTCAGAAATGATCAAATGCAAGCCAGCCCCACAGTACTAACGACTGTTTTGTTTCCAACACTGCACATTCCCGTCGATTTCCACGGGTTTCCTGTTGTGCTCATCCCCATGCACACCTCTAATAGAGAACGAGTTTTGTTTTTTAGGTCCCAAGGGGGTAGGGGATGAGGAGTAATGCACAACATCACTATTTGCCCAGAAAGGCATCTCCTCTAACCAGTTCAGTTACGATTCCATGTGCAATTTTTTCCTTAAGTTGGACATGCTTACCAAACTCCTGTTACTCCATATTATCTATCCTGCCTTAATTGTATATTACCTATACCTAGTTATTCTGGCTGTACACTGTCTTGGGTGAATTTCTTCAAAAAGGTAGTAAATAAATCCTAATAAATAAACTCCACAGCATATGGTCAGGCATAGTGAAACTCAAACTTTACTGATCACATCAGGCAACGTCAACTTGATGTGGTATCCTTCTGGAAGGCACTCAAAGAAATATTTACTGATTGGTCAAATGATACAGATAGCAGTTTCTTTTTCCCTCTTTGGGTAGCTTATGTGAAACTTCTCTTCAACCCTTGTCAATGTCTCGTCTTTTACTTACCTACAGCAGTTCTAGCTCCACGTGGCTCCCACCGTCCAGCTTGGCTCCATTCCAGTACTATTGGGATCTTCGCTGTTCTTGGCATTAGGAATTGTTCTTGGGAAAAAGGTCTCCAATTTCTCACATTCCTCTCCTGGAGCCTGGCTCCCAATTGAATACTGATTAACTCCTCTCCATGGGGAGGCTCTGTTCAACCTTGGAAACTCTTCTGGGTGTCTACTGGTTCCTGGTCCGATCTCTTTGCAAGTAACAAGAGAAACTGCCGCATACCAACTGCTGCACCCTTCCCCGATTAGAGCTCAGAGTGCTTTGGGGTAGGAAATTGGCATCTGCCCATCTCCTGTCCTCCAAGACCATCTCCTTTTCATTTGTCCTGAGACCAGGGTGGAACGGAGTCCTCTGCCTTAACAAATCTTAATACCCCTTGCTGTTGACTGGCAGAAAAGAGACCAAGAAAGGAGGACACTTTTCCTCCAAAACTAGGGCCTTAAATAAGCCAAAGAAACCCACCTAGCTCCTTCTCTGGGCACCCAGCTAGAAAAGGCCTGGGTGTTTATCCTTTCATGCTGCTCACTGGGCAGATCCACCCTTGAAATGCGTAAGAAGAGAATCTGCACCATTATTAAGATGGACTTGGGGAAAATCCACTGCTTATTTCTAGGATAAGCAGCATAAAATGTATTGTACTGTTTTGGGATCTTGCCAGGTACTTGTGACCTGGATTGGCCACTGTTGGAAACAGGATACTGGGCTTGATGGACCTTTGGTCTGGCCCAGTATGGCAATACTTATGTACTCTATAGGGCTGCTAGTGATGCCTCGGTTATACTTATTTTTGTAGCATCCCAGTCACTGGTAGACCCAAGGAGCAGAACCTAAGTATGGGAATCAAATCCAAACACTGCAAAAGAAAATGTGAGCTGCATATTGGCCCCTAAGCTGTCAGGCAAGCTCATCACCACAGTGTTTTTCAAAATCTTTTACTGCTGAAAACACTGATGAACACAAATACAGCAAAACAGGGACCATACGAAAAAGCTACGGATTGGTCTGGGTGGGCACAGGCCCACCTATTCTTGGCTCAGGCTCATGCGGCAGCGGTGGCACAGGACAACCCATGCGTCCAACTTCTCTTACATAGGCACGTGCCACAAATGATGAGAACAACTTATGATCATCTGAAATTCAGAAAATTATTAAAGACTCACCTATTCGGGAAAGGCATATCTGAATGACTCAACTTAAGTGACTCAACCCTGCAACACTTCACTATCAAGATCGTATTGGACATTGACAAACTCGTTTACCTCAACCCAACTTGATTGAATCTTACCTTCCCTATCCCAATACAACATTTTGTACTAATCCCGTAAATGCCTTAACGGTATTATGTAAGCCACGTTGAGCCTGCAAATGTGTGGGAAAATGTGGGATACAAATGTATCTAACAAATAAATAAATAAATAAATAAAACATCACTCTCCTCCCTTGCTTTCCTCCACCGGCTGCCTAGTAACTGCCCCCTCTCTAAACCCTGTCCCTGGTGGCCACCGTGATTCATTATCTCTTCCTGCTCCAGTCCCACAGGCTTCCCTCCGCCACGTCCTGCCAGTGATGAAAGAGGAAGAGACGTCAGCGAGGGTGAGAGACGTGGCAGAGGGAAGCCCGTGGGGCTGGTGCAGGCAGAGAAAATGAATTGCTGAGGTACACGGGGAAGAGGGTTTAGAGCAGGGGCGGGCAACCTCGGAGGTAGTGGAAAGGCCCATCCAAGTTTAATCTGGACTCACCCAAAATTGTCCATTTCTTATATCCTGCAGAATTCCCCATGCCTTGGCTGGCTGCCTGTTATAGAATAGAGTGACCTGCTCTGTCTGCTTTGATAAGAGAAGTGGAGTTTTTTCTTGAGCTATAGCTGTTTATATAAATGAGGAGCTAGGATAGGGTTACTGAGCTCTTTTTTCTCCACTTTAAGTATATGGTTAATACAATTCAGTCAGAGTGATAGCACCTAGCATGATTAGTGAAAGTTACTATTACTCAATTTCTATCGAAACATTTTTTTTTTGTTACATTGGTACCCCACGCTTTCCCACTCATGGCAGGCTCAATGCGGCTTACATGGGGCAATGGAGGGTTAAGTGACTTGCCCAGAGTCACAAGGAGCTGCCTGTGCCTGAAGTGGGAATCAAACTCAGTTCCTCAGGACCAATGTCCACCACCCTAACCACTAGGCCACTCCTCCACTGTTGCTACTATTTGAGATTCTACTTGGAATGTTGCTATTCCACTAGCAACATTCCATGTAGAAGTCGGCGAGAAGTCAGCCCTTGCAGATCACCAATGTGGCCGCGCAGGCTTCTGCTTCTGTGAGTCTGACGGCCTGCACGTACATGCAGGACGTCAGACTCACAGAAACAGAAGCCTGTGCAGCCTTCTACATGGAATGTTGCTAGTGGAATAACAACATTCCATGTAGAATCTCCAATAGTATCTATTTTATTTTTGTTACATTTGTACCCTGCACTTTCCCACTCATGGCAGGCTCAATGCGGCTTACATGGGGCAATGGAGGGTTAAGTGACTTGCCCAGAGTCACAAGGAGCTGCCTGTGGGAATTGAACTCAGTTCCTCAGGACCAAAGTCCACCACCCTAACCACTAGGCCACTCCTCCACTCCTTCACTCTCTTGTGTTCTTTTGTTATAGAATAGACCCTCACCATGTGGTATCAGGGTGCCTTAAAGAATTGCCCCCCCCACATGGGAAAAACCCTCCAGAACATCAGACCTGCTGTTTGGATTGTGAATTTCTGGTTTAGAATGAGTTAATCTGCTTTGACCTCCATTTGAACCTGCTTCATTTTTTTCCAGATTAAGTATGGACTGACTCACGTGGGCTTTTGTTTTACTTTTACCATGAAAACTCAGTTTCTAAGACAAATGTATTACTGAACAAATGTTGAACTGAAGCAATACAAAAGAGAATATTTCTTCCCCTGTTGGAATGATTTATTTATTCACAATTTTCTCAGTTTTATAAAAAGAACGAATGTGGTAAGAGTCTGTGTGTGACACCATTGAAGAAAGTCCAAAAGCCTGAACTCTGAAGAAACCGGACTATTCTCCTTGTACTTAAAAAAAAATAGGGAAAGTAAGTTAATTGGTATTTATTTATTTATTTATTTGTAGCATTTGTATTCCACATTTTCCCACCAATTTGCAGGCTCAATGTGGCTTACATTTGCCGTAATGGCGGTTGCCATTTCCGGGTAACAGATTTACAAATGGTCTTACGTTAAGGTAGATAACATACATAATAACATACATGGAATATGCACCTGGGAGCATTTTCAAGATGTGCACATTGCTCTCTTGGGGTATCTGAGGGACCAGTCTACTAAAAATATGCTAGTTCCTCCTACATCCCAATGGCATGAATCTCTACATTTTGCACTTATTTGGGATTTTTTTTTTGGGGGGGGGGGGGGGGGGTTAAAAAATGGACCATAAAACAAAACGTCCAAAGCACAAAACCTTGTTTGAAACAGTATTTTCGAGAAAAAAAAAAGATAGACTTTTTCTCTTTCGAAAATGATCTCCTTTCCTATTCAGATTTCGGACGTTTTGTGCAAAACCTCCAAAGTTAGACTTAGGCGTCATATCGAAAATGCTCCTCGTTGTCTTCTTCCTATAATCTGACTTTCAAATAAAAATAAAAGGAAATTATCTTCCTCCCTAAATGTGAGTGTGGCTGTAATATGTGCCTGTCTATCTATCTATCTATCTATCTATCTATCTATCTATCTATCTATCTATCTATACCATGTGTATACATACATGGTGAGGAAGAATACATTCTGCTAATGTATAAAGGTTCCTGAGTAATAAATTGGATTGTAACATATATTAAATCATTGACTATAAAGAGATCCTATTCAACATAAGGTTTAAAGTGGTAGTGCTTGATCATTGAGAGCGAAGAGGTTAATCAGTCATGCGATAAAAAGTTCGGTTTTGAACAGGTCGTGTATAATGTTGTTATTTAGTGTTTAAGATGGATATTTATTGTATGCCTTCTTGAATAGTTCTGTTTTCAATAGCCTTCGGAAGATGGATAGGTCTTTCGTTGTCTTTATGGCCTTCGGTAGTGCGCTCCATAACTGCGTGCAGATGTATGAGAAGCTAGTCGCCTATGTGGATTTGTATGGTAAGGACACTCGGACAGAAAAAAAACATTTTTATTTTCTCAGGGCCTCTTTTGTCAAGCCACACTAGCGGTTCCCGCACGGCAATGCTGAAGGAGCCCATTCAAAGTGAACGGGCATTGTCGGCATTATCACACCGGGACCCTCAGTTAGTAGATTTGAGTGCATGTATCCTGTGACAGACAGGCACATATTATAGCCACACTCACATTTAGGGAGGAAGATGATTTCCTTTTATTTTTATTTGAAAGTCAGATTATAGGAAGAAGACAACGAGGTGCATTTTCGATAAGACGTCTAAGTCTAACTTTGGAGGTTTTGCACAAAGCGTCCGAAATCCAAATAGGAAAGGAGATCATTTTTAAAAGAGAAAAAGTCTATCTTTTTTTTTTCTGAAAATACTGTTTCAAACAAGGTTTTGTGCTCTGGACGTTTTGTTTTATGGCCCATTTTTGAACCCCCTCCCCCAAAAAACTGAATAAGTGCAAAATGTAGAGATTCATGCCATTGGGATGTAGGAGGAGCTAGCATATTTTTAGTAGACTGGTCCCTCAGATACCCCAAGAGAGCAATGTGCACATCTTGAAAATGCTCCCAGGTGCACATCTCACCTTTGCTCCCTTATCTTGTCCCCTGAGCCATCCAAAACCCACCCAAACCACACTGTCCTCCACTGTACTCCACTAAAATAACCCTTATGGGTGAAGGGGGCACCCACATGTGAGTACAGTAGGCTTTTGGTGACTTTGGGAGTGGTCACACTTTCCACCACAAGTGTGACAGGTAAAGGGAGATATGGACCTAGGTCCCCCACTCCATAGTGCACTGCACTGCCCACTACACTACTCCAGGGACCTATACCTAACTTTAACAGTCGTAGAGGCTGGTAAGTCATATTTTTATTCACATTTTTTTGGGGTGGGAGGGGTCAGTGACCACTGAGGGGTATTGGGGGATCACCTTTGATTCCTTCCTGAGGTCATCTGCAGGTTCATTTTCAAAAGAGATGGACATCCAAAAAGTGACATAAATCAACACTTGGATGTCCATCTCTCAGAGCTGTCCAAATCGGTATAATTGAAACCCAGTTTTGGACGTCTCTAGCGGACGTCCGTCGCATGGACGTCCAAATCTCAAGGGGGCATATCGGAGGCGTGGTGAAGGCAGGACTTGGGCGTGCCTAAGACTTGGATGTCTTTGAGACATAATGGAAAAAAGCAGAGACGTCCAAGACTAAAACTTGGACGTTTTCACCTGGACCTGTTTTTATTACGAATAAGGCACAAAAAGGTGCCCAAAATGACCAGATGACCACTGGAGGGAATCGGGAATGACCCCCTTACTCCCCAGTGGTCACTAACCCCCTCCAACCCTCAAAATACATTATTAAAAATATTATCTGCCAGTCTCTAGGCCAGCCTCAGATGTCATACTCAGGTCCATGACAGCGCATGCAGGTCCCTGGAGCAGTTTTAGTGGGTGCAGTGCACTTCAGACAGGTGGACCCAGGCCCATATCCCACCTACATGTTACATTTGTGGAGGAAAGAGCGAGCCCTCCAAAACCCACCACCAACCCTCTATACCCACATATAGGTGCCCCCCTTTACCCGTAAGGGCTATGGTAGTGGTGTACAGTTGGGGGTAGTGGGTTTGGGGGGGGGGGTTGGGGGGCTCAGCACACAAGGTAAGGGAGCTATGTACCTTGGAGCATTTTATGAAATCCACTGCAGTGCCCCCTAGGGTGCCTGATTGCTGTTCTGGCATGTCAGGGGGACCAGTGTACTACAAATGCTGGCTCCTCCCACATCCAAATGGCTTGCATTTGGACGTTTTAGACTTGGATGACTTTGTGTTCGAAAATTGCCGCAAATCAAAGAAGTCCGAATAAAAGGATGTTCTTGGTATTTTCAAAACCAAAGATGGACGTCCATCTTTTTTCGAAAATGACCTTTTTCCCGCCTCCGAATTTGGACGTTTTACAAAGACGTCCAAATTCCAACTTAGACGTTTCTTTTCGAAAATGCCCCTCTATATTTTCCTGAACTCTGGTTGTGAATATTTTGCTGTAAAAAGAAATTTAGAATTGTAATTATCTGGATTCAATAGGCAGGGTTTTAAATAACCTTTTAAGTATTTATTATACATTTTAGCATTTTAATCCATTTAAACTATTTTTAAAATAATAAGTGCAATAAATCTAACTGATTTTCATTTTAATACAGTGTTTATACATTCTTACCTGAGTGTGAAAATTAGAATCCTGTGACATCAATTGATTCTCTTAACATCATAACACACATAACAATTAGAAAAGCGTGAACATGTTCAAAATATATTAACAGAAAGTAAAATACATCATATAATGTTAGACCAGTAAAACTTGAGTTAGGAGCAGATGTAATTAAATATTTAGGGGTCCTTTTACTAAGCCGCGGTAAAAAGTGGCCTTCGGCAGTGTAGGTGCGTGTTTTGAGCATGCGCAGGGCCAGTTTCTCCCAGGTCTGCAAAAAAGGGCTTTTTTTAATGGGACAGGGAAAGGGCACGTGGTAAAACTGAAACTAGCGCATCTAAAACTGACCTAAGCCCTTAACACCACCCATTGATATAGCTGTAAGAGCTTACATGCTACTCGTGCGGTGACTGGTCGTTATGCGCCAACTGCCGATTACTGCCAGAAACAGCGTATGCGTCGGAGGAAATAAATAAATAAATCATCCAAGCGTTATGGACGCTCGTCAAATCTCAAATTACCGCCAGGGGGGGCACAGTGGCCTGGTAGTAGTCTCATTTGGTCGTGCGCTGCATGCACATAGAGCCTAACGCGTCTTTGTAAAAGGGTCCCTTAGCGATTTAAGCTATAATCGAAATATGTAGGAAAAAGGTAAGGGCTAGGATTAGCTATAATAGACAGGAGTAGAGGGATGTGGGATAAGGTAAAAATGAATGCCATGAGTTTATTTGAGAAGAGTGCTTATTTCCTTAAAGGTTAGACTGAAGAAGTGAGTTTTCAGTAGACTTTGGAATAACAAATAATCATCTGTGCATTTGATGGTTTTAGGTAAGGAGTTCAATAGAAATCAAACAAAATAAAACATGGAAAAGAAAATAAGATGATACCTTTTTTATTGGACATAACTTAATACATTTCTTGATCAGCTTTCGAAGGTAAGGAGCTCCAAATTTTAATGCCTTGATATAAAAAGTTAGTAGTATGGATTGTTTTGTAGGTTACTTTCTTACAATTTGGGAAATGTAGGATAAGATATTCTCTAGATGATTTAGAGGCATTACGTGAGGGTAATTCAGTGAGGTTGTTCATGTAAATTGGGGCCGAACCATACAAAAGTTTGTGAATGAAGGTACATAGCTTGATAGTTGCATGCATAAATCCAAATTGTTGCAAATCAACTCCAATTATTGATTGTTGACACCTCGTTAACAAATTTACGTGTGCCTCTGACTTGGACGCCCAAATTTGGGTGCTCAACTTTGCACAACCTATATAGAATCCAGGGGAAAATCCAAAACGCATGGACCTGGGAAGGGCGTGGGTGGGTCAGGCACGTGCCTAGCAGTTATGTACCTGCCTAAAGTTAGGCCGAGCATTTACTACTACTACTTGTCGCTTCTATAGCGCTACAAGGCAGACGCAGCGCTGTACACCATACACGAAAAGACAGTCCCTGCTCAAAGATCTCACAATCTAAATAGGACAGACAAACAGAGGGAACAAAGAGGTAAGGGAATTGAAGAGGTGGGGATAAAAGGGTACAGGGCAAGTGAGTAGTGGCTAGGAGTCAAAAGCAGCGTTAAAGAGGTGGGCTTTTAGCCTGGATTTGAAAACGGCCAAGGACGGGGCTAGACATACAAGCTCGGGAAGTTGATTCCAGGCGTGAGGTGCAGCGAGATAAAAGGAACGGAGTCTGGAATTATCAGTAGAGGAGAAGGGGACAGACGAGAGATTTATCCACAGAGCGGAGTACCCGATGGGGGGGGGGGGGGGCGTAGGGAGAGACAAGAGTGGAGAGGTACTGGGGAGCGGCAGAGTGAATGCACTTATAGGTCAGCTACCATAAGTGCTAATGCCTTGTTAGACATGTAACTGTGGACTTACTCTAGTATTTTATAACGACAATAGAACATGCAATTGGCAATGTAGAATTTGCACTTAGTGCTCATTACCCTGGCACCTAACTTTAGGCAATCTACAGAGAATTATATCCTGGGGGAGGGGGATTCTGTAAAAAGCGCCTGGAAAATCCGCATGGAAATCATTTTTACCCAAGCTTATTCTATAAGATTTAGGAGTGGTATAGAGAATACACATAGTTGATATCCCAACGCCTAAATTGGGAACGCCCGTTTCCCTGCCCATAACCATGCCCCTTTTTGGATGTGCACTTTAGAATTTTGGCGCAGTGAGTTACAACATAAGCTTAGAGAGTTATGCATATAAATTCTAATTATTACCAATTAGTGCTCATTATTGCTTCTTAAGTGCTGTTAACAACGCTGATTGGCTTGTTAAGCCAATTAAGTTACACACGTTGCTACAGAATATGCTCGTATTTCGGCGCGATCTCTAGGTGCGCTATATAGAATCCGGGGGGTAATGGGGGAATTCTATATATGGCGACTAAAGTTGCACACGCAAAGTTGTCAGTGCGGCCAAATTGCACACACAAGTTAATTGATTAACAAGCAAATCAGCACCGATATAATTAGGTGATAACATGCAATAATTATCAGCATTAATTGGCACTAATTAGGATTTATGCACACAACTTTCTAAACATATTCTGTAAAGTGGGGCGTGTAAATTCCAACACGTGAATCTCAAAACGGGGTATGGCCATGGGAGGGGCCATGGGCGTTTTTAAAAATTTCGCACAGTGTTCTAGAATATACCCAATCTGCACCTGCTTTTAGTTGGTGTAAATGGCCACACCTAAATTTTAGTCGCAGGGACGAGCGCCATGCGTATTCTATAAACCACATCTAACTCCAGGCAAGGTTTATACATCAGTCCTAAGCACGGTTTTTTACAACGCTATATCTAGAAATCCCCCTTAAATGCTTCCAAGTTGAGGACCTGACTGGCTAGGTGTGTCCCGAGAACAGGGTTGAGAACCCCTAGTCCAGGGGCATATCTGCACTTCGCCGGTAGGGGGGTCCAGAGCCAAGGTGAGGGGGCACATTTTAGCCCCCCCCCTGGTGACCCCCCCGGCGACCCTCCCCCTCCATTGCCACCACCGCTGCCAGAACCAGAACCACCTCCAAGGCTCCAACAACTGTCGCCTGCCCGCCTGACGACCCTCTCGACCCCCCGCCCGCTGTCGCTTACCTTTGCTGGTGGGGGACCCCAACCCCCGTCAGCCGAAGCCGTCGTCCTTCATTCGTTTGTTTTCTTCTTTCTGAGTCTGACTCTGACGTCCTGCACACGTCCTGCACGTTGTGTACGTGCAGGACGTCAGAGACAAGTCAGACTCAGAAAGAAGAAAACAAACGAACGAAGGACGACAGCTTCGGCTGGCGGAGGTTGGAGTTCCCCGCCAGCAAAAGTAGGCGGTGGGAAGGGGGGTTGCGAGGGCCGTCAGTAGGGGGGGTTGCGAGGGCCGTTGGTAGGGGGGGTCTAGGGCCAAATCTACGGGGGCCCTGGCCCCCGTGGCCCCATTACAGATACGCCCCTGCCCTAGTCTACATTAAATATTGTAGAAAGTCCAAAAAAGGTGCCTTTATAAAAGGCAATGAAAAATAGTGCAGACATGGCATGTCCCTGGACTGCAATGCTTTCAGTGGTCCTAGACTTCTATGGACCTGCTTAACACTAATGTCCCTCACTTGGTCCTCTTGCTTGTCTCTCTTTAGGATTTCTCTGCAGCGTGCTTGCACCACTTATAGGAGCTCCCAAATCCAGCTCCAACAGCGCAGAAATGCTGATACAAAAATTGGAACCTGCTCCATGAATTGTTGTATTCCATAAGAAAACTTTATGCCCTGGCTGTGCATATTAAATACATTTCTGTGCATACTTTTTACGTGCTTATGTGACCACACAATTGTATAAAATTGTAGAACTCTTAACCCTTACTCACTTGTTCAGTACCCTTATTTCATCATCCCCACCTTAGTAATTCCCTTATCTCTTATTTGTCCTGTTTGTCTGTCCTAATTAGATTGTAAGCTCTGTCGAGCAGGGACTGTCTCTTCATGTTCAAGTGTACAGCGCTGCGTACGTCTAGTAGCACTACAGAAATGATAGGAAGTAGTAGTAGTAGTCTTTGGGATTCCGGAATCTTGCTACTCTTTGTCATCCCTTATTTGTCCTGTTTGTCTGTCCTGATTAGGTTGTAAGCTCTGTCCAGCAGGGACTGTCTCTTCAAGTTCAAGTGTATAGCGCTGCGTAGGTCTAATAGCGCTATAGAAAGATAAGTAGTAGTAGTAGTCTTTCGGATTCCGGAATCTTGCTGCTCTTTGGGATTCTGCACAAAATCTTGCTACATTGGGATTCCGGAATCTTGCTACTCTTTGTCCTTTTCCCTTATTTGTCCTGTTTGTCTGTCCTAATTAGATTGTAAGCTCTGTCAAGCAGGGACTGTCTCTTCATGTTCAAGTGTACAGCGCTGCATATGTCTAGTAGCGCTATAGAAATGATAAGTAGTAGTAGTATTAACAGGGGGCAGGCACTGCAGATTATCATGAATTTTAACACACGACCTGCAATGAAAAATACAGAGAACGCCCCTAATAAGATAACCAGTTGCATTTGCGGCTACAGTACAGTGAAGACCCACGTTAAGCCGTGGTAACTACAAATTTTACGACAGTTTAATAAATGGACTCCTGAGAGAGTAAACTCTTTTGAGAAGGGATTTATTGCAATTGAATTCTAAAAATACTCCATGTTGCCCTGAAGATTATTTGGAAAGGCAGGCAAACAGCCAATTTATGATTAATAGTACAATCCCCTATTGAGAAAACAAAACAAGCCTTAGCCAGCGTAGGCTGAAACTATCCATTCGCAGATAAACTCAAACTGATCGCACAGACAGAAAAAGCCTCATTGAGCACAAAACCACAAATTAGAAATAGAAAGAGGCAGCCAAGAACTGAAGACTTGCCATCCCAGACTTACTCCTTCTTCCTATTCTGTTTCCCACAGGGGGAAGAAAAATCTTTAACTTGCAGGCCCCCAACAATACCAATAAAGGAACAAATATTCTCTTTTGTATTTGAGATGAAAAATTCCTCTTTCACTTAAGAAGTCTTATGACTTCTAAATTTTCCCATAAAAATCCTTAAAGTAAATGATTTCTTAGTTGGAATTTTTATTTTCTTCAAAATATGAATTCTTTTCACTTCAATAAAGTTTAGGGTTAATACCCCTTGGCTTCACAACAGAGAGCTAACTTCAAAAGCTCCACTGCTAGGAACGCCCCCGTGGTAGAAAATAGAAATTTATTTTCTATCATGTGCTTTGGGCATGGGCCAAACTCAGAATTACCACCAGGTACATGCACTAGCCAGGCAGTAATGCCGATTTGAAGTGCGCTGGAAGCATGTAGGCTCTTATGCCCCTTTGTAAAAGGGTCCCACAGTTTAAAAAAGAACAATTGAAAAATTAAAAGTGTTAAAATAAAGAGTTTTTGGAGGTTTCTGACTGATGATAGAGAGCATAGTATCTCCAAAAGGCTGCTTATAATGGCCAGCTTGGGATGTCTGAGCTCTTTCCCTCTGTTTAAAAATATTTAGAACATTTAGGGCCCTGTTTACTAATCCGTGCTATAGGTGCGCTAGTGTTTTTAGTGCGTGCTAGCACTAGAGACACCCATACTGTTAGCAGTTGCTCTGCACTTAATTGTTTCAAATTGGAAAAATAATGTGCATCTAAATTATAATTTATTTATTTGGTTACATTTGTACCCTGCACTTTCCCACTCATGGCAGGCTCAATGTGGCTTACATGGGGCAATGGAGGGTTAAGTGACTTGCCCAGAGTCACAAGGAGCTGCCTGTGCTTGAAGTGGGAATTGAACTCAGTTCCTCAGGACCAAAGTCCACCACCCTAACCACTAGGCCACTCCTCCACTGTTGCTACTATTTGAGATTCTACATGGAATGTTGCTATTCCACTAGCAACATTCCATGTAGAAGTCGGCCCTTGCAGATCACCAATGTGGCCGCGCAGGCTTCTACATGGAATGTTGCTAGTGGAATAGCAACATTCCATGTAGAATCTCCAATAGTAGCAACATTCCATGTAGAATCTCCAATAGTATCTATTTTATTTTTGTTACGTTGTACCCCGCGCTTTCCCACTCATGGCAGGCTCAATGCGGCTTACATGGGGCAATGGAGGGTTAAGTGACTTGCCCAGAGTCACAAGGAGCTGCCTGGGCCTGAAGTGGGAATGGAACTCAGTTCCTCAGTTCACCAGGATCAAAGTCCACCACCCTAATCACTAGGCCACTCCTCCACTCCAAATAATGAATGGTGGAGTTACGTCTCTGTGATAAGAAAATATAAAACAATTCTGGCCCATAGACTTTGTAGAGTTAAGTCTGTCTTAAGGACTTGGGCTCGTTTAGACCTCTTTTGTCAGCAACCGCATAGCACTACTTGACCTTATGTATCCAGGATCTTTGTCTAAAGGTATTGTCATGGAATGATGATCATATTGTTCTGATCTTTATATACGCTTATTTACCATGGAGTGTTGTTTTTGTTTGCTTTTGTGTTTACTTTTCTGTCTTGTGTTTTGAAAAACCTTTAATAAAAATATGGAAAAAAGAAATACTAGCGCACCTTAGTAGACAGGGCCCTTAATTGTTGATGAAGAAAGATTCACTTGTTAGTAGTTTTGCATTTTGCATCCTGCGTAGTTTTTGTTTTCGACACTTTGTTGGGCCAAGCAACTCTCTATTCATACGGTATTTCATAGGTGCTGAACCCATTGATAATTTAGATGTTTACGGTACTAAAACGGATGCTCCCACTGCATGTAACCAGTGCATAAATGTCCATTCCTCCATGTATTTTGGAACAGGTTCTATGAGGACAGATCCTGTTCTAAAATTCTAGTGGTATTTGAGACGTCCTGACCTAAGCATCTCAATTCCAGTTTGTCGATCCTTTCTAAAATTCTGCTCCATATCAACAGGAGCAAATTTATTTACAAAACAAATTTGCTAATTGGTCTTGTATTTATTTTTATTTTTTTTATTGAACACATTTATACCCCACATGTTCCCACTAGTTGCAGGCTCAATGTGGCTTACACAATAACATGGGTAGGCTACAGTTCAGCAGAATATCATTAAACAATGTCATAGTAAAAAATTAATCGTAAACGTATCGTCTAAGACAAGAAAGATAATAAAAGATGATGGGAAAACATTAGGGTATAACAAAAGAGGGAACGAAGTACAAACTAAAGTCCAAACAGCACCACGGGCCTTTAAAAATGGAACACAGTTCTTTAATGAATGAGCCTTGACAAAAAGACCCGACACGGGCCGTGTTTCGGTGACTAGTACCTGCGTCAGGGGTCACAGTGATGACGTGAAAAACTTGGGGAATAACTCAAATATATTCCTCTACAATATATTATTCCTTATCCCACGTCTCATATAGTAAAAGCTACAAAGCACCAAGGCACTTTCACTTTCTGTATCCAAATGGAACTGTGTTCCATTTTTAAAGGCCCGTGGTGCTGTTTTTTTTGTTGGGAAAACATTAGGGTCCATAAATTTTGCTGAACAGATAAGAAAGAAATGAAATAACGTCTGGATGGTACACCTTCTTGAACAGGGTGGTCTTCAATAATTTCCTGAAGTTTAGATGATTCTGAGTTGATTTTAAGAGTTTAGGCAGTGCATTCCATAGCTGAGTTCCTATGAAGGAGAAGCTTGATGTGTAGGTAGATTTGTATTTGAGGCCATTGCAATCTGGATAATGTAAAATTAAATAGGATTGGGAAAGACTGGAACTGTTTCTGATTTGATTCAGAAGCTGAATTATCCACATAGTCTGATTCCCGATCTGAAAGGTGAGTATCAAGATTGACACGCCTCTCCTACTTAGTCATGTTTGAAGACCCTCAGCTCAGCTACAGCTCAACTACCAATTACCAGAAGTTTGTGAGACCTGGATTACTAGTTCACCAGGCAATAGGAAGTATGTGTCATGCAACGTCACTGGGGCATTTCACCCAGACAGCTCCTCTCATAATTTCCGTGCTTCTGACTTCAAGCAAAGCTATTGCTTGCATCATTGAAAAGCGCTATTTTAGCATCCTGCAATTTTCTGAGTCAGGCATCCGGTTCCTTCGGGTAGTGATAGCGATGTGGCAAGCAATAAGTTTTTAAATACGTGAATCAATAGCCTACAAAAGTCAATCCACTGTTTCATTGCCAGTATTATGTAGAGATAGAAACCTCTGATGTTGATACAGAAATTAGAGGGAGTAGTTGGAAGCTGGAATTTTTCATGTGTGCCTGGACGGTGTTTATAGGTGAAGCGGGAAGGAATGCAGATCTTGAGGCATGCTCAAGATCTGCATTCCTTCCAGCTCAAGATCTGACTGCTGTTATTGTACTTATTCTGAATTACTTGAATCTTAGCAGCTAGAAGACATAATCTGTGTGCATAGCCACCGGGAGGGGGGAGCAGGGGGGACAAAATTCCCCGGGCCCGGTGCCGCAGTCCCACCCGCCCTCCATCGTCGACCGTCTGCCACCGGGCCGGGCCCCCTGCTTTGAAATCACAGCACCTCTCACCTCCGTGTGAAGGCGCTGCAGGCAGCAGGGCAGCAGATCGCCTCCCTTCGGGCCTCCTTCCCTCCCTGTGTCCCGCCCTCGTCTGATGTAACTTCCGCGAAGGCGGGACACAAGGGAAGGAGGGCTGAAGGGAGGCGATCCGCTGCCCTGCCGCCTGCAGCGCTTTCACATGGAGGTGAGAGATGCTTGGATTTCAATGCAGGGGGCCTGGCCCGGTGGCGGGTGGAGGGGAGGAGCGGCGGCGATCTTGGGGGGGGGGTGGAAGGGGGATCGGTGGCGGCAACCTTGGGGGGGGGGTGGCGTGGGCAGGGCCACGGGGGCGGCCTTGCCCTGGGCCCGTCCCAGTCTCTCGGCGGCCCTGTCTGTGTGTAGAATAATTTTAATACTTAGGGGCCCTTTTACTAAGCAGCTTAGGCGCCTACGTGCGTCCTACATGTGTCAATTCTGAACTACCGCCCAGCTACCACGTGGCCCGGGTGGTAATTTCATTTTTTACACGTGTCTACTAAGCACTAACCGGGCGGTAATCGGCATTGTACGCGTGTAGACCATTACCGCCCGGTTAACATGCGATACCTTACCAACTAGGTCAATGGGTGGCGGTAAGTTCTCAGGCCCAAAATGGATGCATGCCAATTTTTATTTTGACGCAAGTCCATTTTCGGCCAAATAAAAGGCTTTTTCAGGTGCGCTGAAAAATGGACCTACGTGTGTCCAATACACACGTCTACACCAGTGCAGGCCATTTTTCGGCGCACCTTAGTAAAAGGACTCCTTAATGCATCTATCTTTTTTTTCCTAATGAAAGAGCATAAGGAGATCTATAGAAGATTAATGTTAATTCTTGTATTAGAAATTCTTACATTTACTATCCTGTGTAACCTATGTGCAAATCATCTGATTGTGCAACAAGCTTGACAAAGCTCCCCCATGTTATTCTCTTTCTATCAGTTGGAGAAAAATTACTAAAGGGGAGCTGGGAGAAGGAGTTACACCATGTGGAATTTCTGAAGAAATAAAACAAAGGGAAATGGGACTTGATATACCATCTTTCTGAAGTTTTTCCAACTATATTCAAAGCGGTTTACATATATTCAGGTACTTGTTTTGTACCAGGGGCAATGGAGGGTTAAGTGACTTGCCCAGAGTCATAAGGAGCTGCAGTGGGAATTGAACTCAGTTCCCCAGGATCAAAGTCCGCTGCACTAACCACTAGGCTACTCTTCCACTGGCAACATTCCATGGAGAAGCCTGCCCTTGCAGATCAGCAACACGGCTGCGCAGGCTTCTGTTTCTGTGAGTTTGACGTCCTGCCGTCAGACTCACAGAAACAGAAGCCTGTGCGGCCGCGTTGCTGATCTGCAACGGCAGGCTTCTACATGGAATGTTGCTAATGGAACAGCAGCATTCCATGTAGAATCTCAAACAGTAGCAACAGAATCTCAATAGTATCAACATTCCATCTAGAATCTCAAATAGGGAAAGGGAACTGGGACTTGATATAGCACCTTTCTGAGATTTTTTTGCAACTACATTCAAAGCAGTTTACATATATTCAGGTACTTATTTTGTACCAGGGGCAATGGAGGGTTAAGTGACTTGCCCAGAGTCACAAGGAGCTGCAGTGGGAATTGAACTCAGTTCCCCAGGATCAAAGTCCACTGCACTAATCACTAGGCTACTCCTCCACAAACACATGCAATGTGACAGCAGCTAAAAACCATTCAATCTTCCTCATTCAAAAGTTTAGAATCTACCCAGCGTCGCTTTATTTTCACCCCATGCAGCTATGGGGGAAAGGATCCTGTACCTGTTAGGGATATGCAGGCATTTATTTATTTTTTTCATTGATGGGGTGGGTATTTAAAGTTAGAGAAATGGTGAGCAAGATTAAAGACCATTGCTCCACTCTTCAGCACCTCTCAGCAGTTCAGTATTACACATGGACCACCTTGGTTAGGTCCACTTCATTCAACCGGTAGAGACATGGCTATTACCGCAAGAGATTTTATTAGCAAAACAGCCTTAGCAGGCTCAACATACTGTAGCCCCTAAGGCTAGGCAAAGAGAAAGGGCCCCGCCTAAGCAACAGCCTTCTTTTGGACTGTGCTCCTCACATTCAGTCCCTTCAAAACATTCATCCTGCCCTACATGTGGGAGCCAGGGTTCAGCTTGAATTACCACAGACTATTGCCTCAGCTTTTCCAGCCATCCTCTGAATTGCCCTCTATCAGGGATCTTGTACCTACCCATGTTACAAGAAGAAGTCTGCCTATGTCTCCAAACCAATGCCATAGAACCTGTTCCACCTCATGAGAAGAATCAAGGTTTCTACTCAAGATACTTTCTTATTCCAAAAAAGATAGAACATTTGCATCCAATGCTCACTCGATCTCTGGGAACTCAAATGGTACCTGCTCAAATTGAAATTTAGAATGACCACCATTCCCTGTTCTTCTACTCATCAAAGGAGACTGGGTGTGTACCCAGATCTCAAAGATGCATATATGCATCTTCCAATTGATCCTTCTTACAAGATGTACCTCCGGTTTTCTCTGCAATCTAATCACTTCTAGTACATACCCCTCCTTTTTGGCCTTTACACAGCACCCAGGGTACTTTTGAAGTGCCTCGTTGTTGCAGCTGTGCACCTTCACAAACTACTATTTATCATTTCTATAGCGCTACATACGCAGTGCTGTACACTTGAACATGAAAAGACAGTCCCTGCTCAACAGAGCTTACAATCTAATTTTGAAGAGAAACCAGAGATTACAGATAATCTGATATTTCTGTACTTGGATAATTGGCTTCTAGCAGTGTCATTCAAAACACTAGGTCAAAGTACTTCAGTAAAAGTAAAAATAAATGTATATTTTAATACTTAAGTAAAAGTACAGTGAAGAACACATTAAAAATGTACTTAAGTAAAAATAAAAAAGTTTTGCCTAATATATTTTGAGTAAAAAGTAGAAGTACTGCAACCACAGTGAATGGAACTATTGTTAACGTTTTTATCCCAACAATTTTATTGCTCCACAAGTCAATCCACTTTGCTTTTGGTAAAACTAAATTTTTGAAAATGACTGTCACTCATGCGAGTGCGTTTGTGAGTCATTAATCCAGCACAGTTTAAAGGTGTCCAACAACTGAACTATTAGGAAATGGATTGTTCAGTCTAACAAAAAAAAAAAAAAAATTCCTTCAAACCGCCCAGGTTGCAATGTTGCTGATGTCCTCTGATGGGTCTTCAGGTTTTGATCAAGGGAATCTCTGAAACACTTGACTTCTGTATGCTAAAGAATAGTTTATCATCTGCATTAGAAGTAGTGCTGTCTAATTCATCCCTTGCATCTTCATCTTTATCTTCGTTATTGCTATGCTATCCAATTACAGAGAAACCTTCATTGGAATCATTATCTGTTGTTGTTCCAAAATCCAAACAAATGGCCATTCAATTCAATCAAAGGCCTATTTCATATCTAGGCCCAAGGCCATGGCCGAATGTGTTAATGCTGATATTAGTAAAATAATCTTGTGATGTCACATGATAATCTGCCATGCATAAATCTGACCTGGTCTGTATGTATAATGCGAAGTAGAACGTTTTGGTGTCACTCAGCTATAATTTTGTCAAATATTTTCACATCGACATTTATTAATGACAAAGGTCTATAATTCTGGATATTCAACGAGTCTTTGTTAGGTTTAAATAGAACTATAAGGATGGATTCAGTGAATGTGTTTGTAACATTACCAGTAGATAATAAGTACTCATAATATTCCAGCAGTTAAGGTGATAATTTCTCCATAAAGATGGAATAAAATTAGACAGAAAATCCATCTGGTCCCAGAGCTTTCTTTTTGACCATATCAAGAACAGCTGTTTTATTCTCTTTAACTGTATAGGATGAACTATGGATGAATTGTCAAAATCCGTAAGAGTTGGGGTAAATTATCCATAAAGCTTGAATCAGGGTCGGTGTTGGATAACTCAAATGTATAAAGTTTGTTATAGAAAGTTTGGAATTGTTGTGCTACATCCTTATCAGCTGTTACTAATTTCCCATTGTCACTTTTAATAGCAGGTATATTAGTTTTCTCATTTTTAATTTGACAGATTGCAAAAATAATTGATCTTTAGCATGAGTATGCATAGATATATTATAAGCAAGCCTGGCTTTCTGTAAATTCTCCAAGAGAGATGCATTTGTAGGATCCAATTTATGTAGGTTTTCTAATTGCTTGATTTGAACTTCCAAGTCCAGTTGTTCCTTCCTCAAATCTTTGGGGCCCTTTTACTAAGCTGCGTAGGTGTGTATGTGTGTCCTACATGCATCAATTTTGAACTACCGTCCGGCTACCATGTGGCCCGAGCGATAATTTTATTTTTTAGCGTGCGGCGCTAACTGTCATTGTACATGTGTAGACCATTACTGCCTGGTTAACGCATGAGACCTTACTGCTAGGTCAGTGGGTAGCAGTAAGGTCTCAGGCCCAAAATTCGACGCACACAGTGGTGTGCTGGAGCAGGCTCTCTCAGGCTCGCAAGAGCCGGTTGTTAAGTTTTTAAGAATTTTGGGAGCCGGTTGTTAAAGTAGGGCCCTCCATGGCTACTTTAACAACTGGCTCCCAAAATGTGGGCTTGGGCCCCCTGCTGAATTATCTTTTACTTTGCTGGTGGGGATGCTGAGCCCTTTCAGCCAAGTAAATAGACTACTGCTGCTCCCCGCTCCTTGTTTCCAGCTCTGGGCAGCAGGCTGGGACTTCTCGAGCATGTGTGAGAAGTTCCAGCATGCTGCTCGGAGCAAGACATTGGGAGTGGTGGCAGTCCATTTATTGGCTGCCAGCAAAGGTATGCCTAGCGTGCCCGCACGAAGGGAGGGAGGAGAGAGAGGCAAGTGTTGCTTCCCCCCCCCTCCCCCCGGCCACCCCTGGCCCTTCCAACTGCAGAGATGGCTACATCCGGAGAAAGAGCCTTTTGTTAAAAATTTACCAGCACACCCCTGGACACGCACCAATTTTTATTTTGCCTTTCTTGCAGGTGCGCTGAAAAATGGACCTTCGCACATCCAATACATGCGTCTGTTTATTTATTTATTACATTTGTACCCCGCGCTTTCCCACATACAGCAGGTCCAATGCGGCTTACATAGTAAATAGAATTACAGAGTTTTGTAAGGAGAATATTTCAAATTGTAATAGACATAGCAATAGTAATGTTTTAAGAATATGCAAAATTGAACATGGAAGGGTAAACAAAGATGGATGAATATCTCTGATGTAGGTCTTGAAAGAATCCCAAACCACAGGCCCTGAAGTATCTTCAGGCTTATTTAAAGACGACTGTGATGGAGTCATTAATCAATTTTATAAAGTCTGGTTCAGAGGTTAGGGAGATATTGAACCTCCATGAGGAGGATTTAAGCTGTTTACATATTTGTTTAAGATTTAATGATATTGTTGCATGGTCAGACACCATAATTCCATGTATCTCAGCTGAATCCACATGCTTGACCAAGGAATAGCTTATGAGGGAAAAAAATCCATTCCTGAGTAGGATGAATGTGGAGCAGAAAAGAAAGAGTGATGGTTTTCCTGCTGATGAAGCAGTCTCCAGGGATCTATAAGTTTTAATTGAGTAATGATTTCTTGAAGTTGGTGCCAAGCTGTGGATGCTCGATAAGGAACTGTAGAATTCCTGTCCATATCTGGATTTGAGGTAATGTTAAAGTCACCACCTATTATAGCTGGATGTAAGTATGTTGGCAAAATCTTCAAAAAATAGGGGATCATCTATGTTAGGCCCATAAAAATAGATACCAATAAAAGATTGACCATTTGCTTCAACTTTCAAAGTGATCCAATGACCCTGAGTGTCAGCTCTATGTGATAATAGCTTTATATCAGTTCTGTTTCTTGTAAGTATTAAACACCATTTTTTCCTCCCATTTGCTGGTGAGGTATAAACCGGGAGTGACCATTTAGTAACCAGTTTGGTAGATTCATTAGCTGATAAATGCGTTTCTTGGAGAAACAAGAAGTCAGGTTGGAATTTAGCAGCATAGGTTAATATTTGTTTCCACTTAATTGGACTGTGGACACCTTTTACATTTAAAAAATGACACGTTAATGCCGTTAATATTCAAAATGAATGTTCCAGAAGTAGTTCGACCACACAAACGTACAACAAAAGCGCTTGCTCAATAAGCCAATAGGAGTGGCCTAGTGGTTGGAGCACTAGTCTTGAAATCCAGAGGTGGCTGGTTCAGATCCCACTGCTGCTCCTTGTGATCTTGGGCAAGTCACTTAACCCTCCACTACCTCAAGTACAAACTTAGATTGTGAGCCCTCCTGGGACAGAGAAATATCCAGTGTACCTGAATGTAACTCACCTTGAGCTACTACTGAAAAAGGTGCAAGCAAAATATATGGAATGTACTATTGAAGATTCTACATGGAATTTCACCACTTTTTGAGATTCTGGAATGTTGCTATTATTTGAGATTCTAGATGGAATGTTGCTAGTGGAGGAGTGGCCTAGTAGTTAGAGCACCACTCTGGTAATCCAGAGGTGGCTGGTTCAAATCCCACTGCTGCTCCTTGTGATCTTGGGCAAGTCACTTAACCCTCTATTGTCTCAGGTACAAACTTAGATTGTGAGAGAAATATCCAGTGTACCTGAATGTAACTCACCTTGTGCTACTACTGAAAAAGGTGTGAGCAAAATCTAAATAAATACTAGTTTTAGATTCTGTTGCTACTATTTGAGATTCTACATGGAATGTTGCTAGTGGAGGAGTGGCCTAGTGGTTAGAGCACTGGTCTTGCACTCCAGAGGTGGCTGGTTCAAATCCCACTGCTGCTCCTTGTGATCTTGGGCAAGTCACTTAACCCTCCATTGCCTCAGGTACAAACTTAGATTGTGAGAGAAATATCCAGTGTCCCTAAATGTAACTCACCTTGAGCTACTACTGAAAAGGGTGTGAGCAAAATCTAAATAAATAAATATTTGAGATTCTACATAGAATGTTGCTACTATTTGAGATTCTGTTGCTATTATTTGAGATTCTACACAGAATGTTGCTAGTGGAGGAGTGGCCTAGTGGTTAAAGCACCGGTCTTGCAATCCAGAGGTGGTCAGTTCAAATCCTGCCACTGCACCTTGTGATCTTGGGCAAGTCACTTAACTCTCCATTGCCTCAGGTGTGAACTTAGATTGTGAGCCTTCCAGGGACAGAAGTACCCAGTGTACAAGGAATGTAACTCACCTTGAGCTACTACTGAAAAAGGTGTGAGCAAAATCTAAATAAATAATAAGAGCAAATTATAAAATATCACAAGGTTTCCAGAGCCAGAGTATAGCCAGAACAACAGTAATGCTAACATAATTGGAAGTAAATACTTTCGGGTCAGTAAGGTTGCAGTGAGGGCTCAAAATCCTTGTTGGTGGAGTAAAAGAACATCGTGTAGATAATCATATGATAAAACACTGTGGAAATAACTAGGGATTAGAACTAATTATGGATACATGCTACACATTGTACACATTGTGATAAGTAAGACAGTACAAATAACTGATTTGTTGGCAAAATATGAAACCGAAAAATTGGCGACGGTGTCCTTTTAACAAGAACTCTCAGGTGAGCCGCCAACAGCTGACTGGAACTTAACAATGTCACTGGCTCACATAAAGCAACTCCATTGTAATTGTGTAATTTTGTGCTAGGCGGTGTCAGCAGTATGAGAGAGGAGTTGTGAGTTTTGTTTTAAGTTTTTGTTTACATATTTGACGCCACTTTATTTTGGGTTTAAACGTTCACCATGCTGTTAAGAGCGATTTTAACTTTTTCAACTTGTCCTAGGTTCCAAGCTCCGACCCCTTGTGAAAGCGACGGCGAAACGGATGTCCGTCGGGATCAGTCAAGCCAAAGATAAGCATTGCCCTAAATAAGACTGTTCATTATTATACCGCCTGTCACTTATTTTTTTTGTTCACGATGCTTGTTTCGGATGGAAGGGGGTTTCCTGGTCAATGATTATATTAACGTACGGCTGTATACATATACAGTGGTGGAAATAAGTATTTGATCCCTTGCTGATTTTGTAAGTTTGCCCACTGACAAAGACATGAGCAGCCCATAATTGAAGGGTAGGTTATTGGTAACAGTGAGAGATAGCACATCACAAATTAAATCCGGAAAATCACATTGTGGAAAGTATATGAATTTATTTGCATTCTGCAGAGGGAAATAAGTATTTGATCCCCCACCAACCAGTAAGAGATCTGGCCCCTACAGACCAGGTAGATGCTCCAAATCAACTCATTACCTGCATGACAGACAGCTGTCGGCAATGGTCACCTGTATGAAAGACACCTGTCCACAGACTAAGTGAATCAGTCAGACTCTAACCTCTACAAAATGGCCAAGAGCAAGGAGCTGTCTAAGGATGTCAGGGACAAGATCATACACCTGCACAAGGCTGGAATGGGCTACAAAACCATCAGTAAGATGCTGGGCGAGAAGGAGACAACTGTTGGTGCCATAGTAAGAAAATGGAAGAAGTACAAAATGACTGTCAATCGACAAAGATCTGGGGCTCCACGCAAAATCTCACCTCGTGGGGTATCCTTGATCATGAGGAAGGTTAGAAATCAGCCTACAACTACAAGGGGGGAACTTGTCAATGATCTCAAGGCAGCTGGGACCACTGTCACCACGAAAACCATTGGTAACACATTACGACATAACGGATTGCAATCCTGCAGTGCCCGCAAGGTCCCCCTGCTCCGGAAGGCACATGTGACGGCCCGTCTGAAGTTTGCCAGTGAACACCTGGATGATGCCGAGAGTGATTGGGAGAAGGTGCTGTGGTCAGATGAGACAAAAATTGAGCTCTTTGGCATGAACTCAACTCGCCGTGTTTGGAGGAAGAGAAATGCTGCCTATGACCCAAAGAACACCGTCCCCACTGTCAAGCATGGAGGTGGAAATGTTATGTTTTGGGGGTGTTTCTCTGCTAAGGGCACAGGACTACTTCACCGCATCAATGGGAGAATGGATGGGGCCATGTACCGTACAATTCTGAGTGACAACCTCCTTCCCTCCGCCAGGGCCTTAAAAATGGGTCGTGGCTGGGTCTTCCAGCACGACAATGACCCAAAACATACAGCCAAGGCAACAAAGGAGTGGCTCAGGAAGAAGCACATTAGGGTCATGGAGTGGCCTAGCCAGTCACCAGACCTTAATCCCATTGAAAACTTATGGAGGGAGCTGAAGCTGCGAGTTGCCAAGCGACAGCCCAGAACTCTTAATGATTTAGAGATGATCTGCAAAGAGGAGTGGACCAAAATTCCTCCTGACATGTGTGCAAACCTCATCATCAACTACAGAAGACGTCTGACCGCTGTGCTTGCCAACAAGGGTTTTGCCACCAAGTATTAGGTCTTGTTTGCCAGAGGGATTAAATACTTATTTCCCTCTGCAGAATGCAAATAAATTCATATACTTTCCACAATGTGATTTTCCGGATTTAATTTGTGATGTGCTATCTCTCACTGTTACCAATAACCTACCCTTCAATTATGGGCTGCTCATGTCTTTGTCAGTGGGCAAACTTACAAAATCAGTAAGGGATCAAATACTTATTTCCACCACTGTATACATATTTTCAAAGCACTTAGCCTTCCAAAGTTCCATAGAAACCTATGGAACTTTGGAAGGCTAAGTGCTTTGAAAATATGCCTGTGTAACATAGTAGATGACGACAGAAAAAGACCTGCACGGTCCATCCAGTCTGCCCAACAAGACAAACTCATATGTGCTAGTTTTTGTGTATACCTTACCTTGATTTGTAACTGTCATTTTCAGGGCACAGACCGTACAAGTCTGCCCAGCACTATCCCCGCCTCCCAACCACCAGCCCCGCCTCCCACCACCGGTTCTGGCACAAGACTCCTTGACAAATAAAAAACGGAGCGCTGACCCGGTGGCTGATGAGACCTTCCCCTCTCCTTTTTCCTAGAAGCTAATTCATTTCATTTAAACACATGGCGTTATATCGGTCCAGCTTGTTGATATTGTTGCATTTTCATTGGATCGATTTTTTTAGCCTTATAATGAACAAGTATTAAGTAACCATAGTCATTTTCCCATTTATTGTGTATGGTGGAAACTAATATATACACCATTCACTTTTTGGTGATGAAGGTTACAGCATAGCCCCTGACGCAGCCCCTTTGGGTGAAACACGGCCTCTGTTGGGCGCTGTATGAGGTTGAAACCCTACAATAAAGATGTATTCTTACCTACTACTGATCTGCTTTGTTTGTTTCCACATTGGAGTTTGCGGATCGTCTGCTTTGTGGGGTTTTTTTTGGGGTGCGCCTATGCTCCATCCATGTGTACACCCTCTCGCAGTTATGCACTGAGCGATTTTGGTGTCTTATTTTAAAGAACCGTGTTTAGGACTTAACATACATAAATGATAATTGTCGTGTCAATGGCGCATATAAGTGCAAGATTTCTGTAACCTACAATATATTTGCCACCTAACAGCTTATAGAATTGTCTTTTTAAAAAAAAATCTACTGTCATATTGCAGCAGCCCAATATTTGGGAAAGGGAATGGGAAATGGGACTTGATATACCACCTTTCTGAGGTTTTTGCAACTACATTCAAAGCGGTTTACATATATTCAGGTACTTATTTTGTACCAGGGGCAATGGAGGGTTAAGTGACTTGCCCAGAGTTATAAGGAGCTACAGTGGGAATTGAGCTCAGTTCCCCAGGATCAGAGTCCACTGCACTAACCACTAGGCTACTCCTCCACTAGCAACATTCCATGTAGAAGCCTGTCCTTGCAGATCAGCAACGCGGCCGTGCAGGACGTCAGACTCACAGAAACAGAAGCCTGCACGGCTGCAAGGGCAGGCTTCTACATGGAACGTTGCTAGTGGAATAGCAACATTAACATTCCATGTAGAATCTCCAACAGTAGCAACAGAATCTCAATCATGGCAACATTCCATCTAGAATCTCAAATAGGGGAAGGGAGGGTTAAGTGACTTACCCAGAGTCACAAGGAACTGCAGTGGGAATCAAACTCAGTTCCCCAGGACCAAGGTCCACTCCACTAACCACTAGGCTATTCCTCAATGCCATTTGAAGCTACTGATCAAAGTAATAGCATTGGCTGACTGGGGTTATCTGATGATTTTCAGTGACACACTCCAGATAACAGATTAACATCATTGCAGACAACTCTGGGTGGTCTTTGGGCAGACCAAGGGTGGTCTCTGAGGTTATTCAGTTAGAAGCGCTATTCATTCTCTGGTAAAGTAAGGAGATCAAGCAGCTTGTCCTAATTTATCTGGTTAGCTTTCAGAATTCTTGGCTGAATATCGCCACTACTGGACACCGCCAGCAGCCTCCTCTGTATCTGGATTTTTAGCATTGCCCACTGTCTGGACACCAGTGCGGAATATCCAGATTTTTGTTAGTTGAAGTGGCTGGCATTAAAAAAAAAAAAAAGACATGCTGACAACCTTGGCTGAATATTGCCCCGTAGGCAGTGGCAGGCCCTACCGTTAGCGACATCTTTCCCCCTTCCTTCCTCAAATCCCCTCCACAGCCTACCTTCATTTTTTGTTATTGTTGTTTTCAAAAGTAGAAGGCAGCAGCAATCCCCATATTCTGCCCTGCTGCCGGCACCGGCGTCTCCTCTGTACTGCGGTCCAGAGGCGTAGCCAGTCAGTTTTGGGTGGGCCTGAGCCCAAAATGGATGGGCACAGAATTCAGCCCCTCCTGGCCCCCTTCTGTTCTGTTCTCTGCATTCTGCCTCTCCTCCTACCTTCAAACACAAAATATTAAGTACCTTAGCTGGTGGGGATCCCAAACTGCACAGCTGAAGATTTGTTTCCTCCTCGGGCAGCCAGTGCTCTTCCAAACAGCAGCTGGCAGGCACTTGACTTGAGCTGACGCCGCTGCCTGCAGTCCGTATATGCTCAGTGCTTCCGCACAGGTGAAATGTGGAGAGGGGCCGGTGTGCGGTGCCCGCTGCCATTTGGAAGAGCATTGGCTGCCTGAGCAGGAGGAAACCTTTAGCTGGTGGGGTTTGGGGATTTCCACAGCAAGACTGCCACAATTTTGGGTGGGCCTGAGTCCAAATTGGGTGGGCCACAGCCCACCCAGGCCTACTTGTAGCTACGCCACTGCTGAGGCCTGCCTCTCTGATGTAACTTCCTGTTTCCTCAGAGGCGGGGCAAGGGTAATGACGCGGGGTGGGGGTGTCAGGGGCGGGGTTTGACTTTGGGCGGGTTTTGGGCTGGATTTGGGCTCGTTTGGGTGGGAAAAAATTTTTCCACCTGGCAACCCTGTCCCTGCCTCAGGCAGAAGATTGCTTTGGGCCGCCCCTGCCCATAGTTGTCTACGGGGCTCTTTTAGCACATGACCACGAATACATAAAATAGAAAATTGGGGTTTTTAAGGCTGCAGTAAAAATGACCTTAGTGTGGACAAAAGACCTGAGTAAGGGCACACTAAGACTTAATAAAAGGACCCCTCAGTTTGTATGTCATGTCAAATACTGTGATTTCTGTGTTGGCTCACTTGCCCTCCCTGTTTACAGAGCCATGCGGCATTGCCGACACAGCATTGTAAACAGGTGCCTCGATTCTGGACGATTAAGGGTTAAAGTTTTAGGTGAAACCCCCTTTACGTTACATTATTACAACCTTTTCTACTGGACTAAATCAGACTATCTATGGTTTGCTTTTGAAGGTTACTAAGTTTCTATCCTAAACTTACTAACCTCACTGACACAGACTTGCAGGCATTTCCTTGTGACATCAGAGAGACCCCCTAGTCCATATCCTTTCCACCTATACCATGTGTGTGTGTGTGTGTGTGTGTGCACTCTGCATATGGTTTCCATGATTCATTAAGAAAGGTCATCTGTCTGTATAATGTCTTGCCAGGTCTTTTGTTTTATGAGCTGCATGAGTGAGAGCTTCCACCTTATCGTGTGCAAGGCTTGTGACTGATAAAAAGACCTCAGTTTTCAGATCTTAATTTAATGAAACGCTGGACTGGCTTCCAAGATGCTCTGGATTTAAGATCTGTGAAATCTCTCCTTCAGCATAAACTTTAAAAAGTTACAGATGTAGTGAGGGTTTAAAAAAAAAAATTCTTCCACGTACATATGCCGTATTCTGGGATTTTGAGGCACGGAGAGAGAAGCAAAGAACTTTTGTAATGCTTGAATTAGGGTTACCATACATCCTGGTTTACCTGGACATGTCCTGTTTTTGAGGACACGGCCGGGCATCCGGGCAGGTTTTGTCAGCCTGCCCGTTTGTCTGGATTTGCTGACTTACAGGCAGGCTGACGGGTGGATGGGCAGGCTGGTGGGTGGACGGGCAGGTGCGCCTCAGGGTGTCCAATCCTCCCCCCCTCCTTTACCTTACTTTGGTGCCCTGGTGGTCTAGTGACCTCTTTGGGCAGGAGAGAGCCCCCTCTTTCCTGCCCGGCGCATCTGCAGACTGTCTTTCTCCCATCGCCAATTCAAAATGGCTGCCGAGAATTCACGCGACAGCCTTGTGAGACTTCCACAGAAGTCTTGCAATGCCACTGCTTGAACTCTCGACGGTAAGGGAGGAAGAAATGCTGGACCTGAGGGTGGAGGGGAGGAGGAGATGCTGGACAATGGGAGGGAGGGAGGAAGTAAAGAGGGGGAAAGGGAGAGGTGTTGGATTCAGAGGTGGAACCGAGGAAAGGAGAGATGCTGGACAACAGGAGGGAATAGAGGGGGAGGGAGGCTGAACCATAGGGAAGAGGGGGAAGAAGGAAAGAGAGAGGGAGGGAGGGAAGAGAGAGGGAGAGGTGTTTGACCTGAAGGTGGAAGGGAGGAAAGGAAAGATGCTGGACAACAGGAGGGAAGAGAGGGAGAGATAGTGGACCATAGGGGAGAAATGTTGCATCATGAGGGGAGGAAAAGATGAGTTGCAAGATTGTTACCCTCCATGCGAAGGACCTCTAAACTATTGCCATAGAACTGATGCTAGGGGTGAGAGAACAGAGCTGTGGGATGACTTGACAACTGGGGATTGGAGAAGGGAAAAGGGAGCTGACATGGGAGCTGTGGATGGCAGAAGGGGGATGATGGTGGCAGATGGTGGGGTGGTAAAATGGGACTCACACTATGGCCAGGAAAATGGTCTGATGCTAGGGCTGGAAGAAGGGGTCTTGAAGTTAATACAGGGACAGGAGATGGGGAAAGGGAAGATATTGGATGTTGGAGAAGGGTTCTAGTTCTGGGCCTGGAAGAAGGGGTCTGGGGGTCTGACAGGGAGGAAGGTGAGTAAAGGGGGTTGGGGTTTGAAGATAGGCCTGATGCTGCGACTGGGAGGAGAGGGATAGGGTTATGCAGAGACTTGAGATGGGCAATGGGAGAAGGCAGAGGGTGAGAAGGGGTTCAGAGTACAGTTAGAAAGGAGAAGAGAGTAGAGTGAATTGGAAGGAAGTGGTCAGAATGGAAGGGAAAAGGGAAGGAAGTGGTGAGAAGGTATCAGAATGGAGGAAGATGGGCTAATGAAGGAAAAGTATGGAAGAACAGGGTAAGAAGGAGGAAGATTGGAGGGAGGGACGAAGGGAGGGGGAAGAAAGGGGAAGGGATGAAGGAGCTGGAGAAAATGGAAAAAGTTTGAGAAGCACAGGAAATGAAAGGGGCAGATCTGAGAAGCGAATGAGGAAACAGGTAAAAGAAAGAAGAAAGGAGTTGGATGCCAGGAGGGGGTTAAATGACAAGTAGTGAGCTGGGAATGGTAAGGGAATGAGACTTGGAGGAGGATAACAGAGGACTGGGCAGAGGGAAGAGCTTAGATGAAGATGAAAGGAGAGGCCGGGACCAAGCGGATTAGCAAAATGAAATGCCCAGATAACAAAGGTAGAATACATTTTATTTTCAATGAAGTGACTGGAATATGTCAGCTTTTGACAAGTGCAATACTGATATCTTTACGTTTAACATAGTACATTTCTGTTTCTCCAGTGTTGCATTGCGTTCAGACTTCTTGGGCTTCCTACTTCTAGTTTGAGGTTGCTTATTCTGCATTCAAGGCTTTCTGTATTCTGCAGGCGAGATAGAAGTGGGCAATTCCTTTACTGCTTAGTTTCTGTGTCCAGGGATCTGTAGCAGTCTGGCTTGTTCTGTTTTTTTCCAGCAGGAAGTATATCAGTATTCTGGGCTGCTGCCTTTTAAAGGGTTATTGCTATTTGAGTCATGGGCGGAGGCATAGCTAGGTGGGGCGCTGGGGGAGCGACTGGTCCCCCAAATGGACTTCTGATGGCGCCTATTTTTCAGCAGTCTGTCACGCCTACGTAGTGCGCACATGTAGAGATTTTGGGCTAGTCCTGGATTCCTGGTTATATTTCCATCCAGCTGCATTAGGTCTTGCAGCTCTAATTTCAATGGGCATCATCAGGCACTACAAATCCCATACTGCTTTTGGTTTTGAACTCGTATCTCAAAACAGTGTGGGATTTGTAGCAGGGGCGTAGCCAGACTTCGGTGGGAGGGGGGTCCAGAGCCCGAGGTGAGGGGGCACATTTTAGCCCCCCCCCGGCACCGCCAACCCCCCCCAGTACCGCCGACCCCCCCCCCAGCACCGCCACCACCACCAAGTTTGACCCATCTCCTGCCAACGACCCTCTCGACCCCCCTCCTGCCGCCAACCCTCCCCCGCCGCCGCCATCGTTGCCTATCTTTGCTGGCAGGGGACCCCAACCCCCGCCAGCCGAGATCTTCTTCTTCCCGCGCAAGGCTTTCGTTCTGTTTCTGACGTCCTGTACGTGCAGGATGTCAGACTCACAGAAACAGAATGAAAAGGCTTCGTTCTGTTTCTGTGAGTCTGACGTCCTGCACGTTGTCAGAAACAGAACGAAGCCTTGCGCGGGAAGAAGAGGACCTCGGCTGGCGGGGGTTGGGGATCCATGCCAGCTAAGATAGCCCACAGCGGCGGCGGGGGAGGGTCAGCGGCGGGAAGGGGGAGTCGAGAGGGTCGTCGGCAGGGGGGGTCCAGGGCCAAATCTACGGGGGCCCAGGCCCCCGTGGCCCCACGTAGCTACGCCACTGATTTGTAGTGCCTGATGATGCCCATTGAAATTAGAGCTGCAAGACCTAATGCAACTGGAAATTTCAAAACCAGAACTGGCCCAACATCTCCAGCCTGGAACTGGGTAACTTGGCATCTCTGTATGTGCTGAATATCGCACTTAACTGGTGATGATTTTGCTGACTCTGGAAACCCATAAATTCAATGCTGGAACCTGGACATAGCCAGGCACTGAATTTCCAGGGATAACAGCAGTACAATTAGCAAAATGTTGATTGCTGCCAGCTGAATACTGGGCCCAGTGTTCAAGGCCTCTGAAATGGGGGGCAAGATTCCCCGGACCCGGACTCCAAGGGGGTCTGGGCGCCGGGGTCTCTCTCTCTCCTGCTCCTGTGTGTCGGGACCCGGGTGATTGCGTTAACTTGATAACGTGGCCCCGGCACACAGGAGCAGGAGAGTGACAGACAGAGGGAGGAGCAGACGCAGGAAGGTAGGGGGCGGGAGAGGTGGCATGTCTAGTAAGGGGTGGTGGGGGTGGCAGCTGGCTAAGTGGAGGGGGGCAGCCCGAGTTGGGGCCATCCTTCAGGGGTGGGGTGATCACTGAGGGATCCACTCCACAATAGCCAGGCACCCTGCAGCCAGTCACAGAATCTATGACAAGGCAGTATTGGTGTGTAGAGCCTGAGCTCTTTCATTAAAACTTGGGGTCCATGGGTCAATTTTAGCAAACAACTGGAAAAGGTGCTGGTACTCAGTACCCCCAAGTACCCCCTCGAAAAAAGCCCTGAGAATATGTGAACTGTCTACAGCCTCCTGGCCCTGGTCCCAACCAAATAAATACTTTGTCAGGCATCCCACCATACAGTCCAGACAAATACCAGTGGCGTAGCCAGACCCAGTATTTTGTTTGGGCTCAGAGCTAACTTAGATGGGCCCTTCCATGGCATTCCACAGCCCCCCCCCCCCAGCCGAGATATAAAAAAATGATAGATTTTTTCACCTACCCCACATCAACATCTCTCCTCCTCCGCAGCATCTTGGCATCTGCCCGTCCGTCGCTGAACCCTGTCCCTCCCTGGTGTACCTTACAGGCGTCCCCAGTGCCTGCAGTGATTCAATTATTGCTGCCTGCGCTGGCCCTGCAGGCTTCCATTGGCTGGGTCCCGCCAGACAGGAAATGATGAAAGTGAGGGCGGGACCTGGTCGATGGAAGCCTGTAGTAAGATTCCGGAACTCCAAAGAGTAGCAAGACTCTGGAACCCCAAATAGTGGCAACATTGCATGCTACCAATCCCAGGCCAAGCAGTAGCTTCCCCATCCATGTCTGTCTCAACAGCAGGAACTTGTCCAAACCTTGTGGCGTTCCTAGAGGGGCTGACACCCGGGGCGGATTGCCGATGCGCCCCGCCCCTCCCCGGCGAAAGGACACCCCCCCACCCCAGCGAAAGAACGCCCCCCGGGTGCACGCCACTGGGGGGGAGTTACTTCCTGTTCTGGGGCAGAGGAAGCATAGAAATGAATGACGCTGACCGGCGCGCGGCCCCCCCCCCCCAGCGGCGTGCACCCGGGGCGCACCGCCCCCACCGCCCCCCCCCCCCTTGGTAAGCCACTGGGTGGGAATCAAACCCAGATCTCCAGCTCAGTGCACTAACCATTAGACTACTCCTCCACTCCTGGCATAGCACTGGTGTGTTTAACAGGGGGCACCCAGTTGTTGAATCACCCTCTTAGGCTGTAAGCCCTCCAGGGCCAGAGAAATACTTAATGTACTTGAGTGTAACTCGCCTTGAAGAGGGTGTGAGCTAAATCTAAAATCCCCCTTTGCCACTGTTCTTACTTGCCATTTTGCAAAGGATTACAGATTGTGAAAAAGGACACTGTTCCTGTAATCGCAAGAAACATTTGTGCAGAAAAATGGGTTCGTTGGCCAGCATTCAACTTGCCAATTTATTACATGCTCTTATGTAATGCTTTATTTACTTTGAGGGCTTCACTGTGCGTAAAATGTGTAACCACAGAGATGGATTTTTCATTAGATCATGGTAAAAAGGAACATCAGATTAATCCCATGGAGCTTTTTCATAATCGTTCACCAGAGGGTATTAGAAGTCACGGAATTCTACTCCAGGTTATTATGAAGCTGAATAAAAGATTAAGAATGTGGGTTGCTCATGTTGGCTGTTTCCCCCTCCTGCTCCTTAGTCTTGGCAATAATCTGCCGATTATTTTAAATCAACAGTAATATCTAGAAAGGTCAATTCTTCTTTTCTTCGAATGTATTTTATTCCCATGCATATCTTATAATATCGTTGTCAAGACCCATTTAAAAATCTTTCTCCTCTCTGTAATTGCTTCTGTTTAACATGCATGAATTCAGCGTCTACATCAGTTTACTGTCGCATCCCATCAGCTTCCCATTTACTCACAGGAGAGGAAGTGGGTAAGTTAATGCGGAGGCAGTTACTACTACTACTACTTAACATTTCTAAAGCGCTACTAGGGTTACGCAGCGCTGTACAGTTTAACAAAGAAGGACAGTCCCTGCTCAAAGGAGCTTACAATCTAAAGGATGAAATGTCAAGTTGGGGCAGTCTAGATTTCATGGATAGAGGTATAATGGTTATGTGCCGAAGGCGACATTGAAGAGGTGGGCTTTGAGTAAGGATTTGAAGATGGGCAGGGAGGGGGCTTGGCGTGTGGACTTGGGGAGTTTATTCCAAGCATAGGGTGAGGCGAGGCAGAAAGGGCGGAGCCTGGAGTTGGTGGTGGAGGAGAAGGGTACTGAGAGGAGGGATTTGTCCTTGAACAGTTAACATCTTAGATAATGGGACTCATTTTCGAAACAGAAAAACATCCAAAATATGGCACAAAGTGGCAGATAGACATTTTTCTGCTATTTTCAAAACTCATTTTTAAGACGTTTTTCTATGCAGCAGCCAAAAAAGCAAACAGGATGCTAGGAATTATTAAGAAAGGGATGGTAAATAAGACCAAGAATATTATAATGCCTCTGTATTGCTCCATGGTTCGACCTCACCTTGACTATTGCTTTCAGTTCTGGTCACCATATCTCAAAAAAGATATAGCGGAATTAGAAAAGGTTCAAAGAAGGGCGACCAAAATGATAAAGGGGATGGAACTCCTCTTGTATGAGGAATGGCTAAAGAGGTTATGGCTCTTCAGCTTGGAAAAGAAACAGCTAAGGAGGGAAATGATTGAGGCCTATAAAATCCTGAATGGTCTAGATCGAGTAGAAGTGAATTGATTTTTTACTCTTTCAAGAAGTACACAGACTAGGGGACACTCAATAAATTTGCACAGAAATACTAGTTAAACTCTGGAACTCTTTGCCAGAGGATGTAGTAACAGCGGTTAGCGTACCTGGGTTTAAAAAAGGTTTGGATAAGTTCCTGGAGGAAAAGTCCATGGTCTGCTATTGAGACAGACATGGGAAAGCCACTCTTGCCCTGGGACTGGTATCATAGAATGTTGCTACTATTTTGGGTTTCTGCCAGGTACTTGTGACCTGGATTGGCCACTGTTAGAAGCAGGATACTGGGCTAGATAGACCATTGTTCTTAAGTGTAAATCTGAAGGGGTTGTGTTGGAGGTGTGTTATTGGTGGTACTAGGGTGGGCTTACATAGTAACATAGTAAGTGACGGCAGGTAAAGACCTGTACGGTCCATCCAGTCTACCCAACAGGATAAACTCATTTTACTTGATATGCGATACTTTATATGTATACCCGAGTTTGATTTGTCTTTGCTATTCTCAGGGCACAGACCGTAGAAGTCTGTCCAGCACTCTTCTTGCACTAAAAGTTCTGAAGCTAACGTCGAAGCCCCTTAAAATTTACACTCCAGCCCATCCATGTCTATTCAGTCACGATCAGGGCGTAGACTGTAGAAGTCTTCCCGGAAGTTTACCCTTACAATTTAGATGTTTTTCTCTAATAATGGAACAATGTAAAATCCTCTTTGATCAGCAAGCAGATCCCTGGAGTAGCCTAGTGGCTGATGCAATGGACTGTAGCGAAGGAAACCCATGCTCATATCCCACTCTAACTGGTACACTTGTGGTGGAAAGCGTGAGCCCCCCGAAAAGCACAAAACACCTACTGATCCCACATATAGATCACACCTGCAGGCTTAAGGGCTATTGTAGTGATGTACAGTTGGGTACAGTATATGTTTTTGGGGCTCACCATACAATATAAGGGGGTTATGATGTGAAGTGTGCTTGGGACCTTTTATGCAAAATTCACTGCAGTGCCCCCTAGGCTGTCCCACTGCTCTGCTGAGATGTCTGTGTGGCCAGTCTAGTAAGACTGCTGGTCCTCAGACATCTCAATGGCTTGTTTTTGTATGTTTTCTCCTTGGACGTTTTTTGTTTGAAAATGACCCTTAAAGAAAGATGCACTGAGCACAAAAAACATATAAAATAGGGCAATTTTCGAACCAAAAACATAAACATTTTTCTGGTTTGAAAATGATCATGTTTGGCACCGGATTTCTTGACATTTTTTTTTGCAAAATGTCCAAAATCAGATTTGGATGTCATATTGAAAATGCCCCTCCACATGAAGTAGTTAATACCGCCTCAGGAGGAGCAGCTAACTATGTTACGTGTCATGCAATTAACCAGTGGCATAGCTAGGTGGTGCCACAGGGGCCTGGGCCCCCCCAAATTTACTCTGGGCACCTGGTTTTGCTGGTGGGGGTCACCAATCCCCACCAGCTGAAGCGTTGTCCAGCGCCGGTCTCTGGCCCCACTGCGTAGCCTGCCTTGCTCTGTCTTCCCCTCATGTCTGGCACGCTCCTTTTAATGAAACTGAGCATGCTCAATTTCACTAAAAGGAGCGTGCAGGACGTGAAGGGAAGACAGAGCAGGGCAGGGTATGCGGTGGCGCCAGAGACCAGCGCTGGACAACAGTTCAGCTGGTGAGGGTTGGGGACCTCCACCAGCCAAGGTATTTGCTGTGGCAATGGGTGGGGAGCAGCAGGGCGGTGACGAGGCGGCAGGGTGGCAGACCAAAATGTACCCCCCCACCTCGGGCTCTGGCTACGCCCCTGCAATTAACACGCAGTATAGAATTTTTCTCTGTATTAACTGAATGCTAAGAATACCCCAAAGGTTGACAGAGAGGTTTTGCAGTGGGCTGTATTGGCATTGCTGCACTGCTTAGTAAACAGGGGGGGGGGGGGGGGGGTTGTTATTTTCATGTATAAAATCTTATATACCAGCAGATTTAACAGAGTAAAATCATACTATTTAACATGGATGAGCTAAGATGTTCAAAGTACACATACGCTCATAGGCATGTACGCCACCTGCAGGCTTTGAACTTGTGTACATGGTTTGAAAGTTCCCCCTTAACCTTTTCTGTCAAGACAAGTAGTACTCCTAAATACTGCATATGAAATGCTTCAAAGAATGCAAAAAAGAAAGAAGTCAGATAAAAATAATTTTATTAAAAAACTATAAATAGATGTCTTTCAGCAGTAGGAGTAGAATATACATTTTATTACATTTTCAATAGAGTGCAAGGTTGTACATGTATTTTTAAATCCTATACAAAACCATTTGATTTTCAAATACGAAGTACCTGGTATTGGTGTAAGTGTGTTCTGTGGCAGAGTTTGGATGAGTGTAGGCGGAAGCATAGCAAAGTTCTACTGGGTAGGTGGCTACCTCTGTATTTGAGAGTTGCAGTTCAAACCTAGTTGGTGCACCGATGGAAACCCCACAAACAAAAAAATTAGATGACTTTTTTTTAGATGCGTGTTTGGTGTAGGGGTTGGGGCTGTGTCCTCTGAAAGTAGAGGACATGGATTCAATTCCCACTGAGTGTATTTATGATTGCTTTTTCTGCTTTTGAGATTGACATGGAGAAGCTACTGCTTGTCCCTGGGATCAGTAGCATGGAATCTTGCTACTCTTTAGGATTCTGGAATCTTGTTATTGACTGGGGTTCTAGAATCTTACTACTGTTTGGGGTTCCGGAATGTTGCTACGCTTTGGGATTCTGGAATCTTGTTATTGCTTGGGGTTCCAGAATCTTGCTACTCTCTGGGATTCTACCAGATACTTGTGACCTTGATTGGCCACTGTTGGAAACAGGACACTGGGCTAGGTGGACCATTGGTCTAACCCAGTATGGCTGTTCTTACGATTTACTCATATACTTTATAAAATAGCGCAGGATTTCGCGTATTGTAGAGATTTACATTTACATTTACATCTGCTCCCAAACAAGTGTAAGCATCCATGGGTATGCTTTACCTGTGACCTCTGCAGGATTTGCGTTAGTGTTTTATTAAGACACATACCATCAGAATCTGTATAGGTTGCCCAAAGTTGGGTTCGTGAATTTGGACACTGATTGCAGATATGCATATAAACTGCATGTTCCCAGTGGGGGTGCTTTCTAATTATTTTATTTATTGTGTTATTTTTGTGATTGGGATGATTGTTCTGTGTGGTTGGACTATTCTATGTTTTTAATGGAGTTCTTTTCTTTCATACAGATTTTTATTGTAAAGCCCTGTGATCGCTATGGTGGGTAAAAGGTATATCAAATGTATTAAACTACAACTATAACTAATAAGCTAATCAGGCTCTAACAATCAGTAATTGGTGATAATTGGCAGTCGTTTGGAGTTACGTGTGGATCTGCCTACGCCCTATTCTATAACATCCGTCCTAAATTTTATAGCACACAACACCAAAGGAGGCATGGCCATGAAAGTGGCCTGAGAAAGGTCAGGGGCGTTCCAAGGATTTTGGCACAAAGGAGCCAATATTCTGACCGCAGGAGTTAGCCCAGCTAATTCCCGCGGTCACTGCTAAACCCGAGCATTCAATGCCAGGCTGTTTCCGGTTTATTTTAGAATTACCCTCTTACAGCCTGATATTATAACAGGAGACCTATTTGAGAAGTCTTGAAAGGTGCCTATTTCAGAAAGTCAATGTAGGCTCCTATGTTCCATTATAAAAAAAAGGTGCCCATAGCATGCAAATGCCCACATTTAAATGTGTCCCTAAGTTGGCATATATGTGTGCATGCACACGCGTATTTCATAAACACATGCACACATTTCCTGCCGGATTCTATCTGCGTCGAAATCCAGGCGTGGAACTTAATTGTCTTAACAAGCTTATCGGCACTAATAACAGCATTTAACAAGCAATAAGGAGCACTAATCGGCAATAATTAGAAGTTACGCGCACAACTCGCTAAGCGTATTCCATAACGCAGCGCACCTAACTTCTAACATGCGCAGGCAAAAAGGGGTCACGGGTAGGGGCGGGGAAATGGGTGTTTTGTGGGCATTCTGAAATTTACACGTGTAGTTATAGAATCTGGCCCAGTATGCGTAAATCTACGTGCTGCCATTTGCGCCACGTTTTCGTTGATGTAAATGAGGGATTGTAGTTTTAGGCGCTGGGATATCAACTAAACGTATTCTATATACTGCACCAAAATCTAGGTGCCGCTCATAGAATGCGCTTAGGCAGAAATGTTTTCCGGGCTGATTTTTTTAGTCGCCATATATAGAATCTGGCTTTTTAGGTGTAAACACTTGCACCAGTCGTAGATCTGGTGTAAATGCTCACACCTAAGTGCCAGAAATGCGCACCTAACTTCTAGTATTCGAAGAGTTATGCATAGAAGTGTGAGTCCCGTCCATGTATATGCCCATCTGTCATATTCATTCCTGGTCTGTATTTATTCACTGTTGTTGATTTCACTTTGTTCTAGGAAAAGTACAGCTGAGCTGTTGATAACACTTGGCATTCAGTCCTATTTCAGGTTATGCCCTTTCAGCAGATAAAATATTGCACATTGTTATCCAACATATTCGCAGGTCCTGTCCGTACTGCAACTGTTGCATTGCCTACAGAAATTGAAATAGGCTTAAGAGGTTCTGAATTGGCCCCAAGAGACCACACCAGCGCAATGAAAACTATTTTCCAGGGGGCGCCGGCGAATCATGAAATCTAGAAAGCCACGATTTTCTGGCAGACGTGCAACATTTCAAAGTGAAACACACAGAACAAAAAGGTGACCAGAAATGGCAAAGAAAAAAAGGAATGAGCGACCGGCTAAGCTGCAGAGCAGTTGGGCAATGATATTTGCACAGAGGAATTACGGAGCCGCACTTTCAAGCTTTAGTAGCATCAGTCCGTGATTGATGCTGAGCCAAGAGAAAAGAAAGAAAGAAACAGCAGCTGTCAGATTGAGTGAAGCTGTAACTGTGGATGGGCAAATGCCAAACATCCTATGAACAAATCCTGATCTAACTGAAATTGTCAGAGGGCTTAAATGAATTACACCGCTCGCCTTTTCTGATTTGATCTGGACGATCATGTTATGTAGAATGAAATCCATATGTCCATAGTGAAATCTGTAAGAGACCCTTCAGCAGGAGACTAATTTGTTCTGACCTGCTCTGTCAGGGATGGAACTGCCCTGGGAATAGCACAGGGACATGAATCTTAGCATTGCTCTAGCTGGGTTCCCAATTTGGATGCACCCAGGGGAGAAGCTGGGGGGCTCCTTAGATTTTTAAAGGACCTGTTTAGGAGGAAACCTTGCGAGACTGGGAGACTGGGCGTCTAAATGGCAGATGACGTTTAATGTGAGCAAGTGCAAAGTGATGCATGTGGGCAAGAGGAACCCGAATTATAGCTATGTCATGCAAGGTTCCACATTAGAAGTCACAGACCAAGAAAGGGATCTAGGTGTCGTCGTTGATGATACGTTGAAACTTTCTGCTCAGTGTGCTGCTGCGGCTAAGAAAGCAAATAGAATGTTAGGTATTATTAGGAAAGGAATGGAAAACAAAAATGAGGATGTTATAATGCCTTTGTATCGCTCCATGGTGCGACCGCACCTCGAATATTGTGTCCAATTCTGGTCGCCGCATCTCAAAAAAAGATATAGTGGAATTAGAAAAGGTGCAGAGAAGGGCGACGAAAATGATAAAGGGGATGGGACAACTTCCCTATGAGGAAAGGCTAAAGCGGCTAGGGCTCTTCAGCTTGGAGAAAAGGCGACTGAGGGGAGATATGATAGAGGTCTATAAAATAATGAGTGGAGTTGAACGGGTAGATGTGAAGCATCTGTTTAAGCTTTCCAAAAATACTAAGACTAGGGGGCATGCGATGAAGCTACAATGTAGTAAATTTAAAACGAATCAGAGAAAAAGTTTTCTTCACTCAACATGTAATTAAACTCTGGAATTCGTTGCCAGAGAATGTGGTAAAGGCAGTTAGCTTAGCGGTTTAAAAATGGTTTGGACGGCTTCCTAAAGAAAAAGTCCATAGACCATTATTAAATGGACTTGGGGAAAATCCACTATTTCTGGGATAAGCAGTATAAAATGTTTTGTACATTTTTGGGATCTTGCTGGGTATCTGTGACCTGGATTGGCCACTGTTGGAAACAGGATGCTGGGCTCGATGGACCTTTGGTCTTTCCCAGTATGGCAATACTTATGTACTTATGAAAAAAGGTCTTTTGGGTTTTTTCTTCTTCCAAACAAGCAGGCTGAGCCCTCAGGGTGGGAATCCTGTGGAGGGTGGGCCCCTAAGGATTAACACAGACTGGGGCAAAAGAAAATAAGGGATATCCTGAGTAGTTTGCAAGAGGTGTCAGCTTCCCACTGAAAGAGAATGCTGTTGGCGTGTGCCAAGACTGGAGGATCCTTGATGAGGACGGGAAGAGAGACTGAAGTCTTTTCTCCAGGAAATACTCATGCTGACCTCCAGATGTTAACACAGCTGAGGTCTGGGAAAACAGGCATCCTCCAGTAGTCAAGGCAGAGAGGAATTGCAAGTGTGTGTGAGAGAGGACATGCATGCCAGTGATTTGTTTGAAGATATTCCTCAGAACAAGAAGGAAACTGACTTACCTAAACCTCTGAAGGAACAGTAAATAGGGTTTGGAAGTTACTTCAGAAAGGATTCTGTATGCCAATCATTTGATCTGAGTTTGTTCAGTGAAGTTATACCTGCATTTGCACTGTGGAATTATTTCCAAGAACCTCCTTCGCTGAGGAGTGAAGAGCTGTGGTAGTGTGGTCGATGCATTCGTAGTTGTATAAACCCTTGTAGACTGACTTTCGTAACTGCTCCCATGCATTCTGGACCCATTAAAAATACAAGAATTGTACTGTAGGCCCACAAAATGCAGCTCACCAATCAAGAGGTTCATAGGGGACCGGCTACATATAGATGATGAGATGAAAACATAAGGCGATTAAACACCTCTCTGAAAAGCTTGACACTAATGAAAATAGAGGTGAGTAAGAATCCTGGGCCTAAAAAAAAAATTGATGAAGGAACGGTACAGTAGAATACGCCCTGAGACATGACGTTAAGACGGAACACATAATGAGGCTGTAATAGACCCAAGCTGGTCCAGAACTGTTATCTATTGTCTTCATTTAATTTGAGGATTTATAAACCACACCATATTATTGGAGAAACTTACTGGCTAATATTCACAACTATTTAACCACCCAAAAATGGCTCCTGGCCGGTTAAACAGTGCCTGGTAAGAGCCTATTTTAGAACAGAACCTAGGCACCTGAATTCTTACAGAATACTAGCGTAACCCAGTATCAGCTTGCCTACTACAACTTATACCAGCCAGTCAGTGCCGAAATGCAGTGAGGATTCGCCTAAGTTACAGCTGGGGACGCCATGATCGGGCCGGGGCAGCCCAGCTTCAGCGCCCGCCGCCGCCGCCCCAAAGGGCCCGCCTTTGCTTCCGTCTCTCCCGGCTGCTAACACTTGTTGTAGTATTTAGTGAAGGACGTCCATAAAGGCTTTGAAACGGATCGGATGAGTGTGTGCTTTTCTCTAAACCATGAGTGATTTACCTGGCAACCTATTTCTACTCAGCTAAACCTTTTACACCTAGGCATGCTCGTCAGGGACATCCTTTTGAGTGAAGGACGTCCATAAAGGACGTCCTTGGCTGTTCTGTGCATGCTCAGCTGGCCGACTGGCTTGGAAGAAAATCGCATGCAAATGAGCTGGCAGCGACCAGCTCATTTGCATGCGATTTCCTTGATGCATGCCCGTTTCTTACCGATTCGCTAAGTAATCGGTGAGGGAAGGGCTCTTCCGTGGAGTTTAGTGCATCTAGTATTCGGTAAGTTGCAGGCCTTGGTGGGAGCCCTGCCTATATCCTGCCCATTCTTTGCCCATGTATAGAGCCTTCATTTCAAATACATGCTATGCAAGTAGTCACCTATTACAGAATAGCGCTGCTACTACTACTACTACTATTTAGCATTTCTATAGCGCTACAAAGCATACGCAGCGCTGCACAAACATAGAAGAAAGACAGTCCCTGCTCAAAGAGCTATGTAATAAAAGTGAGCCAAGTATAGGACAATCAAGCCATTGTGACATCACTGATGAGGTTGGCTCTTATTGGTGGACTGAGGCATTATGACATCACAATATTAGCTCTGGTTACAAGAGATTACTACTACTACTACTATTTAGCATTTCTATAGCGCTACAAGGCATACGCAGCGCTGCACAAACATAGAAGAAAGACAGTCCCTGCTCAAGAGCTTACAATCTAATAGACAAAAAATAAATAAAGTAAGCAAATCAAATCAATTAATGTGAACGGGAAGGAAGAGAGGAGGGTAGGTGGAGGCGAGTGGTTACAAGTGGTTACGAGTCAAAAGCAATGTTAAAGAGGTGGGCTTTCAGTCTAGATTTAAAGGTGGCCAAGGAAGGGGCAAGACGTAGGGGCTGAGGAAGTTTATTCCAGGCGTAGGGTGCAGCGAGACAGAAGGCGCAAAGTCTGGGCAGTAGTGGAGAAGGGAACAGATAAGAAGGATTTATCCATGGAGCGGAGTGCACGGGAAGGGGTATAGGGAAGGACGAGTGTGGAGAGATACTGGGGAGCAGCAGAGTGAATACATTTATAGGTTAGTAGAAGAAGTTTGAACAGGATGCGAAAACGGATAGGGAGCCAGTGAAGGGTCTTGAGGAGAGGGGTAGTGCTCAGGCAGCACCCTGGGGTATGTTCGCATATGTGCGTACCTACCTGCGTTTATGCTAGCGTTTTAACCACGTGTTGACATTGGAATGTAGCATACTATGCCATACTTTGTATTGTTATTTGAATATTTTTGCTGCTGTAATTGTCTTTGGTCTACGTTTGTCTTATTCTTAATGTACACCACCTTGAGTGAATTCCTTCAAAAAGGCGGTAAATAAATCCTAAGAAATAAATGACCACGGATATTCAGTGGGAGATAACTGGTTATCTGCTGCCGAATATCCGCGGTTAGTGGCTAGCCGCTAAGTGGCTATATCACGCAACATAGCCGGGTAGGTACAGATATTCAGTGCCAAATTGCAGTTACAATAGGCCGTGTAAAAATAGCGGGCCTATCTTTAACCGCTAAGCACGTAACTGGTTAGTGTTAAATATTGACTTAGGGGTCCTTTTACTAAGGTGCGCTGAAAAATGGGCTGCGCTAGTATAGGTGTGTGTTTCGGGTGTGCGCAGATCCATTTTTCAGCACGCCTGTAAAAAAATGCCCTTTTAAAATATTTGCCGAAAATGGACGTGCGGCAAAATGAAAACTGGCACGCGTCCATTTTGGGTCTCAGACCTTACCGCCAGCTATTCACTTAGCGGTAAGGTCTCTCACGTTAATTGTGCGGTAATCGCCTCTGCGCGTTGTCAGAGTTACTGCCCGATTTTCACCGCGAGCCAGAAAATAAAATATATTTTCTGGCGCACATAGCGGACGCATGTAAAAAAAATGAAATTACCGCACGGGCCATGCGGTAGCTGGGCGCTAGCTCCAAATTGACACGCGTTGGGCACTCATAGGCACCTATGCGACTTTGTAAAAGGGCCTCTTAAACGGTTAAGTTGCTGTGGTCAAAAATTAAACCAGACATTCAGTGCCGGTCGTCAGAAATTTGCCCAGCATTGAATATCCAGGTTGAACACAGGTGGCAGGCAGTGAAAGCGCTGCCTGCCTTCGGCTGAATATGGGGGGGGGGGGGGGGGGGGGGGGAATAGAGTCCACGCGTTTGCAGTCTAAAATGATGAGAGGATACAGGTACACCAGGTAAATACAGATTGTGAGATCAGATATCGTTTTATTAAGGAATCCCTGAGAGAGGTACACATTACCATAGGCCTGGTACACTGTTCTAATACTCATTAGATTGAGTTGAGGGGGAGGGGGTATCTTCTCACATTTGGCTGCTTTGTAGAATGGGGAGATCTTGATAGAGGTTTCAAATGAGTTGTCTATTCTAGAAGAGGGGTTCTCAACCCTGTCCTCAGGACACACCCAGCCAGTCAGGTTGTCAGGATATCCATAATGAATGTACAGGAGATAAATTTGCATGTAGTCCCTCCATTGCGTATTAATATTGGATATTCTGAAAACCTGACTGGTTAGGTGTGTCCTGATGACTGGTTTGAGAACCATTGGATCTAGAACCATCAAGATCTCCCCTTTGTGCAAAGCAACCAAATGTGGGAAGAATCTATACCCTGATGTCGGGTGTTAAAATTCAGTTTATATCTAGATGGTTTATGCAGCTGTTGGAAGGGGCTGGATTTGTAGATTTATGGAGGTCTCTAAACAGGAATAAAAGAAACTTTAGATACTTTTGCTTCTTGCATGATGCTTATTTCAGAATGAGACAATATTTTGGAGCGAGCTCCTTCAAATCAATAGAGTTTCTAGCATTCAGATTATGTGCTGATTTCAATTTCCCTTATGGGATGGCTTAGTAGTAAAAGTCACAGACACTGGAAACTCGCAGATGGTCTTCTAAAAGAAACAGATAATACTCTTTCAGCTTGAGGATGACAGTCCTGAGTTGGGGGCCCTGCAATCATTAAGTCGGAAACCAGTAGGTGATTCTATAAAGTGGTCACATACCTGCATAAATTACCGCTATGGCTGGGGTAAACATTTTCCCCTGCAACGTTGGCATACATTAGCCAACTTAAGCTACTGTTTTATAATGAAAAGTAGGCGCCTAATTTTCTTCTTAAAATAATGACTTTGTAGTTGCCTCTCTGGGTGCCTACCCTTGGTGCCCTGTTATAAAATGACTCTCTACATTTCATGCTTAAGCAGTGAGGATAACTCCCTTTTCCTAGGGTTCCTGTGGCATCCCTTGCCTTAGCTACAACCTCAAGTTGAGTCTTCCTTTTCCCTGGAAAAGTCCATAAACCATTACTAAGGTAGACCTGGGTAAAGCCACTTCTTGTCCCTGAGGTTATGTAGCATGGAATCTTGCCTCTTTTTGGGACTCTGCCAGGTACTTGAAACCTGGATGATCCACTGTTGGAAACAGGATACTGGGCTAGATGGAACCAGTTGGACAACTCTTATGTTCTTAGTTTGGTTGGGGCTGTGGATGCTGCAATGACCAGATTGGGGAGGTTGGGGCACATTTAAAATGAGGGATGGATCTCCTAGATGTTTGTAAGACAAAGAAGCAGAAGGAAACTGCCAAGTCTACAATTGGTGGCTAAAGAAAAAGAAGAGAAGGGAAGAAGAATACACACATGCAAAATAAATATGGGCCTGAAACAAGACTCCCTGAATTGCCAGACCTTGGAAAAGTGCATGGGCTGCACTGTCCTGTCATTGATCCTGCCCCCATTCTAATTCTAATTCATCTTAAAGGGTGCATTTTCATTGGCTTATGTTATGATTGACATTTTGCAAACAATGCTGAGGAATCCGCCCACAGTTTCGCCTAAACAGCTTTTTCCTGCCTTAAAATGTTATTTTACTACTTGGGTAGAGTTATTAATCGGTTCTGGTTTGTTTGTTTTTTTTTCATGTTAGACTGATTCAATCTTGGTTTTGCCTTTAATACATGTATACTTTTGATTTCCCCAAAAATGTAAGCTAGAAGTCCACACATGTCATAGAGAAGAACCAGGACAGAGTCAACATGGTTTGAAAAAAAAATAAATGAAGACAGCTGGTAACCCTATTTAATATAGACAGAGCTCCAACACTTTGCATTTGCTACCTGAAGATCTAATCCTTCTCTACTTCTCACACATACGTGTGTGCAGAGAGTATTTGGCTGAACAGCTGTAGTATGAATGTACTTGATTAGCTCAGCTTTCAAGATTCAGAGTTACGATGTGGAATGTATTCTGCCATTTCTGAAAATGTTCTTGAGAAGTTGTTTTAGGGGGTGGAAAAGGTCCTTGGAATGTACTATGCCTTGAACTGCTGTCTGAATTTTTGTCTGCGGAAACAGCAGAAAGAAAAAAGTCCAATGACAATTATTGATAAGATTAACACAAAAGCTAACACAATGAAAATGTTCATTTTCTTTAGATTTTCTTTTTCGCAGACTTCAGGTCTGATATGGCTAATTAATATGTCTTCTTGATATGCAAACGTTTTAGAATATTGACATGACATAACTTCTAAGTCAGGAATGTCCACCAAACCCTTCTGAATCATATGTGAAAGCCAGATGTTTCCACAACAGCTGAGGGGGTTCCCACTGAGATATAGCTTCTTTAAGGTCTTTTCCAATGCTGTAATATCAGAGGTCTGCAGATCACTAAAGCTATTATTTCGAAGATCCAGAATTTGTAAGGTACAATCTTTATTCCAAGTAGGTAACCAAGTGAGTTGATTGTGGGATAAACTTAAATGCTTGAGGTGAACAAAATGAGGCAGGTCAACATTCAATGTGGAAAGGCCATTGCCGTCTAAATGCAAATATTCTAGAAAGGATTCTAGTCCAGACAATGCTTGGGCCTTCACTTTAAGCCCTTGATTCAAGGATAGATCAAGCATGGTTAGTGGTGTCTTATGAAAGGCATACTCTGGTAGGTTCTTCATCATGTTATCACTCAGATCTAAATATTGAAGAGTAGAAATACTAAATAATGACACACAGCCATTGTCATCTTTACCAATTCTTTGCTTTGCTACCCCTGAATATGTGCTACAGACTTTGATATTATTGCTTTGGAGATTAAGCTCTTTGATGTTAGGGAGGCCTTGAAATATATCAAACTCTAAGGCCTGTAGAAAATTACTTTGAAGGTAGAATGTCTGCAAACTAGTAAGTGTGTTGATTGCTATTGATAAGTTCTGCAAGACATTGTAGCTTAAATCAAGAGTGACCAATGAGGTCAAAGCATAGTTAGAGGTCACCACGTAAGTCTGAAGGCAGTTTTTGCTGAGGTTAAGAAAATGGAGCGATGACATGGTGTCAAAAAACCCATCAGGTATTGATTTGATCTCATTATAACTCAAGTCTAAATATACAAGCTTGGATAGGTTTACTGAACTTGCATTTTTGACAGTGGTTTTTGGAGTCTGGTTTAAAATCTGGAAAGAATCCTTCAACCAATCCTCTTCCAAATAGTTAATGTCATCAGGAGAAGATTCAGAACCCAACTGGATTAAATTCTTCGATACATTTAGGGAGATCAACCAGTTTTTTTTAGGCAACACTGGGAAATCCATGAGTTTATTCTCACTTAGATCCAACTCTTCTAAGTTGTACTCTTCCTCTGACTCTGTGGTGTGAAAGGTTTCAATACTGTTCTTGCTTAGGTCAAGGATGTGAAGTTGCTGGAGGTTATAGCCTGATATGCAAGTCAGAGAGTTCATGGAAAGATCAAGCTTGAAGAGATGTGGTAGGTTTTCGAAAGCACCCTCCTCTATGTCCATGATAATATTATTATGGAGATCAAGATCAGTGAGACTTGGTGACCCAATAAACATTTTGGCAGAGATTGTGGTAATGCTGTTACTCGCCAGTGAAAGGTGGGTTAAAGATGGTGCTTTCTCTATGAAGTGTTCAGCCATGCCATTATATAGGCTGTTGCCTGATAAGTCCAAAATTTTGACCTGTGGTATAAGCCCAATTCCTGGTTTGCTTTGTTGCACAAATTGATCTAATTGGTTGTTAGAAAGGTTTAAAATGTTCAGGCTGGTCATGTTTGCGAAAACACCTGAATAAATAAAGCTGATTTTGTTTGAACTTAAATCCAAATGTTGAACTGCAGTGTAAAATGTTAGTGGCCTTTCAGCGACTCTCTGGAGTTGATTTCTAGACAAATCTAGTTTCTCTATAGTTGGATAAAGATTTGGAGGAATCTGGAAAAGATCTTTTTCTTGGCAAAATGCATCCATCTTTATCTGTAGGACAAAGTAACAAGAAGAGAAGATAAATCAACACCATCCAAAGCTCACTCAAATGTTATAAAGTAGATATGAGTATTCAGCGATTCAGTTTGCTTATGTACAGAGATATTTTAAAATGATTGTTCTAGTATACCATAGCACTTTTTATTTTAACAGAGACCCCACATATTATGGTGGCATAGACAAGCATCTGGGATGTGCCACACTTTTTAAAATACAGACTACCAAGGCCACAGGTTCTCCACGAAAGTTGTCCTCAAAAGTAGTTTCAACTATCCATCCTGGACTGACGCCTACGGATTTTATAGTGTCAATGAGAACATTTGTGACCGTCTCTGGGAAAAGGTGACTACAGGAGAAGATCCAAATGTTGAGAATGGTTGATTTTTCATGACCGCGGTCCATACGTAGTCTGAAAAAGTTACATGTTTGAACTTCTGTAACTTTTTAATTTTTTTCACATAAAAGGATGGAATTTGGATTGTTGTATTAGCAAATTATTTGCTCTAATATAATTTATTAAAACCTCATGTTCTGTTTCTGGTGACTTTAGTCACCTTTCCCAGGGATGGTCACATTTGTGTCTTGGTACCTTAAATGTCAGCTTCCCACTCAAACATATGAAAGTTTTTTTGGACCAGGCAGTGGCATTCCTAGGGTGGGGGGCGGTGGGTGTGGTCCGCCCTCGGTGCACGCTGCTGGGGGGGCTGGGGGGGTGCCGTTCGCGCCTGTCCTTCGTTCGTTCCATGCTCCCTCTGCCCCGAAACAGGTTACTGTTCCGGGGCAGAGTGAGCATGGAACAAACAAAGGACAGGCGCGCGCGGCACCCCCCCCCCCAGCGGCATGCACCCGGGGGGAGGGTTCTTTCACGGGGGGGGGGGGGGGGGGTGTCCTTTCACGGGGGGGGGGGGGGGGTTGCGCTGCACCCGGGGGTCGGGGCACATCGGCGATCTGCCCCGGGTGTCAGCCCCCCTAGGAACGCCACTGGGATCAGGCAGTTTTCTACTAGGCCTAGGGACTGATGTCATGGTCCTTCATTTACAACTGCTCAGTCATTTATCTCCCCCTTTTTAAATCATCCGCCCAGTCATTTCAATGATACTATTTGGTAGGGGTCAGGCATCAGGGGATAGTTTCCAAGCCCTGCAATCAGGTGCCCTAAATCCAGCTACTGTCCCCGGATTCTACATAGGCTACCCAAATTTGGTACAGATACACGCACAAATTAATTAGTTAGTGAGCCGTTAACAATCAATAATTGGTATTAATTTGGACTTACGTGCTCATCTGTCTACGCAACTATTCTATAACGCTGTGCGCCTAATGGGCTATATATATATATATATATATATATATATATATATATATATATATATATATATATATATATATATATATATATATATATATCTACATCTACTATAATAATTTGCACCTCCAATGTTCTGAAGCTGACTGCCAGGAAGTTGAAGGCCAGTTCGTGATGTCACCGTGTTGCCTGGGAAACCGCGACGTGACTCAAGCACAGGCGCTACGAGTTCGCACCACCATCTCCATCCCCTCCCAGTTCAGCAGTCCGCACCCCCCCCCCGTACGTCACCCCCATCCCTCTGTCTCTGTGGCCTCTGAGTGCAAGGAGGACGTGTGCGAGTGCCTCAGCCCTTCGTACGTGGCAGCTGCTGTTTAAAAAGTTTTACCTCCTGCTCGGCCGGCAACACTCAAGTCCACCAAATACAGACACCACTTCAGACAGGCTGTGGTTCGCTGTTCCTATGGTCCCGCCCTTCCGCAAACAGGAAATGAGGGTGGGACCAGAGGAACAGCGAACCACAGCCTGTCTGAAGCGGCGTCTGTACTTGGTGGACTTGAGTGTTGCCGGACGAACAGGAGGTAAAACTTTTTAAACAGCAGCTGCCACGTACGAAGGGCTGGGACACTCGCACACGTCCTCCTTGCACTTGGAGGCCACAGAGACAGAGGGAGGGAGGCGTTGGGCAGCGGAAATCGGAGAGGGGGTCCTGAGACGAGGGGGGGTCCTGAGACGAGAGAGAGGGGGGAAGGGGAGGAGAGGGAGGGGATGGAGGTCGTGAGATGAGAGGGGGGAGGGGAGGGGGTGGGGGTCCTTTCGGGAGGGGAGTCGGGGGGAGGAGAGGGGTGATGAGGAGGGGGAGGAGGAGGGGGAGGGAGGGGGGAGGGAGAGGAGGGAGGGGGCCCTGGAACCTTGCTAGCGCCCATTTCCTTTCTGTTTGAAACGCGCCTCTTTTACTAGTATATATATATGGTGCACAAAAATTCCACGCAGAAAAAAAATAAGCTTAGGTATATTCTGTAAAGTATACTTACATTTTATAGAATATGCCTAAAATTCTGCGTGGTTTATAGAATACACCCAGCATCCATCTGCACACCTAAATATAATTACAGCAAGTTACACCAAGTAAAATTTGGTGTAAATGCAGACACCTAAATTATGCACAGATTGGGTGTATTCTATAACAATCCACATAAATTTTAGAAACGTCCACAACATGCCTAAGGCCATGCCCTATTATGGCGACTTAGAATTTAGGCGCATCACATTACAGAATACACTTAGACAGTTGTGCACATAAATTCTAATTGATGCCAATTAGTGTCAGTAATCACTGCTTAGGGGCAATTATCAGCACTGATTAGCCTGTTAACTAATTAAGGAGCCCTTGTACTAAGGTACATAGGCAACTATGCACATACAACATGCATCAAATGAGAACTGCTACCCGGCTACTGAGTGCCCCGGGCGGTAATTCTAATTTTTTTACGCACATCCGATACGCATGACAAAAAATAATTTTTATTTTCTACCACATGGTGCTAATCGGGTGGTAATTTGCAATGCGCGCTGATGATTACCTCCCAGTTAATGCGTGAGACCTTACCACTAAGTCAATGGGTGGTGGTAAGGTCTCAGGCCCGAAATAGATGCGCGCCAATTTTTATTTTGCTGCATGTCCATTTTTGGCCACAAAAAGGCCTTTTTTGCAGGCGCACTGAAAAATGAACCTGCGCGTGTCCAATACACGTGCCTACATCAGCGCAGGCAATTTTTGGCTCACCTTAGTAAAAAGGCCCCTAAGTTGCATGTGCAAATCCAGAATACAGATTGCACTAGCTTAAATTAGAATGCCAAATTCATTTAAAAATTGTCTGTATGGTCTATAAAACTTTCTATGGTCTAAACTCTGAATTTGTTTGGAGGGCTTCTTTTATTTACAGTTAATAGAAATCATTTGAGAAGTTGGAAAAGATTAACATTGGACTTTCCCTCCGTGAAGTGCTTAGGTGGAGGAGTGGCCTAGTGGTTAGGGTGGTGGACTCTGGTCCTGGGGAACTGAGTTTGATTCCCACTTCAGGCACAGCCAGCTCCTTGTGATTCTGGGCAAGTCACTTAACCCTCCATTGCCTGCCGCATTGAGCCTGCCATGAGTGGGAAAGCGCAGGGTACAAATGTAATAAATAAAAAATAAGTTCCAAATTAATTTGGGAACATTAATTTATATTTCAAAGTGCTAAGATATGGATTAATATTCCTGTTGACCTTCATCAAATTATGCCATATTTGTCTTTTCATAAGGCCCTGTTTTTAAATCAACACTCTTAAATTTGTTAGGTTGTTGGAGATTTTATGTTCGGTATAATGAAAATGGTAAGTTCCTTCTAATCGGAGGTCTTCTTGAGAATGTAATCTGCTTTGCACTATTTGGATGAAGATGGAATAAAAATCAACATTTAGGATGAGGTTAAGGAGGCTCAGGGAAGGAAGAACTAAAGCCCAAATTTATGCTTTTACTAAATGTGTTTAGCTGCTGCGAGGCTGTGACCTGGCTGAGATAAACCAACTCTGTTTCTTGTTAATCAAAGGATGTATTGCCTTCAAAATCTGTGCCATGGCTCACAAAATTCTCCACGGAGAAGCCTTAGGATACATGACAGACCTCATCGACCTACCAACCAGAAACACATCTAAACCATCATGAACATATCTAAATCTGCACTACCCTAGCTGCAAAGGCCTCAAATACAAATCAACGTATGCATCCAGCTTTTCCTACATAAGTACACAACTGTGGAACGCACTACTGAAAGCCTTGAAAACAACATACGACCACCTAAATTTCCGGAAATCACTAAAGACCAACCTGTTTGAAAAGGCATACCCTGCCGATCCTAAAAGCCTGACCTCTGCAACACAACAAAAGTAAAGTACGTAATGGACATAACACAACTCTTCCGTTGAGTGCTTCACACAAACTTTTGTTACCACAACACCACTTTGTATTTGTTCACACTGGAGTCTGTGAATGCATCTCCGGCACTATGTAAGCCACATTGAGCCTGCAAATAGATGGGAAAATGTGGGATACAAACAGTGGTGTGCTGGTAAAATTTTAACAACAGGCTCTCTCTGTGAACCACCTCTGCGCCCCCCCCCCCCCCCCCCACCAAATTAAAACATTTGCAGAGCTGGCTATACCCGGGGAGAGAGCGTGCTTTCAAACAATCCTTACATCCAAATTTACCTTCTTTTAATGTAAAAAAAAAAATCCTTTGTCCTCC